>NC_135773.1:16481390-17081390 GCF_028453695.1 Augochlora pura | reverse complement strand
GTTTTGGTGATATTTCTGTAAATATAGCTTTATCTCAAAACAGTTTTGACGTCGATCGAATGTAGACCAAAAACGATCTTACTTTAATAACAGGCACGATCTCCTCCGTTTATTTAATACCTCTTGAGCATCGCAGTTGTCTATGAGAGTGCTCGAAATCACGTGCGTTAAAGCAACGCTAAACGTGCACTTTTATGGGGTGTTTTATGCTTCTCTGTGTCAATGGGTTTTTGTAAACAGACCGAGCATGTCTAATAAGACTACAGGCCCAAAGGAAGATTCGTCAGCTCTAATCACGATCGATTATAATCTTGACGAAAGTAACGAAAATCTCTGTTGTCTCTTCAACGACACAAACGAATTTGAAAGACAACGCACATCCGAGAGTACTTTAAATGTTTATATGTTAACTTTACCTGTCCTCTATTAGGTAGCAAGCCTCGAAAATATCGCCGATACGATCTTGTACGATCTGTACAGATGTACAGTCTGGGACAGACTTACTTAACAAAGTGTAGTCATATCGGCTACACGAGCGATAATAACAATAATAAGAATAATAATGGTAATAACAACGGTGGTAGTAACAGTAGGGACTAGACCGTGGATCTTTGCGCCAAATAAAAATTGCCTACATCAATTATTGTGGATGACCAATCCCATTATCAAGGACTGTCTCACTGTGTTATCGCTCAAGCGAGTCAGTTTTATAGTCGATTGTTTAGATTTCAAGGGTTATTAATCCTCCATGATATTAATTCCTTACTCTAAGAGTTATTTTATAGCAACGTAACTCAGCATTTGTTCGTTACTAATAAATTCCACGGCAGACAGACAAATTAAATTCATTATATGGATATTATATGTAAACTTCGCTTCAACGTTAACATGTTATTGATAGATAACTAAAATTTCGTTTTAATTTAAGAGATGTGAATAACGCACATATTTAACAGATTATGTTTCAAATCTTCGTAACGTGTCTGTCACTATATGATAGGGGTTAACAAGGCGTTAACAGTGTAGTCTTCCTAGCCTTCTTCCTTCTGAGTCGATATCTGTATAATTTATACTAAGGCACGAACTTAAGACGAAACATTCTTAAATCCAAAATCTATCCAAAATCCTACGCGCCGATAAATAATGTTAAGCAGAACGAAGTATGTCTGTATTTTTAGGAAAACTTCTACATCCCAGGTACCGAACTTTTATGAGGGTTCAGATAAACCTTCAAGTACGCTAGGCACGGAACTGCGTACTGGCGCCTAGCTCACGAGTTCTTCTGTATAGTCCGTAGCATTCACATCGTGCGCCTGTCCTTCCACCGTACCATTATATTAACTTTTAAATATATAATTATTTACTCTGGTTTTATACTACACGAGAGTGTTTTATTCCACACAACCCCTCAACAAATAATAAAACGATTTAATTCACTAGGTATCCAATAATTGCAAGAGGTAAGAGACAATTGCAAACTTATATCTCCCTTGAACAATTGCAATAAGTTGTAATTAAAATACGACACTTCTTCTTTTCTTTCAATTTTATCACCTATACGTTTCTTCCTTGAATGCATAAAATGGTAATGACAGTATAGCAATTTAGTATAAAACGGTAATGACACTATACCAATATAGTATAAAATGGTATTGGCACTAATACAAGAATTAAGAATAACGATGTATAATAAGGAAAACATGAGGAATGCGATAGACTAATGAGAAGGTTGACCAAGAGTGCCAAGGTGAAGGTGCACACATTGTGCAAAGGGTTTTGAGCAGATTTTCTCCGATCGTTTATGGCAACCACGATTTCTCTATACTCTGTAGATCGGAGTACCGTGTCACTGTTTGACCAGAGAAAATATATCCGACCAGAGGACCGTAACAGGGGTTAAGCAACGGTTCGCCGGACCCTATTGATCACTATTAGGACACAGCGCTGTCGCTCCACCGCTCGAAGAATGAGGTACGCGCTGGCATAATTTTCCTCGGAGCCATGGAGCCTTGATTCAAGCAGCACATGTTCGGCGCTGATATCAATGACAACCTATAACGTTAATATCCGCACCTGGCAACGAGGGAAAAATCGCAAACGAATGGGTTACGCTGTCCGATAAATCACATCGGAGGGTGTTTCGAATTCCCGACCTCCGCGCGACTTTTCCTTCGATAATGCGGTACAATGGGAACAGAGAGGAGGTGGTCCAGGTGGCAAAAATGCCGGAACAAAGGCTGCACGCAGCGAGAGCGTGCGCTCGCGAAGACAACTCCCGTGATCGCGAAATTGGTACAGATCCCGAAGGGTTACCGGCGTCGATCGCTCGTAAATCAACGGCAAATTAGACGCGAGGGAGAAACGCGTGCGCGCGCGCGCTCGCGCGCGTCGATTAAAAGCCGGCTTGGCCCCGCGAGTGAAAGATCATGCGTGCCCATTAGACGCACGCTCCCGTCCGAAAGGTTCAGATCGATCACACGAAACGCGTTCAGCAGCCTCGCCGCGCCGATCGAGGCCCCGGTTTTTCACGAAATTAATTGCCCGCGCTATCGATTTCATCCGCACGCGATTTCTAAGCAGGCGAGACCCGCCGCGGTCAGACACTGTGAACGATCTAAATGCGAAAACCGAGACCGAAGAAATACAGTTTCAAATTATTTCTACCGAGGAGAACCACAAAACAATGAGTAAAGCAGTCGAGAAAACTCTGGTCGTTATTGCATCGAATTAGGAGATCATTGTTGTTCGAGCTGATTGGATTTCCTCCTTGGATCCCTTCGTGAAACACGCGCCCTGTGCGCTGGACCAAAGAGACGAAGCTTTTAATTTATTTGTCTTGCAATTTTATTAAGAAATTATGGCATGTCTGCTGCTGAACTTTGTCTATTATTTGACATTAGAACTACCAAACCGATCAAAATGTCTGGTTTTTATTAGAAATTTTTATATAAACTTCTTCATTGAAGTGTATTTTATAATAGAAATTATATGAAATTTAAATAAATCCAGTTTTGTTATTGTTATAAAACGATACACATTAGTCAAGTTTAGGGCTTCGTAGTTTTAATGTTAATTGTCAGGACGTGATTCGAGAAATGTTTACTTTAACTTTGAATTTATATACTGGTTATCGATGTTTTTTTATTTTGTTGCATTTTTAATCACAATGTTTTGTAGCTTTTAGTTATTTCTCCCTGATAATCGAAGAGGAAGGGTTTGATGAAAAGTAATCTGATTAATCATTAACGATTATAATCCATTATTATAAACTGTTGTAAATTTGTTAACCATTAATAACTAACTATTACAATAACAAACTAGTTAATAATAATTGATGATATCAACAAATTATAATCATTAATTATTTATTGGATTACTTCTTTTCCAACTCTGCAAGCGAATTAAGTGTTGTAATTTTCAGGTCTTACTGTTAATTGCTAAACCTTCGATTTTATGCATTTACGACAAATATGAGTAGATCGAATACAACACAAGAAGGAAGTATTTAAAGGCTTTAAAAATACTGCTGCATTAGTTTAAGGCAATATAACAATTAACCCCTTGAGCTACGACTTTTTTCAGAACTAAGTTCATTGGCACTTTTTCGTCATTGATAATTGACTC
This sequence comes from Augochlora pura, assembly GCF_028453695.1. Classification (NCBI taxonomy): domain Eukaryota; kingdom Metazoa; phylum Arthropoda; class Insecta; order Hymenoptera; family Halictidae; genus Augochlora; species Augochlora pura. The sequence continues at coordinate 17,077,766 of NC_135773.1, read as the reverse complement.
AATCAAAGAAGAGAATTTTTGTTTCCTGATTGCCTTTTTTTTTGCTTTCATTATCAGATTTTAGTAACAGAAGATTCAAATCTTGTTTCGATTGAATAGAAACCATTGGCAGTTATATTTATTAGATTATATACGAAATGTTCGTCACGAGTTTGACTCGTTATGATAGTGCAAGGGGTTAAAGAAAGGAAGATGTGTCCATGCAAGTTTTATATCTTGCATGGAATGCAGACAATTTGTACTTTGCATAAGAATTCACAGTCTACTCGTAACGTAAGAATCTATTTCGACTTGTCGTCGTTTTAAGTGTAATAAACCTCCATTTCGATTATTTTCTACAATTTCAACAATTAAGTGAGTTGGAGCAATAGTTGCGGAAGCCATAATTCTCTCATTGCGAAAAACAGGGACTGTTATTGTTTTCTAACATGTTTGCTTTGTGCTGAACAAATTTATTGTTAAAATAATTCAGAATTAAGTTAATTTATAGAAATGTCATCGTTTATTTTAATTATCTTTTTAACATTTTGGGCATGTATAGATTAAATTTTCCAGTGGCGAACAAAATTGAGTCGACGCTTTTAAAGTGGTATAACCTTTCTAAAATTACTCTGAATTACTTCTTTTTCCTCTAACCTCTAAATGTTAGTGGGTTTGGTTCATTGTATAATGAGTAAAATTTTTAAAAATTTTCTTTTAAAATTCAACTATTAGAGAATAAAAGAAGAGTAAAAGGACTGAAGTTTTCATATTTTTATGTGAACCTATAATGAAAATTTAAAAGAATGCATTTGGTAAATCTAAAATAGAAAATTATCAAGCGACAATGCTTCCCCTTTTCTTATTCCAAATAATGATAATAAAATTACAAAAAAAGAACAGCGAACTAGTCCCTCTAACATTTACAAGAAAATTTAAGTCGTTTAGACCAGTTTGAAAAAAGTTACACCATTTTAAAAGCGTTGGCTCAATATCGCTCCCCACTGTGAGTGAAAATTTCCGGAAAATGTGACTTACGCCACTGTAATTCTAAGCCATTCAATTGCGGAACAAAGAACACAGAGCCGGCCATTTTAACCGGCACGGTAAGTTTAGTGTTAATGAACGGCGGAAGACGACCCCCGTTCCTCGGATTCGGCTCGCGTGGAACGCGTGCATTAACGTGTTTATGGACAAATCGCTCGTTCCTCGAAGCCCCCGACCGGCGTGTTCTCGTTTTAAACGTCTTCAATTTGCCCCCTGCACTTGCGCCTCCTTAAATATCGTCCGCGCGTTCGCAGGTGCAGTTCCGCCACCTTTTTTCCACCGATTTCCGTGCTCTACGCGATACGCTCGTCTCTTCGGTCGCGAAAAATAACGCAACAAGTCCGAAACGGTTTGCAAGCCGCTCGAGCGGATTCGAGGAATCGTTGGATCGCGGTCGACCGATTCAATAATTGGCTCGCGACCAATTTCCCCGGACTCCGCGCCGTGAAAACGCCCGCGCATCCCTCCCCGTTCGGCGCTGATCCGCGAATAACGCGTTGCCGAGAGGTGGCATCGTATTTTGATATCGGCCGCGCGCGGATCAGCTCGATTTAGCGTTGGCTAATTGTAGTTGGCGTGCCGAGTACCATAACGGAAGTTAATCGTTAACGACCGAGTAGAGGAGGAAGGCGAAAATCGTCTCCATTAACGCTCTAACAAGGGCAAGTTTCGAGAATTCAAAAGAAAATAGCAGTGCGATTTATCACGTCGATCGAATAGGAGGATCGACCTCGGACGAGTGCGGTAACAACGTCTTTCGTTAGGGGAGCAAATTGAAGTCCTGTTGCCAATCGTTGGGGGATCCAGGCCTCGCCAAATTGTAGACGTAGGTGCGAACTATCGCTTCGGAACTTTAACTCAATATTTAAAGTTGTTCCACTCGGCTGCCGAGTGGCAATTGGAGCCGATCTATTCTTTGCTCTGAAATATTCTTACGACGCTGTGCAGACTTCCCCGACTAATTGTAAACGGCGCAATATCGCAGAAAGTCTTATGAAAGAAATGTTCCTATAAAACCTATTTGATATGATGGGATACATTATCTGGTGTTAATATTTCTTTCGTGATTGTTAATTTTTCTTAAGGCTATATGTTCTTTTGTGACATTATATAATAACGAGTCTCGAGACAAATTGAACGATATGCTATCTGATGTTATTTCATGTAATAAATCATAAATTAGATTTGAATCTTCATTATCAGCTATCACACTTTTCACTCCACTATTCAACGGAACACCTCGTAGAAACTGCTGCTAGCTTCGTTAACGGGTCACACAATTGTTTACCAAACATTTATTATAAAATGTCCGCTGCTAAGTACATTCTTTCTATAGATAAATTATAGCGCACTTTGAATCCTTGCCTCTGTAATGTCTACTGCGTGTATCGATTATGCAGTATGCGGCTAACTATCGCAGTGTTTAAAAACTATTCCGTACGCATTCTATGCACAGCATCGTGTCGGAGTTGATATTCAATGTGCAGAAAATTATTTAGAGAAGTGTATCATTCATTTATTACAGTTCAGTCTAATCTTCTCGTTTTCCTTACTGATTCTGTGCTCCAACATTTTCTCTTTCGGTTCTAAAATTTGTTTCCGATGAGAGAATCATCAACGTCTTCAGCGAAAGAATCTTCGACGAATCTTCGCGCTGCGAAATCTGTTTCGGTTCGCGGAATTAACTTCTAGGCCCTAAAACTTTTTCGTACGTCGAAGGTGTCTATTTAATAAGACAACCCCGGCGCACGAGGGTCACTTAATTGCCGCTTAAATTCGCGTTACACGATGTCAATTACGATTTCATGGGGACCGAAGGCACGGTCAGTGGCATGCAGCCCGAAAGGAATCCCGCTACCGCGCGCTCGTCTGCCAGAAGTCGGCCAATAAAACGGCGAGGCCGGCGGGCGGCAGCGGGGAATCCAGCGGTTGGAAAAAAAAATCATTAACTAATCATTAACTGTTAACCGTTCGCCGGGGCGACGAGAGATTCAAAGAGGGGCCGACGCGGTGACGAGGCAGCGACGACCAGTGACCAACGGCTAATGACGATGACTTTTTGTCGGCGCGGGAACCTTGTTTCTTTTTCTCTTTCTTTTTTCTTCCGCTTCTTATTCTTTCTTTCCCTTTCTTTTTTCCTTTTCTCATCCTCGAGCCCGACCGGACTGCTTTTCACCGCGCGCGCGCGCCCCCCGATGAAACGACTTCGTCGCCCTGAGACGCGATCTCTAATTACGGTTATTACGAAAATATTTCTGCGGCCGATCGCCACTTCCGTATTCGGCCGCGGACGCTTCTCTCTTTTTTCATCTCGGGCCGATCGCGATTACGATCCGAGCTGCGCGACACGGTTTATAGACCCCCACACTTTTATTCTTCTCCGTTAACGACTGAATGCGATCCGCGGATCGTTTCGTTCGATTAGGCTCGGAAATCCAAAACAACGGCCTCATCACGGAGCATCGAGAAACTTCTTCCTTTCGTTACGGTCACGCATAATACCGTGCCCATTGATTCCACAGTGTTTGTTCTTTTGCCGTCCGCTAACGATTAAATTCGATCCGTCGATCGTTCCGTTCGATTAGGCTTAGAAATCCAAAACAACGTTCTCATTTAGGTGGATCGAGGAACTTCCTTTCATGCGGATTGCGCATAATATTGCGTTCAGTGATTTTATTATTTATAGTTTTATTGTCCACTAACGATTGAATTTAATAGGCAGATAGAGAAACGTTTTCCTAATAAAAACAATCTCAACTCGATTTGATCGTGCTCTATTTCGTTCTATCCTCACTGGAATAGTCTACGAAGTCGAATACTTTCTTATTCGCTCTGTCGATTGATAATTATTTATCTCAGTTAACTGACGCGTTTAGAATAGCCAATAACCTGTTACGAGCTCAGCGGAACCGGTCATCATCGATGAATCTAAAGTATCGTTTACAGTCGTATCCCGAGTCCCGCACGACATTGACTGTTGTGCCAATAATTAATTGAACGTAATTAAAATTATTTATTTTCGTGATTTATGCTGCATTTATTAATAGCCGGTTACTCTGTTCGGAGAAATCTATAATACGGCGGTAATGGTTACTTTACAACTGGAACATTTTCGGAGATTTCAAGACCGTACTGGCTTGTTCAGTCATAATTCTATAAACAGAACCGCAAACTATAAGTGTAACTTAAGAGCTTGTAACTCAAGAGATATTCAGCGGTACTTAAATAAAATATTAAGATTTATTTATATAAAATTCTGTTATTTATACCAGTCGTCGCAGAAAGGGTTAACTTTAATTGTGTAGATTTTTAATATGAATTTTGTTCTGCCTAAAGGTGCATACCACGTGCATCGAGGTCTTCGCAATTCGGAATTGCGCTCCCATCGGAAAATAACCCTAAATATCTGCTACTGCTATAGCAACGTGTGAAATAAAACCGAGGAAGGAGTTTGGCTCGGAAAGGGTTAATGTTTCACTTAATCAGTGGCAATTCCAGCGGAGGAACCGTGTGTACAAATATTTTCCATGTAATGGCGTGCACTGCGGCAAAATCCGATCTGAGGAATCGACTTTGGAATCGTGAACGATGCTGGTGGCGCAGTTGTAACACGCGGGGGCGTTCTTTCTCTCTTTCCCACCTTCTGGGGAGGACGGTCGAAGTAGAGGCGAAGTAATTAGCGTTTCGAAAGTTTGGTCGGACTGTCGTATCGCGCCCGCGAAGTAGAACGTCCGCGGCCGGGCCGGGCCGGATCTAATTGCGTCGGTGTTTAATTAGATCGTTTGCGCCGACTCGCTCGCTCGCTCGCTCGCTCGCTCGCTCACGGTCTCCCGCGTGCTGCCCTTCGTATCAAACTTGCCCTGTCCTTAGCGATACAGATCAGCCTTAATTCACCGTTCCTCGGCTGTGGCGGCATTAATCTCGCTTCCGCTTCGAACCGCGCTAAAATTAGCCGGCCCGTTAATTCAACGAGCATACGCACGCGCTGCTCTCTATAGCATCGATTGTTTCGAGCGATTCTTACCGTTCCCGTTTCGAACGTCTGGCTCTTAAATCCTGCGGCTAGTTTCCTCAAGATTGTGCGAGCCGATACGTTTTCGATAGACGTCTTTAGCTTTGCAGATAACGTTCGTTCACCCTACGTTCTCTTGTTCGTGTGGATTATTAGTTTACGATGCAGTGAGGCCCAATGTCCCAATTTCGGATCATTGACGTTTGCAGCAAATCGACGGACGTTGATCATCTTTGGTTTTATCGTTAAGGACAAGTACTAGTTATCCCTTTTTTGAAATTGAAAAAAAAGAACCAGTTCTACCTGTTCTTTCAATTGAAAACAAGGACAAATTCTCCCTGTTTTTGAAATTGAAAACAAGTACAAATTCCCTTTGTTTTTTAAAGTAAAGATAAAAACATATCCTTTCTGTTTTTTAAATTAAAAACGAGTACAATTTCTGCCTGTTTTGAAAATTAGATACAAGGATGGTCTTCTAATTAAAAATAAAAATAAATCTTCCTTGTTTTCCATCAGTAAAACAAGTGACAATAAACGTCCGCCGATTTGACGCTTGTGTCACTACCTTTAGGTGTAAATTGATTAAAAAAGAAAGGATAAACAATTTTTGAGAACTTGAAGTGCCTATATTAATATGATTGTCTTAATCGTATTTCAAGTGATTAAGAAGAATTGAAAAACAGCATTTAGAAAAATATAAGTCTTAATAATAGTTAATTAAATACAGTGATTTGAATGTTCGTATTTTGGATCACAAAAAGCAGTCATGTATGTACTTTTAGTTATCATTTATGCCAATTTTTGATCTCTCAAGTTACGTATTTGTGATCACAATTTGTGATTCCTCGAGAAATTTAGCTGAGCATGCTAAAATAAGTAGTTAATGCATTCATTAATGTTTCTTAATTGCAATTTTGATATTCTAATCATAGTCTTGTTACTTCTCTCTGCCGACGAACATAAAGCAGTGTTAAATGTTTACATCAATTCAACACGTGATCGTTTCATTACAAATAGAATCAAGTTAGAAGTTTGCTTGTACCAAATTATGATCACCTATTTCCTATTAATCAAAATAAAATGATGGGAAACTCCGCGCGTTTATTAGATTACAAGATTACAAACCAAACGAATTACAGATTAATTTATCTATAATTTATAATTTATAAATTACGTATTGTAAGTTCAACGCTACACACTTTCCATTTTTTACCCCTTCAAGTATCGTCTCCTGTGGTGTATTCGTAGTTCCAAATCAGGGATCTCATTGTTCAAAATTTTGTCACCGTTTATTTAGTTACAGTCTAGTTCTGATCTACGCAAAAATCGCGTTCAACGTTTAAATAATCTAAAGGTAGTTACGACTGTTCTATAAACCTAATATTTGTAATCATTCGTGAAATGCAAACTAGTCATAAATTGGGACATGACCAAAAATTGTGACAACCACCTTAGTGTTAAGAAAAGGGATCGTTTCTCGAAGGAAAAAGGTCCCATTGAGCCGGTAGGCAAGAGACTTCAATAAGCGATCGAGCGAGGAAGATAATTCGTTCGACGGGTCCTTTGATCGGGTCCCGCGTATCCGTCCTTGCTATCATGTTCTCGGAAATAATTAACGAACCACGATAAAGTGTCCCGTGCCGATGAAACGTCGTTCTGTGCGGGCACCATGAACGCGTCCGTTCATCAGCGGCCGGCGACATCCGAGCGAAATCACTTATTAACAGACTACGCTTTCAGACTCCTTCTTGCAGGCACAGCTCACGTTTCCATTCTTGTTCGCATTTCCATTCCCTTCCCATCATTTTGAGCAAGAGGTTCTATCGTTACCTGATTCACGTTCTAGGCGAAACTATACTGCGTTCAATGAGGACTGACACAAGGTGTAAACAGAACGTTCACGTGATCGGTACTGCAGTAACATCCGAGCGGCTGTTAGGCGATGATGCCCACGAACGAATTTTATAGGGCCGTCATCGAGGATTCCTTCATGCACCGTAGTCTCATCTAGAAATGCCCGAAAATCGTGATTCCGCCCTGGGCCAATTACGCGTGGGTCACGTGCAGCTGTTTCTATTCGATGCCAATTCTCTCGTTGAACGGAGTATAGTTTGGTAGGAGAACCACAGTTTCCTGACCCGCCGAGACAAGTTTCTTGTTTATTAGTCGCGATCCGGTCGCGCAACGATGACGACGCTGAGGCTGATTCTGCATCATCTCGGAGGCGAGTAGACGAGACGAGACGAGACGGGTGATGAACGTTCATGGGGGACGTTGAACCATTCCTCGTTGCATTGACTGATGCACTGGCCGGTCGCTATGCTGATTTGAGCTTTCAGAAAGCATTCGAACAAGACGACCGCGACCAAACGACGACGATCGAGTGATCGAGATGGGACAAGACTCTTCGATGATTCCCGCGAGCCGAGGGACAGCCTATTGAACAGCGTATCTAGCATGTCCCGCGCGCGCGCGCGCACGCGGGCTGGAGAAGCACGGCCATTCCCGTTGAATATTAAAGGAGAAATGGGAACTTAGCCTGGAAAAGAGGATCGAGGACGAGTGTTCGGTTGCTAATGATCCTCGCCGGAGTCCGAGGACATGAGTTACGAGGATGACATCCGGTTCAACGATCGAACGACGTAGAGCCGGTGAAATCAGTACCGGTCGGAGTCGGAACCCGTTCGCGTCGGCACGGCGACTGCCGATTTACGGTACCTACCGGGGCTGGAGATTGCTTATTAGGAAGCCGCTCGGCGATCAAATAGAAAGGCCAGTGACAATTTGATAGATTGAGCTTTTTGTCGAGGGAGTCGTCGTTAGGGCCGACTACGCCGCGCCGGAATTATCGGGTTTTTTGTCTGGCGAACGGTCGAATAACTAATAACGAGACGCGAGCCGCTCGGGAATGCGTCCTAGCAATTCCTCGATGACGAAAAACCATCCTAAAGGACGACCAGTCGATAGAGGCGATTGCGAAACGATTCTATAATTAACTTACCGGAGATGACCGACGATGGGAACTCCTTTCGGTGGCGGTCGCGACTTCATCCGTGTAGGACGGCTTCACTGGACGACACGATCAGCTGATCCGAAGCTTTCCGAGATCTTTGAACGATGTGGAAACGAAAGACACAAGTTAAGTACATTAGTTAATGCTATTTCAATTTTGTTTCAGTCGTATAGAAGGTGTCTCACCGAATTGTGACCCTTCTGTTATCTTCAATTTTTTTTTCGCTTTCACCTTTCATGGTATCACGTGGTCAGTATCTCATGGCGGTTGTTTTTCTTTTACATTTTATTTACTTTCGTAGCTTTCAAGGTATATAATTTCGCGTTGCAGCGCGCCGTGTACAAGAAATACATTCAAATATGTGCTATGGTGCGACCTCCAAATGATCTTGATCTTCGGTCATATTTCTCACAAAGCCTGCATTCTCTTTAACCCCTAGACTACTGTGTGCTTATCCCATTGTGGTCGCTTGAGACTGAGGGCGCCGAAAAGTGTTGGACGCAATTACGCTTTCTGACACGAAAGGCGCCTATAGGAGTCCTAACAATTTTATCGACGATTATTCCGATAGATCTTATCACTATTAGACGAAAGGCACAAATGTGTAGTGTTACGAAAACATGACAAAAGAAGTGAGAAACATTGCGAATGTAAGAAATGTAATATAGGTTTTTGTATTTATTTATGTTTTGAATTATATCTCAGTTTACTAGATTATTAGATATGTTGTGAAAAAAGCCTCACATTAATATTAAAGTTTTCATGTTTACAGCAGCAATCCGGTTTAGAATACGAAGAAAGGAATAATATTGCTTTAACCTTTACGGTACGAGCACCGGATATATCCGGCGTATATGTGCTGACTGGTATAAATAACAGAATTTTATAGAAGTATCGTTTAATATTAACACTAGAAAGACGGGAACTCGAAGACGGAAAAATGACTTACTATATGTGTGATAACACACATATATATATATACCGGAAATGAAGGAGGGGGGGGGGCAACAACAATGATTAATAAACGCATTTATATGCTGTAGAAAATGTCACAAAATTATAAGAAGCTGTGTCATTATTTACATAATTATTTTTCTAATTGAAATTGAAAAGCAGTCAAAATGACTTGCTTAGGCAATCTAGTGTTAAAGCTACCAGCAACAAGGTTAATGTAGTGAAATTTAGTTTCTTGATCATTGAAATATGTTTTCAAGAAAATGCATCCCTACCCAAAATTTCATCATTCTCAGTGTACGTCGTAATTGAATTCCTACCGCATGGTACAGGCGGTGCGTCTCAAAGTCGGCTGTAGTCAGGGGGATAGAAATAAAAAAGTTGGATCTTTGTCTGGGATGTTTAAGATCATTTGGAGCTTACATCAGAGCACATGTTTGAACTTTGACACTCTAAATTTCATGTGAATCAAATCATTTCTCAGATGAAAAAGGACGCCTTAAAAACGTTTACTTCATGTCGTACGACCTTCATACCTAAAATGGACGTTCTTAAGACTATAAGGAAAACGATATGATTATAATGAATTCTAAAGTGTCCTTCCTGTATCATAGTAATAAAAAGCAGTACGACCAAACGGAAACACTTGTTCGACGCCTGAATAATTCGACAAAGATTGTCCACTTCCAAGGAATAATACACAAGCTCGCAATTATTAGGACAACGGCTCTGCCTGTTGCCATTTAATATACATTAACTCCGAAGTGTTGATAGATAATTAATGACTGTAATTAATATCACAGTAACTTCAATCTGCATAGAGCGCCGGCTGAAGACGTGCTCCGCACTTAGCCGTATGGACAAATGATGCTACTAAAGCCTGTAATGATACATAATGCAGCGAAGAAACAGAACCGGGACGCGTGGACACTTAGCGCGATTATTAAAAGATAGCGGCGAACGGGTTCCTCGCTTTGTGGCCAACGATCGCGATAATTCCGGAAACAGAGCGTTGCCCTTAACTCGGCAACCGCGTACTCGCGGTTTTTCCGGCGCGTAGATCAAGGGTTCGTGCGAGCCGGGAATTCCGATTTTTTCGCGAGCTCGCGAAAGCGTACAATTAGCTTAGGATCGACCACACGCGAGCCTCGTAAAACCAGCGTCCTCGGTCTCCGGCAGCGGGGCTCCCTCGGCAATCAGCGCGCTTCTTCGCGCTGGATGCGCGACGATTAACCGACGGTGGACGAAGCGGTGGACGAGGACGGAGGGAGGGAGGGGGGGGGGGGGGGGGCACGGGAGAAGCAAAAACCTAACTGCTAACGATTCGCGTCTGTCCAGCCTTAATGTCAGCGCTCGTAAATTCGGGTCGTTCTTCCGAGAACGTGGCTGGACAGTCGATCCTTTTACTCTCCGGATAGCTGCTCCACCTAGCCGACTCCGGCTAATGGAAATCTTTATGAAACTGCCACTTGCAAATTAATTCGAATGCTTCCGACCCGCAGCGGTTCTCTCCTGCAATTTCCATCGCGTTTCTCGGTCAAATATTACCACGTTCCCATGATTTTTCGTTCGAATAATTTACCCTTTGGTTTTGACGACTTCAGTTCAACACTATTTCTATAGAAACGGATCGAGAGACGCTTTTTAATCATTTCTATTTAACACTACTATTGCCGAACAGATTAAACGACTTATTTTACTAATTTTGAATAAAAATGATCTCCCATGTTCTATGTTTTCTATGTAATCATTTCTCGACCTATGCTGGAGTCATCGCAAAATTAATTCAGTGACTTGGTATTATAAAATATCGGTGAAAGTAGTGTTAAAATAATTCTTGCATCATCGAATGGGTTCGAGAGCTTTTCTGTACTTTATATAATATAAGCATTGTTATTTAACTTGACTAAAGTTGCAAAGTAAACAAGTTCATACGTTTAGCGAATATTATTAAAATTAGAAAATTTTGATACATTAGCGTGATAATTAATTTTCAAATCTGAGTAAACGATTCCATCACTCAGAAATAGTCGACGCGATTAACCCTTTACACTCGGGTAATTTTTACTGACCATCTACAAAAACCGGAAGGTAGCGAACTAGTAAATAATACTTTAAAGGAAGTATAAGATGATTAAACATTGAAAATTATCGTCAGTTTCTATTGCGTCTCCTCTCAGGTGTCATCCGAGTGCGAAGGGTTAAAAAAACTTTCAGTTCAAGATGCAAACAGTAGAAATCGCAATGAATAAGAATATTCCCATAAAAAAGTGAACGGGTGCACAAGCTAACCGAAAACAATACAGAGATATTTTCCTAGGTGCTACCTCCGCACAAATTGTAAACTTAGGCATTTTTGTTTCCTATAAAGAAGGTCGCCGGGTCGACGAAATACGGGACAACTTATTTTAGTATTGTCTATAACCGGCTATTAAACTATTACGATTATTGATGCCGGAAATAAACTCCTAGCTTCAGTCTTCAAGAATGATACTCGGTCTATCGACGATCGATTTTGCGTCGCAGACGAGCCGAGATGGTCGGATTCGTGAAAAATGTCACGAAGACCTACGTGCGTTCTCGACGGACCTTGTGTGGTCGATCAGGGACCGGCCACGGTTTCCGGTGGGCATTTTAATCGGCACCGGCAGCCAGCTTATCGCGGCTGTATCGGTGCTTACCGATCTTCGCCGTGAGAGAACCGGGAGTGGGAGGAGAAGGAGGAGAAGGAGGAGGCGGCGGTGGATGCTGGCGGTTTTTTCGCAGGGCCGGCGTATTATTAATGGTGTCACGTATGCGTCGGCGCGTACACACCGTCTCATCATGGACAGTAACCCAAGGCAGCGGTAGATGGCGAGATTCCGCGGTAGTGGAATTCTTTCCGGCGCCGCTGATAAGAAACGAGGATACCTCGTCTCGGTGCCGGCGAAATTACGGGGGTCGCGGCAAATTTAATAAAGCCCGAATTAATGTATCGCTGTTAGCTAAGAGCGTTGTTTTCCTGCGCGCCTGACGCTTCAAAGTGCGGGAACGGCAGCGGTCGCTTTCTCGCCCCGAAACTACGGGGGATGCATCATCGGCCCCGTTAAATTACGCAATATCCCGTATTATTACGCGCACGACCCCGATCGGTGGAAGAAAAAGGTTATTAGCTAAAAGCGGTGTATTAATTCGTGCTCTTATCGGCAGCATAAACATGGCCGCGCGTGACCGACATGCAAACCAGCCCTTTCATCCCCCACCCTCCCACTGTCACGCGATCAGCATCGGAACTCTGACGATCTTTGTGGCGCGCGCAGAAACCTGGCCACCATTCTTCAATTTTCGATTCGGTAGTTTCAAACTATTAGATCTACTGAAAAATTCTGTCTGTTCTTCAAAAGAAAGAAAACAGTAAATTTTGTATGCACCTAATATTTATTGTATTATTATAATAATTTAATATAATCGTAACTTATGCCCTGTTGCCAGCATGATGGTGATTTATGAATATCATTTTTGAAAAATGTATGTCGCAAATAAAATGACATTGGCAGACATAAGTTTATCCGGTAGACCTAATATTTTCGAATAAAATAAAGCTGTTCGACAATGACTAGACTGCGTGCGGATCTTTGTGCAAAATAGAAATTGTTCGCATAAATTGCGAGGCACATGAGCCAAACACGAGTTTATTTATTTCTTTGATCATTTTAATAAGTTTATATTAGCCCTTTGCGGACGGAGGCGCACGACGGGCGAGCGTCGCTGTGGACGACGGGTATTGGAGCGCGCAGTACAGAAAATATTCAAGTCGCGCGTTTGCGTTATAGAAACTAAAGCTTTATTTAAATAAGTTTGTTATAAAATCTAACAAAACCGTAATCAAACAAATTTAATCGTGTTTACACAGGAGACTTTTTATACTCTTGCTTTGTGTGGTATAGCTCGAAACAATCACCTACATGCAAGGTATAATTCTCGCAGCGCGAGAATTGGGCGGATATATCCGACACCCGTCCGCAAAGGGTTAATACATAGGATATTCTCAGTTTCTTTTAATATTCTCAGTGTTTAGAATTATGTATGTCTATGCATAATATGAACTCCATAAAATTTGCATTTAAATTTTCATCAATTCTGTATATTTTATTTCTGCAGGTATTTAAATGTATTATTTAACAGTATTGTATAAATACACATAATCCGAACAGAGATAATAATATTTACATCACTTTTCTCTTATAGGAATACAAAATGAGTCTTCCTTATCCATAATTCTCTAATAACTCAACACATTAATTACAGGACCCGTATTATTACGTTTTCCTAATAGACTTGCACTGATCGTGTGAATATGGGTCATTGCAAGTGCGTATCTAAAAGAACAAATATTTAGACGAAATAAAATAAACCACAGAATAATAAAACATTATTAAGCATCGCGTAAAATAAAAAAGATTCGTTACAAAAATCAAGAAGTTTTTAATTTATCACGATTTTACTGTGCGACTAGAAGTTAGGAATCCTAGAGTTAATATTAACCAGTTAACTCTGGCGATCTCTTTGCAAAGCGCCCACCAGCGTGTGTCGCAATAATCAAGCGATGACGGGTATAGTAGGGAATCCAACTCAAATTATTTATAATTTTCCTTCGTTTGTTTCATTTCGTCTTGACCTCTAAACATATTAAAATTTACGAATATAATTTAGTTTCCGCCAGAATTACAATTTAAATATTAAATTGTGTTCCGTCCGGGAACAACAATTTTTCTGCAAGTACAAAGAAATGTTTTAAGGCCATAAAACGGTCGAAGTCGCTCCTCCTTGGAAAAACCCATCGGCCGACCGACCGACCACCACACTCGCGTACAAGCGCCCTTCAAACACTCAATTGTAATTGGTTCTTACCCGATCACTAAAAACGTATAAATATAAGGCATTTTCCAGAAATGATTAATAAGCAAAGAGACAGTGACGCAGAAAGGAAAGAGACAGTGACCAGCGTTGACGGAGTAACGGAGTGGCGAGCGAGAAGCAACGACAAAAAGCAACGAAAAGTAATGAATACAAGGCATCGCTACAGCCCATACATCCAACATCCGCTCCGTGAAATCCGAAACCCATTCCATATCAAGTGTCACTAGAATTCGATAAATTGTTAGATACAAAAAACCAGTTGATTCCTCGATTCTCTATACATACGCGCTATCGAGTGATTCGCGGTAATTACGTACGCGAACTCGACCCAACAAATTCTAACAAAATTTCGGCTCCACGACGGGTATACATAGTCGTCAAACACACTTATCTGGTTAATGGCTAGCGGTGCTTTCGACAGCCCGCAGGAAGAAACTGCGATTGCGCGCATTGTGAACATTGCAAATTTGGTGGCAATCGGCGTGCAACGATTTCCTCAGAATCTTCGATGCCGAACAAATTGTAAACAGCGAGTCGTTCGGGACGTTCGAGATCGTATCTGACACGTCGCAGTTTGCGTTTAGAAGTTTCGATCGATGAATTACCAGTATCAACACGTCCTTCGATCGTCTTAAGTAGCCCGGGATCGTGCTATTAAACAATTTCTCGTGGTTCCGCGGCGAGAGCGACACGAAAAAGACAATCGCGGCTTCCTCTTCGGCGGGCGTCGCGTCGTTTCAGGAACCCGGACGACTCCGTTTCAGCCGGCAAGCTGAAATTAACCACCATAAAATTAACTGTCCGAGAGCGGCGGCGCATCGGACTCTCGCCCCTCCGATCGAACCAGAAAATAAAGCGTTAAAAGGGTTACAGTCTTCACTCGATCCGCGTCGATTCTCTTTTTTCGCTGCTCGCTCGCTCGCTCGCGTTCGCTCTACGCTTCCGCCAGGAGTAATGGTGATTCCCACTTAAAGCCGGATTTGTCTTGGCTCGATCCATTCTGCACGAAGAGCTGCAATCTTGTTCCTCGTGTTATCGTGTGACAACGTACGAGGCGATTGTACATTTATGTCAAAATTATTGATTCTTCTCTTTGTACGATGTGCTAATTAAATATGAAGGTGTGACCAAACGAAAAATTGTACACCGAGTTTGGTGTCAAATCCATGACGATTTCAAACACGACAAAAATTTTTTCGGCCGTGAAAAATATTTACCGAGATTATTATTGAAGGGAACATTTTCGAACTGTCTCTTGGTATGGTTTAATAACTGTCAATTAATGCGTGATAAAATGATAACGAATAATTGTAGAAGTTTTAAAGTGTCATTGTAAACAGGGCGCTTTGATTTTATATTCTGTAACAATTTCAATCTTGATAAAAATTCCATAAACTCGTGCGCATGTTCCTTTCTGAAATAAGCATATTTAACATCTAGCGACTTGAACACTGGCGATTTTTATCGTTGAATTTCATTCAATTAGTTTAATTATTTTTTCAGTGCTATTGTAGTAATTAAGCTCCAAGAATGCGTGAAATACACTTAGATTTCAAGAAACACCATGATCGTGGAGAGAGAGAGAGAGAATACGGAGAACGGAATGGTTCGGCCCACCGCAAACCGAAGAAGGCTCCGGGTAATGGCTGGCCGCCGCGTATCGTACTCTCGTCCACACGGACGCGAAGTCACGACCTACTAATGAATGATTATGCTACAATTTGCCCCGGGACGGCAGCTCTCGTAATTTATTAAATTACAGTGATTCGCGGCCGGGCTCCGGGCATCCGGTAGTCGCGCGTCCCCGCGAACGGGGTTCTTCTCCCTCTGGTCGCTTTTTGATTTTGATCGCGAGCTACGATTCCATGGAAATCCTCCCACGACTTGAGTCAACTTAAATTAATTTGCCAGAATTTGCCTCGCTCGACAACGAAAGCTCCTTTAAACAGAAAATACCACCTTGGAAATGCGTGGAATAAAACACCATTTCCAGGTTGACGAGATACCCGTTTTGCTCTGAATCTATAAAATTGTCCAGAATACAGATCTCTTTATTCGCTTTGAATCTATAAAATTGTTCAGAATAAAGAAATCTGTGCGTTTAGTTGGCGACAAACATAGTAGCAAATACAACTACGATCGCCGAAACGGCGATTATTCTACGCGAAGAAGTAAGGCGAATAAGAATCGCATTGGCAGTGGCTGGCGTGTCTGATCATGGTCCGCTGATTCTACTTCCTGCAAATCGTGCCAATGCACTCGAGCACTTAACAGCGTTTATTTAAATTAAATTGTTGTTGGATCTTTGCACTGGATAAATGAATATATTCTTAAGCAGATAATACTTTTACGGTTGGAATCGTCTGGTTACTACGACGACCACTTGAAGAACAAGTCAGGTAAATCGCAACGCGAGCAGCTACGGAGCGCTTATCACCTTTCCTTGCGGAAGTTATTACTAGCCTGTAGATCTTTATGCAAAGTGAAAATGGTCCGCATTAGTGCAAGAAATATTGTAAGTCCATTCTTCCTTTAGTCATTGTAATGGATTTGATTTTTTTAATCTTTCTTCTGTTTTAAATCGCAGCCATTCATTTTTGTCATAAATGCATAAATCCGCAGTTTAATTGTTTCTGTCTGCGTATTGATTTCTATTGGTTTTAATAATTGCACACGATTTTCACGTTGATACGTGCACCAGCGAATCAGATTAATCCGGGATACCTCTGCTTACCACCAGGAGGTGCACGCACCCTCGAGAACCAATCTTAACCCCTTGACTACAGCAGACTATGATACGCACCCGCCTTACCATACGGCAGAAATTGAGTTACGATGTGTGCCGAGAACGGCAAATTTTTCGGTAGGGATGCAGTTTTATGAAAACATATCTCAATGACCAAGAAACCAAATTTCACTACATTAAAACAATGCCATTTCTTTCTTCGTATTCTGAACCGAATTGCTACTGTAATCATTGAACATGTAATATTAATGTAAGGCTTTCTTCGCAACATATCTAGCAATCTAGTAAAGTGTGGTACAATTCGAAACATGGAAAAATACAAAATCTTACATCACATTTCTTACATTCGTAATGTGTCTCACTTCTTTTGTTGTTTCTGTTGCGCTACACATTTGCTCCTATTGCCCAATCGTGCTAAGATCTATCGGAATAATAATCAATAAAATTGTCAGAACGCCTATAGGCGCTCTCAGTGTTACAAACGCAAAATCTCTAAGCGCCTATAGGCTGCCACAGTAGTCAAGGGGTTAAGTCGAAAGACAGTTTCTAATGTCTTTCCGGAAGTCTTCTAACCTCCAAAAAGAAATGAGAATAAGTATTCCGGTGATTTTCTAATTAATTTCCATCGGGTCGGATTTCGGTACACGTTCCGTCGGCGGTGTAACTCGTTCTGTAAACGAGGCCCAATCGTCCGTAATTGAAATAGGGTACTCGTGTAAACAGGGGCTATCTCGCGTTGCCATACTTGGTCATACCGTGCAATAAAAGGCAAGGAAGGGATCTTGTGCGTTTCGTGAGAGAAAGGGGGGGGGGGGTAGGCCGAGGGTTCTTCTCGTTAGAAAAATAACGAAGCGAACGAAAGACGGAACACGGTGTTGGTAGGGCGAGTGGGAAGGGCGTCTTTGCAGTAGCTAAGGCACAAAGGGGGGTGGGGTGAAGGGTGAGGAAGGTCGGTGTCGGTGTCTGGTGTGCTCCGGCTGGAACATCTGCGCCCTTAATTATTTTACAGATTTAGTAGATCGTTATGGCTTGTAAAATTACTGCCAATTTCACGCCCCTAAACTTATTTTATCCGCGCGTTAGCTGCCTATCGGTGGATCGCCGCAAAAGCTTTCGAAGGATATTGGGCATTCTTCCTTGCTAAATTAATGGCCCCTTGTTTATGACTGCATCGGCACCGGACACGCAACGATTCCGTCGCGAATTCCCGTAAATACCCCCGATAATAATGTGCCTCTCCTTCTCTGGCCCGTTCTATGCTCGGTCGCTTCCCTCTCTCTCTCTCTCTCTCTCTCTCTCTCTCTCTCTTTCCCGCCCTTTTATTTCGATTTTGCTCCCCGTAACCCAGACGCCCGGCAAGCACTGGGATATTTGCTTCGAAAAGTTGGCCGAAACTATTTTAGCGTTATTTCAAAGGGCTAAGATCATAATTGGACCGCAGCTCTGCGAGCAGAAGACAAATCATCCGGGTTAATTGCAAGAGACGGCAGTCGAGCGAACATTTCAGCACAAATCAGCAGTAGTACAAAGTTAAACGCGACCCGAATTTTCTGTCGTTGTAAATCTCTTTTATTCGAAGCATTTTGTAAGTCAGAAACTCATTTTCATGTTGCATACATAGTTATTCATAGACAATGCTGCTGTATTTATTTTATTGTTTCCATATTTTATTTTATTTTAAATCATTCCATTTTATATTTTATTAAATGCTAGCGAACACGCTAAGCGGCATTATTGTATCTATCTCTGGGAAAACAATGTGATCCCGAAGGAGCATGAGTTGTAAAATGAACGAATTTCTCTGTTATTAAATGTCATCGAGAAACACATATCATACTATGAGTTACAATTTTCGTTCACGGTATTCACAGGATTAATTCGATGTTCTTCAAGTGATATACAAAATATTAATAAGCGAATATACATTAAATCTACCGAGTCTAAAAAATATCTGGCAGATCATTACTTCCGTCCTTCTGCTGATAATGTATGCTTGAATTAACGAATCTGTTCAATGATTTTCCATGAAAGAATCTCTCCGATGTCAGCAACTTTAAAATTAAATATGTGAAACTGGTGACTCTGACCGGCTCGGTAGGCTTGCTATTAAAGAACAGTTGAAAGATACATTTGATCACGTCGACTTTCGCGGTGTGCTCGAACGGTTCTACATCCTCGTAGAAAATTGTTGCCTCCACGGAATAAAGACAGGAAGAAACGACATCGTTACCACTCGAATACATTTGCAAAGTTATGGAGTCTGCTCGAAGTAGCCAGTGTCCAGATGTCCTGCCAGTAACTCCAACTTCTAAGCCGCCGTCTAATAGGCGTATCCGGTTTCGCGGGCGACCCGGCCTCGAAGAATATAATTTCAGATGGAAAAAAATACAAAGCGACTGCCACGAATGTCTTCCGCGTTCCATGCTCGGCGACAACCTGACATCGATCCGATTATGAAGTTCAGCGCACGCCGTGACCTAATTAGACGTAGCGCGACGTCAAAACCGTTGTCGTCCGATCCGACCGACCGTCAAGCGAGCGACGAAGATAACGCATGCACGGTGGCGTCCAAATCGACGATGCGTGACGACCATACATTATCCGTTATTTTTTTTCTATCGTTTGAATCGGTCGGATGTGTCGCTGTACTACACGCAATTAGGACGCAAAGTTACGATTACACCGATTACGCCGAGTCCGATTATACCGTGCTCGACAACACGCGCCTACGTGAACATTTAACCTAAATTAACGTTCCATACACATGTATATGTAACATTGAAGAAGTCCGTCTCTATTATTTCTCTAAGTTCACTCATTGAGAGAGCTGAGAGTGAAAATTAGTGCGATGTATAATTGGAAGAAAATTAGCACGACACTTAACTGGAAGAAAATTACGAAAACGTTGCGATAAGAATGTTTAACACTCAACACTCGGCGAAACCAACTAATTTTACACAAGCGTAACGTCTCGTTCGAATCGCTCGAACTAGAACATAAAATGAAGTCGCGGAGTTGCTGATGACGTGCGACGAAGATCTCTCGCCTCGCGAAAGCAACGAAGAACATATTGAAATCGATCGCTCGAAAAATCTGAACAAAATCCCTGGACGATATTTATGAAAATTTTCGACGGTGTACGTACGTCCGATGTTATTGCTAGCATCTGGAGTCAATCGAGGTCTACGTAGAATGTTGCGCAACAATTATGGACGTATTGGAACCGGATAGACGGAATTCCGATCGATGACCGTTCCGAAACGAAAGCCCGTCGTGCCGATGATGAAAAATAAAGGGACGAGGGTCATCGAGCAATTTCGCGGATTGATTTCCCATCGCGGACTTAACCGGGCTCGCGATTTCGAGCGCGTGGAACTCGAGGTTAGCGCGCAGAGCAATTCCATCCGGATGGGGCGGCGAGAGCGGCGAGAGCGGCCGGTTCTCTCGATTTATTTACACGAAATTCTCGACAGGATTTTCGGCCGGCCGAATCAAATGTTTCGCGCGCTTTATAGGAGCGGAATCGCGCCGGCTGCGATATTAATAAGCGACGAGGGCCGTCGCACTCGGTTACGCGTACGCCAGCGTGATCCGATTCATTTGCACGTGAAACTTCGCAGCGGGAAGGATGGGACGAAAAATCTTTCCACGCAATTTTATTCGGCGCGTTCCGCGGCCGAGCTGATATTTCGACAAAACTGCGTCGCGTCGAAAAATACACGCCAGAGACTCGGTAATTACTCGTGATGCAATTATAAAGCTCGTTACTGTAATTCTAGGATTGTCGGATATGATGGATTTAATGTGGAAGTATTTCGAATATATTCTCCATTTGTTCGCAATTTTTTGAAACAGCTGAATACGTAGGGGGATCCGATTACCTTCATTTCGTGCCGTGTTTTTTTTATTTTTATACAGGATGTCTCGTCCGTCTTGTTCATTTTAACTGCCTCGTAATTTTTGCGGACACGAAATAATAGCAATAATTACGGCAGTGTTTACTGTAATTTATTACTTTTATACGAACACGATATTCTCATGTTTGTAAAAATGTGTGTAGATGGAGATACAATATGTTTATTATGTCAAGATATACGGAATGGTCTCTTTGTTACAGAGAATGTTGTAATGACATCGTTGGAGAAAGAGCAATGATAACGAGTACATAAGTACGAATGTATAACAACGATAATAAGAATGATGATGACGGTCGTAACATTAATGAAAGAATTAAGGATGGTTGCGTACAATAGTGATGGTAGAGCGATCGAACGAAGTAAAGTAGTTACATGAAAAAAGTCGAGTGAATTGTACTGACGATTGGCATTAATGAGTAATCAGTTTAAACAGCTGTGATAGTATATGAAGTACTACGAGTATATGTAGTACTGAAAGTGGTACATGAAGTCGAGTATATGCAGAGTAAGAATGAGATACTTGGGTCCGTAGCATTAAATTGGGTCATTCGAGTTAGCTCTCACGGAAAAATTTGCCACTATAGGCATCATTTGAGATGCCCGAAAGACTTGTGATCGAGGAAGGGTTAAAACAAGTATCAAGTAGGGTGAAGCATGATCGGCGAACGCGGGACTACCGTGGCGCATTATCAGTGACGATTTCGGCGCATCGGCGAGCAGCGTAATTTTTGTCGGGCCCGTTAGTCATCTTTTCGGCGTCTCAGAAGCGAGTGGCGGCGATCGATCGGGCGGATCGATCCTTGATCGCTCAATTCCGCGGCGATCGGCGCGGGCGGCGCGGTGTCTGGCTGAAAAACTGGAAGCCCAGGGCTATGGTGGCGCGTGAAAAGGGTCCTGGGGAGCGTCGTTGCTCCGAGAAGATTACAGAGCTCATTGTTTCGTGTTGGCCCTCGGGACGAGCACGGCCGGCATCGGGGCCAGCACGGCCCGTTTCATGTTTCCCGCTCGTTTTGCACCTTTTGCGAAACTGCGCGCGCGAATCAACGAAGAACGACGTCCGCCTCTTTGTTCAATCGAGGAATCCTGGGGATGATTTTGCTAACCCCGTCGCCGCAGAGGACCTCTCGAGACCTATCAAATTTTCATTGCACTCTCCTGTCAGTCCAGACGATGCTATAGCTCGCATAAATTACGCTGTAATATTGGTAGCAAACGTTTTAGCAAATATACAAAAATACACATACCTAATTGGAAAAACCCGACGCGTTCTCCCTATTGTCTGGCATATAAAATAGAACAACCAGAATCGCGTATTAACCATAGTTATAGCGTACCTTTGCGAACATTCAACCTGCTCACTCCCGAGAACAGACATACTATACTATTTCTGGTCTCAGCTATCTACGCAAAATCATTCAAGGGGAATTTTCCTATTGTA
This sequence comes from Augochlora pura, assembly GCF_028453695.1. Taxonomy (NCBI): domain Eukaryota; kingdom Metazoa; phylum Arthropoda; class Insecta; order Hymenoptera; family Halictidae; genus Augochlora; species Augochlora pura. Next base: position 17,055,761 of record NC_135773.1, on the reverse strand, counting down.
AAGTTACAACCTCCGTCAATTTTAACATTGCATCTAGATAAACCGGGTATCCGTCTGTCCTGCGGATGCATTGCATCCAATAAACAGAATTTAACTAACAAATATTTTGTTACAGGTCAATTTTTCAAATTAATTCAATTGTTAACATTTACCTAGGATAGATTCCCTTTCTGTATGCATTTTTCTTGCTTTAGTCATGGTAGTTCTTCCATCGTCGTATTCAACGTTTCATGTAGAGGAGAATTACCATATATGGAACACTTTGTTGGTAACAACATTGGAACTTTAACTTGCTTAACTGCTGTGATAAAAAAAAGACTAATCGATGCTATATACGAACATTCTTGGAGAAATGCTTGATCAAATGCTATAAACAAAAACTTTGTGGAAGGAAACAGTACATCATACAACGTTATAGCAAAGAAAAGAAAAATGTTACTTTCAAGTATGAAAAGAGTTAATTGTTTGCTGCAATTACGTATTAATTGGTAGCGGTTTCAAATTATGTGTAATTAGTTATATGTAATATACTAGTTACAAAATAAGTATAATTTCATTATAAAAAGATTGATCATTTTTGAGATGACGGTAGTGTCTCATTCAATGAAAAAATATTTGTTCTAGAAAAATTGTATTTCTTTTAAAATCCATGTATTTTACAGTTTTATATGTAAACGCGGGTAGGTGGCAACCTAAATTCTGATTGTCGACGTTAGACGATACCGTTTCAGCTACACGTTCACGTAATTTGAAAGCTTCAAACCAATTACAACCCTTTCAAATGCACCCTTCTGTTGACGGGTACAATAACGAGCGCGGATCGATTAAATGATTTTTAAACCGCCCGAAGAAGCAAAGACAAAAATAACAACTTTGTTCGTATATAATTGAGCACATCAAACTTGGTTACGAGATTAATAGGAATTATCGAAATCAGGAACTATATAATTCTAAGGAGCTTGTAATTTTAATCAACAGTCTCATTAAGCACAGAAGAATAGTAAATCAGCAATCAAGTTCATTAAAGCTTTTATCTCATTGCAGTTGAATTTGCCGTAAGTGCTCGAGGATCAGCGCCATAGTAATCACTGCGATAAATTATCATTTTTCAAGTTTATCTTTCACTAACTTCATTAACCACCGGATCGCTTAGAACAGGTACTGTTTCCCTTCTGTGGTTTACGAATAAACGCGGCTCCGCTTGACTATAACAAGGTACTTGCTTTATTGCGAATAAAAGGGTAATTTATTCGAGCCTGGTGGCAGCGCACAGGGCCAATCCTCGGCTAATTTTTAAATCTTGCTACACTTGAATGACGAATGTGATGCACATACTGTCTAAAGTCTCGTATTTTCTCTCATAAGACTCGTATACATGTATTATTGTTTTTAACATATTCGTGTGACGGCTACAAAATCTCTTCTCTTACTCTCTTTTTTGTTAGAAATGGATGTTTTATTCGTATATGTGGATAGAAATACTGTTACTATTATTATTATTACGATTATTAATGTTATTATTATTATTATGATTATTAATATTATGATTATTGCTGCTTTTCTTATTCTTACGATTATTCATTCTTTCTCTAGTGTTATATCTGGGTTTTAATTCGATTGACGAGCTTAAAGCCAAAACTGTAGTTTTTTGCTATTGTGTGTTTTTACGTTTCTAGTTGTAGGAAAGACCGATCTATTTGGCACATTTTTAATATTATTGCTTTATGCATGTGCAGGTAAATCTTTTTCTTTAGGTTTTCTGTGAGTGAATGTGGTGCAATACCTGCGGCTGATATAATGCACGGTAATACTATGACTTTTTCTTGTTTCCATATTCTTTGTATTTGGTTATTATATTTGTATCACTTTGGATCGATATGCCTATGAGGTAGATAGACCTTTCCTTCTTGCCTTGCAGTGTTATATCTGATCTATTATGGATTACTGTTTTATCGGCGTGAATGGTTCTGTCCCAATATATCGTGTAGTTTTCGTTTTTTATTATGGGTTCTGATGTTTATTACGATTATTACGATTATTATTATTACAAAACATGAAATCATAAGCCATCCGCCGCAGTTAAAGCAAATAAACGTCTTCGGCGATGAAGTTGCTCCATCCAGAGCTCGATCCAGATCGAACAACGTCGGATGGGCAACCGAAGATCCTTCCATGTTAGAATCGCGCGTCAGGAACCGTTACCTCGGTTAAGAAAATGATTTCGCGTTCGATTGAATGCGCTCGCCGCTGGGATGAATAGCAGAGGCCGAGTGAGCGGCTACGCGCTATTGAATTTCGATGACCGATCGAGAACATTACCGGGCAGGAATCATAATTTACGCGCGGCGGATCAATGAAAGTAAATCTGGGAAGAGGGCACGAGCCATTGATACCCAGCATCGGGCATCGGCATTTATTCGCATCGAGGTCTCTCTATTCGACTCGCGTACTCTTTTCCTCGAGAGGGTCTCGATCGGCCCTCGACGGCTACTCGATGGTCCCCCTTTTCCCAGCTGCCGGCTCCTTCCGCGGGAATTTAAAAGGATTTCCATCGGGTATCGATGATACTCGAAGGGCCGCGGGGGCGGTTTGTAGACTTTCCGCAGAGCTATCGAAACGTTTGCGCTTCCAAGACACTCGGACCCCGGCGCGGCGTCGCTTCCACCGTGTCCTGAGAAGTCAAGGGCATCCTTCAGATCCTCGCTGTGGGGACCGTCTTCTCCTTTTTCCAGCTTCTTCCAGGCTACAGCCCCGAGAACAAACTTTCCTCGCTAAACAGTGTACCTTCGGATTTCGCGGAAGATCGCCGATGCCGAAGAACCGATCATTATCAAGTTTGTTTGTAATGAACGCGCGGCAAACAGATCCGCGCAGAAACTTTCGCAATCTGACAAAATCATTGCGCCAATAATCTTGAAAGTTTACTATTGCAAGATGTAAACGACATTTCATTCTACATGATCAAACATAACATTTTTTAGCGAGATCAATTTAATCTGTATTCGAACCATAATCAAGCTGCAGATTTTTGGGACGAGATCAATTTGGTCTGTAATCGCTGCGGGAACGAGAAGTTAATTAGCTAGATATATCATCTCTCAATCATTTCAATCTTCTACACTCGGATTCCTTAGTCAAGGGATGGAGTAAGGGTATTGGTAATCACGGTACTTTCGAGATTCAAAATTGTTACTTCATTCAATCTTTTTCCAAAGTGCGGCAGTATTCGAATTGTTTGAATAAATATCTGTCCAACATTATCTAAATGAATTTTGTTTAGTTAAATATTTTGTCGTACTTGCATAAATTCTTACACGGATAAACTTTTATCTCGGTAAAATTTCATTCAATTGGATATACAGGATGGTCCACGCAACTTGTGCACCCCCTGCAATTTCTAAAATATGCGTTAACAAGAATGTACAATACGAATGTTGCGTGGTTTAAAATGGCATAATACATAGTGCATTAATTTCTTGATAGGTTGAGTCATTTCGGATATTTAAATGTTAACTTTCTTCTTCCATATTCTGAGATGAAACATGTAGTATCCCATCTAAGAGAAGAAAATTAAGCTTCAAATCTCTGCTACGGCTTTATTTGTCAAAAATAAATAGGCTATCAAAAATAAATCATGCAACTTTTGTATTGAAAAATTTGTTGCACAATGCATAAATTCGAAAGTTACAGGAGGAGCACAAGTTGGGTGGACCAACCTGTATATTTATTCGACAATGTCAAATATAAAATGTCACTCGTCGGTCTATGTCTCTTATCCGAATCGACTTTTACCTGCCTCTGATCTGTGCCAATACATTGTCAACATCAGTTACACAATTTTATAACTGTAAAAATAAGATATTATAAAACACTAATTTTGTTCACAACTGTAAGACATGCACAAGTTGCACGAACGTTTCGTCCATTTCTCCGACTTGCCGCGAGATATTTTTCGTAGACAGGGAAAAAGCTTGTCCGTAGCGTATCAAAATCGATATGAGCTAGCTCGATTAGCGTTTCGTCGAGTACAGTTTCCCAACCGCGGTTAAAAATCGGCAGCCGTTTCGCATTTAGTCCGTGACCGGAACCGCGCAGCATACAGAGCGGTCGGGCGATCGCGGTGCCACGGCGCGGCGCGATCCCACGTGTAATTTCAGAGTTACGCTCATTGGCGGATACAGTTATCCGCTGATTACACGTCTCCGTGGCTCTTAAGAGTAATATCCTAAATATCAATTACGTAGATTTCCTCCGCATCGGTGCGCAGCCGTCGTACCGCGCCGCGCCGCGTTTGCACGACTTCCTACCGGTCGCGCGCGCCGCTGCGAGCTCGGCCCGAGCCGACGCTAATTGGCTACGAACCTCTTAATGAAACCCGAGGCCTATCGCGGCCGGGATCTGGAAAAGTCGCGGATAATCCGAGCCGGTGATCGGGTTCGGGAACGTAAATAAAGACGCCCGGCTGCCGGATAACCCAGTTTAACCTGGACGATCCTTGACGAGGTCTCTCGCGATTCTGCGTCCGATATGGAGCGAATTTAGCGAATCGCTCGAGAGTGAGAGACTGCGAGACACACCGAGAGAGGGAAAGAACGAACTGGTAGAGCGAGAGAGGGAGGAGAGATCGTTAAAATGCTCGGTATCCGCCGGAATGGATCGACGACCCGCGTCGGTTACATTGTAGCCGATGCTGCGTGCGCCTGGGAAAATTCATGGGGGATACTTCCTCGTTTGATAGCGACCGCTCGCAATTATCGTTTAGAGCTGCGCCGATCCTGGAATTGGCTTTTAACCTGGCTCGTGGGAGCTGAAAAATCGCGGCTCCGACGCGTCCCGTTTTTAGGCGAGCTGCCGCGCGGCAGGATGCGCGTTACGAGCCGCTATAATTATTAATGGGACAGTATAATCGTGCCCGTTCCCGGCGAGCTATGCGCACGAACATCCCAGATCCTTGCGACTTTTACACTCTGCACACGTGCTTCCCGGGCGGGACAATCGGTTTAGCCAAACATCGAATGCGCATGCAACATTTTCCAAGATATGCGACAAATCTAGGGACGTGAACGTTAGGGAACAATGATCTTATATTTTCCGACTAAGAATGACTCGTCCTACACACCGTTCGGGAAAGACTCGTAAATATGATGGAAATGTTCATTGACTAGACGATTTATGTTAAAATTGGTTCAACGAATGGTTTTCTTGTCATGGGAAAAACTATTCGACAATTGATAAATGGTTTGGTTGAATTATGAACGGAAAGAAATAGAATTAAAAAATATTAGAAGGAAATTAAAAGTATAGATATTTATTAATTTTATAACTAATATATTATAAAGATAATTTTTATGCTTATATTATGCTTATTATATAAAGGTAGTTTTGTGTGTTTATTTTTATGCTTGTATCATGTTTAAGTTCCTTTATGCATTGAAACACGAGAAATCTCGTGAGCAATCGTTTAAGTGTTAAAATAAAAGTTCTAGTTTCGTGGAATTCATAAATCGTATGTGATTGATTAAAACCAATTAACTCGTTGACTGTCAGGTCGGAAATATATGTATATGTGACACTAGCCTTTGAGTAGATTTAGAAAGAACGTATTAGGTTTTGTAGTATTTAGAAAAATTGAAGAGAAGCAATTTTTTAACATTTAACCTACCGAGCTCTTGACAAGACTGAATCTGTTTATTTACACCATTTCTAGTTTAATCTAAGCTTAAGTAAAGGAATGTTTTCTACCGTTCCTTAAAAAAGAATGTCTGCAAAAACAACAATTTAAAACCAAAATACATGAAAGGCTTCTTTTTACCAGCATGTTTCCGTAATTAACCCTTCACTCTCAAAACTATTCTAAGCAATAATCACATTTCTAACAATTCTTAAAATATAAACTAATATAATAATGTAAAGAATACTTACATACATTCTTTGTCATACTTACATTCACTCTTTACATTCCAAGGCTAAAATTAATCTTCAAACTTAAGGACTCCGCTGCGGAGCCCTCGAATGCGAACGATGAAACAGTTTCGAAGCCGTTTTAGAACGTTGATGCATCAGTCAATATCTACGTCGTAACGATAAATCTAAGATTTCTTGCAGTAGTAACACATACTTGCAAAATTGCAGAACGAAGCAAAGGAAACGAGATTTCAAATGTTTCGCATCGGTTTCAGGCAACACGAATCACAGAAATGGGTTTCTTCTCGCAGCACACGTCCAATTCACCAGACACTTTCAGCGTTCCGCAGCACAATTAATTTTTGTTGTAAACCCATGAAATTCCGCTCGTAACCGTCGAATCGGACACGGTGACGAAATCTGCCTAAGGAAAGCGTGGAACGAGGACGAACAGTTATTATTATTCAAGCGATTTCTTTCGCGGGCCTCGACGTCATTCGCGACGGAAAAAAGATCGGCCGCGACGGTTTTGTTTTATTCGGTCGATCGATCAATCAACCTAGGTCTGACACCTCTCGTGGGAACCATTAACTTAAACACGGTTTAATAGTCGCCGCGGTCGACTCGTCGGAATTTCTGCAGGATTCTGATGCGCGGAGCTAATGTTTCCCCCGGACGAAGACCGGCTGTGGATAAATTTCCGACGAGCGAAGAATATTTTCGAGTTTCTGCGATGGCTGCCGGTGGTCTCTCTTCCATTCGGCGATGCTCGTTTCGAAACACCGAATAGTCCGATAATCAACGGGCAATTAAAGCGGAAAGTAGGTGTTTCGGGTGTCGGGCAAATGTTTAATGATCGGATCGTTTCCTCTTTTTCTGTTTTCGGTTTGCGAACGATCCTTTCTAACGATAGGATCACTCGCTAGGAGAATTTCATTGGTGGCGCGAACGATGGCCGATAACTGTGCCAATATTACTCTCATAAATATATTATGCGACATCTACGGGTATTTTCTCGACGGAATACGACGAAGACAGTAATTAACCCTCGGACAACGGAGCAGTTTAACAATTATACAAATCGCGATAATTCTAATCATTCTCCGATCTATTGCTTAATTTTTCAAAATATATTTCTCATGATTTTTCTCGTTGCGCTATACTGTTTGTATATTTTTTGTCACTAGTGTCATAGCAATTTATTTAATGTAATCTCAGTAAATTGTGTAACCAGAGGACGATTGAAAATATACTGGATCAAAATGGTCCAATAACAGCAAACCGAGGAATAATTTACTTCAATCAGTGTTATGAAATGCAAAATAATTTGTCATAAACCGTTCACCTAATTGGCTGACACAATGATTCTCTGCCAATTTATGTGTGATTCCATTTTGTTCTCTTGTTGTAGAAAATGGATGTTTACTCGTATATATTGTGCGATATACATATACACTCAAACATGAGATTCATAAATCGCCATCACGCTGGCAACAGGGCACAAGTTACCATTACATTAAATTATTACAATAATGCAATAACTATTAGGTGCAACAAAATTTCTTGTTTTATTTCTTTTTAAGAACAGATAGCATATTCCGGTAGACGTAATGTCAATAAATTAAATTAAATCAAATCAAATTCAATTCAATTGACCTCTATGGGCCCATGTAATTTTCTGGTCACAAACTAATATACGACATTTTACTAAATAATTTTAGTTTTTCCTCAAGATGACACATACGTCTTACTTATATAAGCTCTCTGGGATAACCGACAGCAATATTTAATAGCGGTTTGCAGCACCATCAACTTGAACTATCAAAGTAAATGCTTTGCAAGTTATCTGCAAATTGAAACCAACGAAACCATCTTGTGCAATTGACATTATTTGCGCTTCTGTCAATGTCTCCAAAGTAAAGGAAGCGTAGGTAATAGCTCCGGGTTTGTATATCGACAACTTATTATTTTACATTTCAATAATCATTTTGTTAGTATTTGTACTTGATACAATTTTGTGATTTGAATTAGGCGCATTAGCACTTTTAGATCCTAACAGACTCTATTACTGCTGTTATAAGCTGTTGTTACTTCAAACTTACAAAATGAATTGATCATAATAAAATTGTTTGCACTGGTAAATATTCGTTTAACCTAAATATATAGATTTGTAACTGTTGATGTTACGTTGCATAAACATATTTATATTTAAATACAAAATTCGGCCCATAGAGAGTTTAACTTCTTTAGGCACGACGCGCCACTATAGTGGATTTCGCGGATGTTTCGTGCTTTACTCAATTTGATTATTAGTTATTAAAATAAACGATTATAGTGGAAGTGTATAGGTACAATACACTAAGAAATGAATATACAGATTAGCTATATACAAAATCTATATAGCTGATACTATATATAACTATTTTAAAAAAATATATATCAAGAGAAATGGTGATTTAGTTATGAAAATTTTTATTGGCATAAAATCCATCCGTACCTAAGAGGTTAAATATTTAATAAATTATTCTGTCTTCATAAATATATCTTTTGCGTTGCCTAAGATATCATGCACGAGAGAGTAAGACAAAAATACTACGGTTTACGTATTTTTCGAGATTTCGCTGATATTTTCTAGAGTCAAGATGAAGAGGCACAGTAAAATGAGCCCAGAATGCAGCTGCGGGTGACCGATAAATTTTCTGGAAAAATCAAAGCGTGTACGCCGAATTGCATAATATAGTGGCACAGTTGAGTGGCAGATCATGTTTTTCGGGCGAAAAAAGCCGAAAGATAACGGTGCCGAGCGCCAGGACGACGAAGCGCGGGCTCTCGGCGGGTATCATTAATTCGGTCGCAACATAGTGGCAAGGATGATTGTCGAGCCTTGTTCACGGTAGTCGCAACCGAGTGTCCCACCGACGCAGAATAATCGCCGGGACGGTGAAACGGGCTGCGAAACGATTACGCGTCTAGCGTCGTTACCGCGCAGTCCTTCGCGTTAATCTTTTCGAAAGAGCCGGACGGGCGATCTGCCGGTTGTTAAGTCGCGTCGGCTAATGCCTGGAGATCTATTAAACCGTCCGTGACCGACGAGCCGGTGTAACGCGCGCGATTAAATTAAAGAATTACCGGGAACGGGGACTGATGCTCGTGAAAAATCGAGAGTCGTGAGGGGATGGCGTTGAAGTATGATCGGTGTGGACCGCGGATGAAGCGGGATTTCTTTCGCGAGCTCGACCCTGGGCCGATTCGATGCTACAGACATTTTCAGTGCGCTCATCATTCGTGGATCCCACGATTTACAATTTCAAAACGTTGCCCGGATCTCTAACTTTTTTCTTCAATCATATTGGGACGTTATATGGCCAACAGAACTAGGCAAACCGTATGCTTATAACTGCTAATTCCAATAAGACAATCTCTTTTGAAGAATTGATTCGATATAATGTTCGTGTAAAATTTAATTCCAAGAATTCATTTAATATTTTGTTCGAACTAAATTTTATTCGGACTATTTTTTTGGAAATATTCTACGGATAAAAGTTTTTTGGAAATATTTCTCAAATAAAATTGTACTCGTAATATCGCCCGAGAAATATTTAGAATAAATTGCACGAATGATGCTCAACTTTGTGATTTACTACAATAAAAAAGGAAATAAATAATAAATGAATAATACAAAAATTCATTACATCATCCTACATTTGATACTTTCTTGCAATAATGGTATTTATGCAGGTTTGTTATTCTGTTTGTGTAAACCGTAAAGTAATTCAGCCGTAGGTAGATGTATGAATTGATTACGTAATAAGTAAATGTCGTTTCGGTGAGATACATTTTGCAAAGAATAGCGAGGAGAAGCGAAACGGCTCTCTCCACGAATTTTTTCCGCAGAAGAAATGCAAAATCTAGATTGCGCGAGTACAAAGAGCGGGAAGAACAAAACGAAGGAGCTGACCGGGAGGAAAAGAATTTACATTGTTAAAACATAGCCACGCCAAGGGCCAACAGAACCTCCGAGAAAAGTTCGAGTTTAAGTACACAATAATTAGACTGGCGAGTTCATGAAAATTTTCATTTTTATTCGCGAAATTTCGAGGAAACCGAGCTAACGAGAATTCTATTTCCTGTAACGATAATATACCTCGCGTCTGCTATTGTTGTTAGCTATTCTGCCACGACTTTATATTATTCGGTTTCCCTCGTAATTACTCGGTAACGTTTCGTAACTACTGTTTCATGATGCCCTATCGAGTAATAGTTAATCGATGATCTAATACCATGGGGTGTTAAGTTCACAAAAATTCACTTTAAATCTAAATATCTCGGAATCAACAAATTTTCGGAAAAAATGTTAGAAATAAAAGTTACTCGATTTCAAAAAAGAGTAAACATTTCTTATCAGATTTTATCTTACGTAGAATTTAATAAAAGAAAATTGATTTACTCGTGAAACTTCTTTATTTACATGTCTTATAACAGAATATGCTGAAGAATTAATAGCAATTGCACATTTTCTCGGTGGACGTAGTCATTCTGAACGTAATACAATTATTTCTAGTAATAAATGCAACAATTTTTAAACCTGAATTATTTCGATCTCATTACAGAGTTTTGCAACTTTAGAAATAAACATTTGTTGTCGGAAGCATTTGCGAGCACACCGCCCGAGGAAACATTTATCTCAAAGCGTGCTTAAAGTATGTCGCTTTAAATTCTTAGGCACGGCTGGATTTTGCGCTAATAAAGTTATCACAATTAAATTACCATTTTTCTTAATATATATTTTTTCCGTGTAGCTATATATTGTATATAGTATTAATTACATATATTATTTTCTTAGTGTATTGTACATACACACTTTCACGTCAATCGTTTACTCGAATAATTAATAAAACAATTGAGTAAAGCACGAAACATTCACGAAAGCCACTATAGCGGCGCGTCGTGCTTAAGAGGTTAACCCTGAAACACCCTGTAGATCTCTTAATGTTCGCGTCGCGCGACAAGTATTCGAGCAAAAAGCAAGGTGACTGTCGGACAGCGATTTCGTGTCGGAGAGGCCCTAATCGCCTGAGCATAAAGTGCAGAGAGCAGGAAGGAGAAACGTGCCAGGCGTGTGGTTGTTTTTCGCAGCGGTGAGAGCAGACGAAAGAAGTCGTAACAGTATTTGCGCGCGATGCATGGCTAACGAAGCCATTAACGGGCTAGGGAAAAAGCCGGCACGGCGCATGGTGGCGCGGCTGTGTGGTAGGGATATTTGTCAGCGGGATTGCCGGGAAAAATGAGATCGGACGGGTCGGTTTGAGGTCTCGTTGCCGTTTTCGCAGGATAGAGGCGGTTCGACAGCCGAGGACCGAGACCGGCCCGATCCCGGGGTTTACAGGTCCGCACAGCTCGACAGCCCGGGACCGGGACCCGCGTGCAATTTAGCGGCGGCGCCATTACTCTTCGCGCGTCCCTCCGTCGAACGGGACAGAGTCTAATTGCGTCGAGCTGTAGAAAAAGAATTTGACGTTGCTCGTTAAGCACCCTGCCAGTATCTCTAGCCGGAGGGCCTCTGATCTCCTCCGGTGCTTCTTCGACGTCGATCCTCTCCTCCACGGACGAAGATGCATTTCCCACGTGAGCCCCTGCGCTCGTTAGACACTTTCTCGATCGCTGGAACTGAGAAAGTGCAACGCCACGTTGTCAATGCTTCCCCTATTTGCCTGTAATTGAGCAGTCAGTCGGAATGAAGGCGGGCCTGCTATCGCTTACCTGGAGATGTTCATTATTCGCACTATTTTCTATGCTCAATTCGTCGAGAACTAGAGCATAATTGCGCATGTACTTCTTTTATTCGGAATTGTTTAGTAATGTTATCGAACGAATGAGATTCTCAATCCTCAATCGGACTGCCAATCGCTGCTGGTTATTGTTCCAGTAAATATCGCATATTTGCAAATTAGTTAGTTAAGCAAATTGCCGTTGAAAACGATTTTATTATTATACTATATGGTGGTTAACCCAATGTCGGCGGACACAGGGTCTCACGAGATCCGCGAGTTAGATTTGCTTACTATGACGTCTAAGTCAAGTGCTTATCTTCTTCTCTTTTCTTTATGTAACAAAAGGTAAATCAATGTTTAATTTTTTTTTTATTTCCTTCTTTTAAACGATTTTATTAGTACTATAATAAACAACGCGACACGAGGTCTGCTGTACGAGGGTTAATAAACACATAAACTGTTAGGACAGTTTATGCTTCTAAAACAAGTGTTCGTATTTTTCATTCTACAACGTGTCGTTTAATGTTAACAAAATCATTAACAAAATCAATTGCAGTAACTTTGGCAGAACCATTTATCCACTTAGCACTCTATTTCGATCTTCTCTCGATCAATCGTGAATCTATCGATTGCTCCGAGTCTCGGTCACGGTCGAAAAGGAATAAGACCGCAAAGATCTGCCTCGAATTGAAGAAATAAGGGACGAGGTTGGTGAGGGTGAAGCAATCAGGGGTGCTCAGCTCGCGAACAATGTGCAAATTAGTGTATCGGCTTGCAAAAACAACACGGCCGAGGGTAGATCGCAGCTATCGGTACCGCTCGGTGGGCGTGACACCCACGCGGCCTCTCGGATCGGATCGGATCGGGTCGGATCGGTGCGGATCGGCGCGGATCGGCGCGGATCAGCACGGAATCGGAGAAAGGGAGACGGAAACTGAAGGCCCGGCAAGAGATGGCCTCAGGCCGATTCGGCGTTTGTCTTTAACGAGGTGTGCAGGCTTCTCGATGCGAAGGATGCGGCGCGGCGCGGCGCGGCGTGGAGAATGCGGCGCGATGCGGAGGAGGAGAACAGGCGCAGGTGTACGGTCCGCGCGCGCAGGGCGTGGCACTTCTATTCGTTAACGCGGACAGATTCGACGGAGGAGGGCTACACCCGTTCCTACGACCTTTTCCGCGGTTAATCGACTCGCCGTGGGATCGATTTGGATTCGATTCCGCGTCAGAAGACGCGAGAACGTCCCGCAGAACCGCGAGCATTTCTAATTTCCGCGAGCGGCTTCGATCTCGCCCTTGCGTCGCCGATCGAGCATTGTTGCGACCGAGCACAATGCCGATTGTTCGAGTGACGATCGATTGGTGAGAAGCTTACCTTCTCGGACAGAGGCAGTTAGAGTCGATTCCACGTGGATATTTGATTTGCGGGACGATTGTAACGGCGGACCTTTGCCGCTTGTTCACAAGGTGGGAAACAAACACTTGAAATATCAAGTGGTGCAGGAAGAACTCCGCTGAACTAATTAGGACACACAAAGTATGCATTTATTATCTAAATAGTTAGTGCCACCTATCTCTCTCTTTCTCTCTCTCTCTCTCTCTCTCTCTCGCTCTGTCTCTTTCCCTTTTTCTTTCTCGCTCTCAATGTAAATCACTCTGTTTGGTTTCCTTCATATTTTGTTTAAATACGACACTTATATAAACTGTATAATTTAATGCAGAATACCAAAATATATATACATATATATATACTCGGTGCTCCAAATGTCACTCGCAATTGGGAAATAAAGAGTTCCTGGGCAATGTTTTCCTTTACAAATATTTTCTCCGCAGCTTTGTTTACAAGTTATTAATTGAAAACGATGTCCAACCAAAGCCAAGATTAGCGCACGAGGCGGTTCAGCCAATTAGCGGAAGCTTCTTCCGCTTGCTGGTTCGGTCGTCTCCCGATCGCTGAACTTCGCCTCTCATTGGTCAATGTTTTTCCTTAATAACACGTTGACAATGTCTCGGAGATAATTTCTGTAAAGGAGAAAGTTGCTTCAAATGGCCTCAGGTATCCCCTATCTAGAAATTGTTAAACAATTTCTGATACACTTTGTATACAGATTGAACTGATAAGAATTAGTACTCAAATATGTCTGATACTTTTGTCGTTACTGTTTCAACTTTTATCCATGATTTGTGCATTTTTCGCCGGTGCGAAAAAGATGACAAAAGATCGAGACTCTGCTAACGGACATGCGAAATAACGGTAACAGTGTTTTCCATCGATATCTCACCGGTTAACTGTAGATCCCGTGGAGCCTTTCCTCGGATAGTAATCGGCGCGAGCGATTGCTCCGCGGGAGGTCGCGGAAGGTGTCGCAGTTCGACGGGCCCCCGGTTAGCTAGACAAAGGAGCCGTTTATCCGGAGCCCGAGATTTTTCAGGGGCGGTCCCGTCGCTCTAAAATGAGTCACAGGCCGAGTCCGAGAGCCGGTTATCCCGATAAGAGGTCTGCGGCAAGGTGGTATCATGGTTTCCGCTTCCACGGTAAAAGGCGAAGTCACGATACAAGCCCATTGTTCGACGGTAAAAGTGAAAAATGCTAATGTACGGCCGGGGTGGCGCAGGTGTGAAGTCGCATATTTAAACATCTTATTATATCCCCGGCGATCGGGTAATGTAAGACCACATTAATTTCCACCCACGGAGCCGAACAATGACCCAGGGTCGCCGGTGCCGGTAGAGTGCTCATTAAAACCCGGGTGGTACCGTTTCTCCGTGTGTTACTCGCCGATCAGATATTCTTGCTTTCGATCCTTTCTCCCGGGCCTCTTTCTCCGGCGACCGATCCGCGAATATCCGATCGGCGACTGTATGATCGGCGAATGTTCGACAGATGCGCGCTATGATATTTCTATAATCTAGCAGAACGGAAGTGAACTTTGATAACGGCTCGAAACGATTCGAGCATCCTATACATTGCGGAATATCCATTTCCTTAGGAAAGAATGATCTTAAGGAATAATCTGTAATGATGCATCAGCAGAATCAGCAAATGTAGTCTCCTTCATTTGCTCCTATTAGCATGTATGTTCCATTATCTAACAGTAATCTCTTAAACTGTGGATTTCTATGCAGAATTGAGATGTTCCTAATCACTCGCGAGAATTTGAATGAACTGTTTGAAATTTGAAAGCAGCTGCAGAATTCCAACTCGTCTGTTGAGTACAATGATCAAGCTAATCAGTATTTATTTGTCACTTATAATCGTGAAGCACACAAGTTGTCATAACTTTTGAACCATTAGAGATATTTCAATGAAATTTTAACTAAGAACAATTAAAAGATAGTAATTTTTACTTACTGATAAATACATCTTTTTGTATTCGTTGAATACTAAATTTCAATACGCAGGGCGGGCACCTCATAAAGAAAAAGTATATCTAACATCTTCCTCGATTAATAAAAAGTAATACTTTAAAATTAAAAAATAGGAAGTGTAATAACTATTTCCATAACTATATACAATTTAATACTGATATTCGATCAAAGTTCTACTTAATTACATCTCGAATCTTGCTGAGACGTCACTTTTTCTCCTACTTGAATTCCACAAAACCGACTATGACCAGTTGAACAGCCTAATATTTATGAATATAAATATATTTAGTGTGTCTCTAAATTCATTCGCTTCACTTCTTAATTTTAGAAGTAATGTAATACGATTGCTGACATCTCATGACGGCCTTGCATATAATCATTGTCTGTATATCATTATACCAAAGGGTTTTAGCCCCTTGCACTGTTATAATAACGAGTCAGACTCGTGATGAAGATTCCATGTACGATCTACTAAATATGAATATTATTAATTTCTTCTAAATCGAAATCAAATTGAATATTTCTATTATCAAAGTCTAGAAACGGAAGTAAATAAGGACAATAGAAGGAACAAAAATGATCTGGTCCTATTAAGGAAAATATTAAGGACAAATAAATGCTAATCAACGCAACGTAAAAGGAGTCGTAGTGCAAGGGGTTAGGCAGTTAGATGTTGCCTCGCGCAGCCAATAATTTAAATAGCGTTGTAATTCTGACAGTGTACCGTCGGATGATCCAGATGATCCGACCGCGAAGATCCGATTCCTCGAAACGAAATTTCCAGGAACGCTGTAGCACTCTCGGAGGGTTAATTACAGAACGAAATTCCTAGCGTAGCGGGTCTGACAGTCGACGAACGCAGCCCTCGTCACGATGGATGGCCGATTTCCTGGTGGATCCCGATGGATACCGGGGTCAGACGTCGATCCTCCCTGGGACACGCTAAAAAGAACCGAGCCACCGCTCGCTCGCTGCCAATAAGACAAAATGGCGCGGTCGGCCGGGCTTGTTAATTGCAGTTTAGTGTTCTTACTCGTAATTAGGTGCACTCGAGCAGCTGGCCGGCTCGCTCGCACGACTCCTCTGCTCCCGGGATAATTACCGCATCGGCATCGGCATCGGCATCGGCATCGGCATCGGAACGTCATACGCGAGTCAGCGAACTATGCTCGGCGATGGTCTCTAGCATCGGACGATTCTGCTACCTAAGGTCCAGGCGATCTTCCGCTATGTAGACAACGCTGTTAGATGCGCGATTCGCGTGATCGCTGCTCCCTTCGCAATTTACCCTCGGAAATGGTCCCGGCAAATATCCTCGGGGATATTTCATCGACTTTACTTCCGTGCTTTAATTCACACTATTCGAATTTATTGACGCACTTCGTACGACTGTTAGGTCATGGCAAAAACAATTTTAATTGTTACTTGCGTTGTAGAACTTCAGGCGAAATAAAAAATGAGGTCGATAATTGATTTTCCTACTGATTGTAATACCAAAGATTGTATTTGAATTTGTGAATTAAATTAATTTTTATAAAACGAGTTCGATTTAAATTTCACGCTAAAACTACCGATTTGGTGAAAATGACTGAATCCACTTTGTGTCTTTTAAAATTCTTGAAAGTAGTAAGAGTGTTTCATAGGAAACCATTGAATGGATTTCTTAATTCAAGTATACATGAATTGCGTTAGCCCTTCTTATAGCTCATTAGATGTAATATTAACCCTTAGCACTCGAGCGGCGACCTTGAAGCGACGCTAACAATTGATATACTATTTTTAAATTTGTCTATATTCGATAAATTGTCAAATAATAGTAGTCTTCCATAAGCATACACGTTTATATGTATCAAATAAAAACAATCATACCCATTGGAAAGACTGTATGTTGAAACAAATGTCTCCACTTTGGAGTTAAAATAATCTCGAGTTTAAAGGGTTAAGTCCGGTTTATTAAAACATAAATGCAATGAATTTTTCGTTCAAACCAATATCTAGAAATCGATCGTGAGTTCGGTTCGAACCGAAACACAGCTCCCTTCTAACTACTCGGTTTATTCCCACCGGTTGACCATTGTACCTACGTAATGTGCAATGCCCACAGACAATGTTATCTTATCGATGCAGATAAGCCATGAGATCGAATAGACCTGAATTCTAAAAACTGTGTTAGAAAGTGACTATTGTGCGCATTAAAATCCAAAAGAGTCGTCCACGAGTTGCCGTAGCCGGCGAAATCCGAATTTAACAGCGTTCCTCGAATCTCACGTAGCAGCGCGCGAACGCAGTAAAATCTCTGACGCGTTGTCTCGTCGACTCGCAGCACGGTGCACGCGTTATCCGCGCTCTTAACGATCACGCTCTCCGGTTCTAGGATAATCCCGGTGTCTCGAGAGAGGCCAGCAGACGTCTCTCGATCCGAGAGATTCGAAGACTTCCGAGCTGTCTCGCCTGTCCCCGTTGCGCAACAACTAAATACGTATCCGTCGCTGAGCCGTCACGGTTTAGAAATCGGGGCCGGCGCTCGTTTCTCGTGGCATTTAATTCGATAATTAACCGTTCGGGATCAAAGGTTCGTCAAATAAGCTGCCGCGGTAACGAGCGGCGAGCATTAATTTAGGCATCGCGGTGTCGGCGTCGGCAACGGCATCGGCATCGGCGTCGCTCGACCGAATCGGGTCTAGCTTCGCTCGGTCTTCGGCTCTTCGGCCACGGCTTCGTTTCGCGAACGAGTCATTTCCAGGCTGCCGATCCGTGAGAAAGTCGGCGCGCGCGAGCCGCGATCGGCAACGCGATAATATCGATGATCGAAATGCATCGGCATGTGCGAGCGTTTCCGCGTCGGCGCTACGGGCCACCGTTTCCCAACGATTTTGCGTTTACACGGCGAAAATCGCTGCTTTCTTCTTATGCAAGCCGAACGGACAGCGGACTCGGAACTTGGGACACGGTTTAATCAGTCCGCTGAGATTATGCGAGTTCAATACCAGAAACGATTGCGGGATCAATTTTAAAACGGGACCAGGTAGGTTGCAAATGACACTATTTTTCCTTCATCTTCAAATATCAATCTTTCTCTCAAAATATTTGCGTGCCGCCTTGGGAGGCGTTAACAAAATTCGCTATCAGCGTCACCAGTTTACACAGTTGCATTTATTTTAAGGATTATATTTCTTAAAGGTTCATTTATAATAAAAAAAGGATATATTTGTTGCCGTTATTTATTATTATTTATTATTTTTTACTTATTATTACTTACTCTTTTCAAATATTTGTGTCTACAAGAGATTTATTCAAAATATGTTTGGCAATCTGCATGTTAAATAGATTCTCTTCCAAAATGTTATAAAATATTACAAAAATATTATCAAAAAGAAACTACAAATTCTTTTTATACCAGCACCATGTATGGAAGTTTCAAACAGCAACATTGATAAAATAAATTTCACGTTCTCTACCCGACATACAAAATAAAATATGAAAAATACGTAGGGTATAAAAGTGTTAAAATTGTGATTATTGGAAGACTATCGATCGTAATCATTTCGAAGTAGAGAAAGAAAAATATGTATTTATCAGATTTATCAAGGTTAACATGAATGCTTAAATAACGATGAAAAGCGAACAAATTGTATTTGCATGTAAAAAAACCGAACAACATTCGTCCGAAACAGGTTATTACTAACAATCTCCAGCACGAGTCGGACTCGTCGAACTACTGCAAGGGTTTAGCCAGGACTATCTTGATTTTGCGTGCAGTTAAAGTGCTCGTTATTATGTTCCTATCGGGAGGGATCAGAACATCAATCCCTGAAAAATTGAACAGTCTGATTGGAATCATGACAAGTCAAGTCGGAGAAATGAGGGTGAAAATATTTCGCAGTGGTACAATATCCGCCTCGATGTTGGAGGTCTTGTTAAGATTTCTTTTTCGCCACCTCGTGCCGACACCGGTCGCGAGAAGAATTCAAGCGTTACACGCCCACCAGACCAATAATTTCCTAGCGAACGCGAAAACTTCGAACCGTCGATTCCTTGGGCGTTCTCCGCCGGGGAATAAAACAAACGGGGAGATTAGGATCGCGCGGCGCGGCGATCTCCCCGAGTCATAATACTCCGCGGGCCGCGGGCCGCGGGATAGGTGTACGTTACATAGGTGTGTCACGCGACCGATTACGAGCGAGCTGTATTAAGCCGCAACAAGGATTATTTCTCAAGTCCCGTTTTTCCTCTTTCCATGTTGCCTGTTGCGTATCCATTAGCTCGGACCAGGGAGCTTGATTTTCTCGGTTTTCCTCGGGGAAACATTTTTCGATCATTATAATTGCAAGTGGAACAGGTTCGACCGCCAGCCTGTACTATTCGTTTACCGAAGGCTAATTGTCAGAGATCGGCAAAATATTATTTCAAGTTGTAATTAGTGAACAGCCTTATCCCCTAAACACGACTAATATACGCTGTTTTGTAACGATGCCAACACTAGATTTATTTAGACTTTCTATCATTTATTACAACATAATTTATTATGATAATATATGTTCCAATGAAGAAGTGTACCGAAAAGTGTCTCTTATAAATTTATTTATAATATCAGTGACCGTAAAGGAAATTTTTTGATAGGTGATTATCAAATGAAAGATCTAGTCTTTCCAGGAGAATTTAAATGTAAGTTTCGGCTTTACTTTACCATTATTTTAAAGTAAAAATCGTACAAGGTGACGAAGTTATTCGTTGCTTTAAAAACCTCTCCTTGCATAATGATTTTTGGCGAGGTTATGTTCGAGTTACAAAAAATTTGTAGATTTATAAATTAGAAACTATTATGTAAAATGTAGCGTACGGATAAGTTTTAATAATTGTCAAAATGACCACAGTTTATTGAAAAGACCTGCTTTTGTCCCAAAAAATTATCTTTAAATACCTATAAAAAAGTTAAATAAAATTTAAAGTAAATCGGATGTATAATTCCAAAGACGGCTAGATCACAAAATGTAGTTCTGGGATAAATATAAAATAAGTTTTAAAGTAACTCCTTCCTCTATAAGACAAGATTTTTTAAACTTTACCTTCAACCGCTAAACGTTCGAATTTCGAAATATATTTTTTACATAACATCGTTCACATTTGAAACTTTAAGAAAATCGAAATAAAAAGAAATCGAGTTTTTTAACTGTTAATCTTTATAAGGCTAGATAAGATACCGAGTCTCGGAATAATCCCGGGATGTGACATACATCGTTAGATTTGTTATTAACGACGACAGCGGCTAAAGGTATTTTATTGCTAGCTGGAAAAGTGACTCTCCGCGCCGTGTTAACGTAGAATCTTTAGAATACATAAATAGCTCTGTCGGTATCGCTTCCACGGTTCGATTAGTTATAGTCATAAAACGATTGTAACCTTCTTGAACACTATAATTTCCTTTATCTAGATCGGGGTCGGTTGCACGTGGATAGGGGCGTTAGAAATCGTCGATAAAGTCTACTTCAATGAATCGGCTGATCTACTTATTATATCGGCGTTTATGATATCTATTAGATTGTTTCTACAAGTGATTATAGCTATTAAATCATAAATATCGCAGATCCCAGATCTCTGATCCGACTGCAGATTTTTGTTACACAAATATCTTTCTGCTTCCTTAGATTTTCCACACATTGTACTGTACACGTTGCAACCGTCGCGAGATTAACAATTCCTTGCGCTCGTGAACGACACCAAATTTGAAACAGTATAAAGATAAATTTTGCAATATCAATGCTTCATGCGCTGCTTCTACGCAGCTCCTGTGTGTTGCAAGCGATGTTTCTATTCTGCATATAGCTCTAGCCTTGTAACGAAAATTTTGTTTTTCTTTCATTCATGACACTTTACAATTTGTTCAGTAGGGACAATCGGTAAATTGTTATAGCGGTTTGAGCCAATATCACATAGATGCTGCCTGACTCTTAGGCATCTGTACAGAAATCAACGTATGTTGCTGAGGAAGCAGGTACTTTGGGTGGCTAGAGATCATTAGGATGTTTTGCTAATTGTGGTTTGTATCTGCCACATAAACGTTCGATTTCTTCAGGTACTGACTTAATTCCTAGATCTTTGCGTAGCTCGCCGTTACGCATATAGCAAGTTATATTAACGATTGTTCTAAGAATAATAGATTATAACGGTTCTAAAATTTAGCTATGTAGCTTTTGGCTGCCATACCCCACAATTCTATGCCGTATGTACAGATCATTACAGATTATTACATTGTAGATTAGTAATTTGTTGTCTACACTAAGTTTCGAGTTATTGGTAAGCCAGTACATATCTCTTCTTTTTATGCGAGTTTGATCGAATTGGCTCGTATATCGTGATTCCACTTGAGTCTTGAATCTCTATGGATACTCAAGTACTTAATCATCTTAATTTGAGGAACGTTTACGTTGTTTAAGACAATAAGCGGGTTAATTCCTTTTCGTAATGTGAACGTAATGTATTTACATTTCTCTTATTTCACTGTCATTTTCCATGTGTTCAGCCATTCTTCAATTTGTAGTAAATGCTGTTGTAACATAGAATGAGCTGTTTTCGGATCCTCGTGAGTAGCTAGGAAGGCTGTGTCATCAGCAAAAGTGTATAATTGCATAGTAGCAATGTCGGCAGTGAACAGTGTGTACAATATGTGTCCTAGTACATTTGATAAATGTTTGAACAGACGTCCTGAAGTTTTACAAAGAATGTTCTGTCCTGTAGGTACGATTTTAGGAGCTGGTAATAAGGAACCCGCGTTTGGATTTTGAATAGAAGGACCTCGTGCCATACCTTATCAAAGGCTTTCTCTATGTCGAGAAAAAGTGCAGTGCAATATTTCTTTTAAGTGATTATAGCTATTAAATCATAAATATCGCAGATCCCAGATCTCTGATCCGACTGCAGATTTTTGTTACACAAATATCTTTCTGCTTCCTTAGATTTTCCACACATTGTACTGTACACGTTGTACACGTTTCTTTTAGCTGTACTTCAAAATTTCGCACACGGGAGAAACAGACGAGATGCCGCGGTCTAGATATCGCTATTGAGAAGTCGATTAAAATAGATTAGATTGAAACGACAAGATATATGTAGAATGTCCGAGGAGTTACATTTAATCTGACCACGTCAAAATCTACCGCACGCTTCCTCCAAGATGTCCGCGGGCGACGTCACGCGTCCGCCGTCCGCGCGATACCTAAAACACAAGAGATGTATTCAGATAGACCCGGTAATTATGCGAACGGCATGAATAAAACTGTTTCCCGGTGTTGTTTTAATAAATGCAAAACTCGGCCTGAATATTCATGCCGGTGGCGGGTGGTTGGCTGCTTTTGTCGTTCGCCGCGACCTCTAGGAAAAATCGAGAAAGCGCTCGCCGAAGACGTTCCCGTTCCGGAAATTGAAAGTATCGGGTTGCGAAAGTGTCTTACAATTACGAAACATACCTCGACGGGGACGTGTAACAAGACGGTGTTGTAATAAACCGGAGACCATTACATCGAACGATTATTATCGTGGCTGTTACTGCATAATGCAGCTAATGTGCGCACGGTGATTCACTTTTGCTTGAAAACGAACGCTGGTCTGTCGATTCTTTGGCTCTTACGACGATATCACAGCTCGTCCTGACATAGTACTCTCCTGATACTTCATCGTTGTGCCATAATTTTCGCGATATGAAGCATAGTAATTAATAAAAGTCGCTAAATATTCGTTTTCGAGCCTTTCGGATTTGTCCTAATCGTTGCACTCTGAATTATGCACAAAATTCTGAAAAAATTTGAGAAGATACTTTCAAACGTGAGCTACAAGATCGTGAAACGCTAAAGGTTGGGAAATATAAAGAATCTTCGCGTTCACGCCCATTTTTCGCTGTCGCAGTGATGAATATAGAACACCGCGAAGATCGTTGCTAAAATAATCCCGATTTTTTAGCCGTGTAAAATTTAACGAATCTCGTAATTTTTAATAAAATCCCTCATAAAAATCACGTTAGGTGTAAGCGGAGGTCCCGAACCGACGAACAGGTACGCGGCTTTTATTGATGATATCTGGTTGCTATTTCAAGTCGCACGAATGCGCGCGGTTGACCGTCCGTCTCTTTCGTTGGCACGGTTACGCCGGCCGCAGTCGTTAGGCGGGAGATTAATTAAGTTAAAATCACATGTAACGGGCCCGGGACAGCGTGTAACGGGTCGCTGTACAGCTTCACTTTGTCGAGGCTCCCTTAATTTGACAGGGGAACGAACGGAAAGGTACTGTTGCTCGCCTCGCGGATTAATGTCTGATTAATAGACGTAATAATTCAACGATGCGATCGTTTAGCGGTAATTAATAAACGTGCTTTATTGGCCGGGAATAATGCATATTATATTGGCCGTGGCACCTTGCGCCGTTCAACCAAGAACTCGATCATTTGACCAACGGACTAGCCACCTCAGTTTTAATACTATTCCAACCAGATGGCTATTTTAACGCGTCCACTCGTCATCTCTTATTTCCTGCAATATATTTTACGCACGCAATTTCAAAGATATCGTAATAGATAATTAAAAATGTCTGATCGATAGACAGCAGATCTATATACAACATAAAAATTGTCTAACTTAACTGGAAAAATTTCTTTCGCTTTTAAAAATCATACTAAGTTGAACATAATATAAAATTTGTATTAAGAAATTATTTTGTATAACTGTTATGTATTATTTAAATTATTAAAATTGTTATATACATAATATTGTGTGAAATTATTTTGTCGTAACTACATAAAATCCACAGTTCACTGACTAATTAATCTACTTGTTCGGACGGTAATCTATTGGGATAGGGTGGAATTTTTCACTGAATTATTTGAATATTATTCCGGGATCGCACAACATTCTGCAACTTTTGTGGGAAACGTTCTCGCAAAATTTCGGTAACAATGAAAATATTTCTAACGATAAGCATTTCGGTCCGACTGGCGTGATATTAATTTCTCGGGAGGAGTTGGCGAGCAAACGGTAACTGGGAGGGTAGGTTCACGGTGGCGTCGCGACGTCAACATCTTCGACAATGGCGTCGAAAGGACGAGGAGCCGTGTGTGGTGCCCGTCGACCTCCTTATCGATAACGTGACCGGGCGTAATGCAGAAGATCGGTAAGTGCAGCTGTATGCCGCACGCGGGATCGCATTATCTGAAATGCACAGCTGCCGTCTCCCACACGGCCAGTCCTTCCGTGGCCCGCAAAAACAAAACTCCCGGGCCGCGATACTGCTCGCGTGATCACACGTGTGGCATGTTAATACACAATAAGAAATTAAGAACGTCCGCCCGTTTCTCTTGCGCATCCCCCATTTCGTTCGGGGGGGATGGATTTCGCGTGGGCCGCAACTGTTGCGAAAACTCGTCCGGCGAGGGAAGATTCACGACCAACGAATTCAGAAAATTACGGAACTTTCGTAAAACGTGCATTCATAATGAATCATACCGTTCATTGCGCCAATGAAATTAACCCGGTCAAAACTCCGCCGGATCTCGATTTTTTCCGCAGATATTCTGCTGTCTCCAACCCTTTGCCTGATTCTTTGAAGCTACATAATTAAATTGAATAATAGTGCGAAATTTGCACATGTTTCATTTTAATTAGATTGCTTTCATATTGAATAGTATCGTATCAGAGAAAATGCCGTTTGAACAAGAATAGTACAATGTTACTTGGACAAAATTATTAATGTTCATTTATTTATTTATTTTCAATGTTCAACGGTACGAACTATTTGTGTCAGAAATAAAAAATAAAAAGCATTAATTGTTGAACAGATAAATAAGAGCAAAACGGTAATGACTTACTGTAAACGACAAAATCAGGATACAGAAATATACTACCTACAGTTGCAAAACCATTGCTGTTATGTACCGTTCTACAAGATATAATTAAACGAAATTGGTAATGAGTATGTAGATCCTGCTTTAATAGTCATTACTTAAATTTCATCTAATAAGGTAACAGTACCTATTATGGGCACATGTAAAATTATTATCGTTGAATAGTCATACTACTGTTCGATAAATTGATGTTTCTAGGTCACGAAATGAAGTTTGAAATATTTGTTTAATGCGTGTAAGTACCTATTATGGAACAACGTTTTCGTACCATGTCCAGGTGTTCCATAAATCGAGACAATGAAATTGAGGTACTTAATAAGGAACAGTATGTCCTTGCTTCGAAACACCGGTATTCAAATCAACAATTGTTGCTATTATTCATATTCTTTCATGTACTGTGTTAATATATATCTTACATATTTATATGTAATGTATATACATTACATAACAGATTTTTATGCGTCGAATTTACATATATATTTAACATACTCTGCAATACATACTAAAAATTGATCAGTACACATATTCCAACAAATTGCAATACTAATCATTCATAAAATAGGTTTTATTCATCAAAAATCAATGACATTGCAATTTGTTTACCTGTATATTATTTTCGACCAAATCGATTCATGTTTCCATTCTCTTTAAAAAATTACTAAGGTATTTAGGTCGAAAATGAGTTGGTTTAGAAGATATAATTCTTCTTCCGAGCGCCTATAAGATCGAATCACTGTGCGGTATTTTATAATAGGTGTTTTTACCTGAAGATGGACCAGTGACGGCGAACCCAGTGAAATAAAAATGGTAATTCCAAAAATGAAAGCGACGAAGTCACATCAGGTTAAAAGGATTTCGGTAGGCGAAGTGTTAAACGGTAGACGTTCCCGAACGGGACACCACGGATTTGACACGATCGACGAAGAGAGGGAGGCCGGGGGTCCTCCGGACGAATCTCGCATCGCCTATTAAAGGGTGAACGTTAAGAGTTTTCCCTTTTGTGTAGCACGCAGGAGGTCCGCGCAGGTTTCAGGCTGTTTGCCGAAGTGTTTAGCTCGGTTGTCCCCGAATCGTCGTCCAGAAACGAGAGGGCCTTGGCTCGCCGCCACCGCAATTAGCACCTGCAGGGTCGTTAACGTGTCCCGGGCTCCCGGGCTTTGCCTTTTCGGCCGTATTTTCTCCGTTTCGACTCTACCTTTTTCTCCGCGCTCCTCTATCGCCGACCTTTTCCCCGAACCGCCGAAAAAAACGCTTCATTGTTACCGGTCCACCGGTTGTTTGATCGAACCGGTAGCTGTCCCGAGAGCGCTAAACGAATCTCTGTTTGCCTAAACGCGCGCACTCTCTGTCTCTCTCTCTCTCTCTCTCTGGTACTCATTATGCGGCCACCGGTCGAGAAACCGTCTTATCTATCATTCATTATCGAGATTTACCGTCGACGTTTGCTCGACCAATCGTTCGATCGCTGGAGAAATCCCGGTTCTCTCGACTCGACGTCAATTAACCCTTGCAAAGCGGTTTCGACGATTTTATACGTGGAAGTGGTTGGCTCCATCCAGCCTGCAGTTTATCAATTATTTTTAGACATAACTCGGTTGCAGAGTCCTTTATGTTTTCATTTGTGGCACAGCGGTGATGCGGTGTAGAGAAATCGATGCTGCGGATAGAGTTAATTCGAAGACCAGTGAATCGCCATAGAAAAATTGTACGTGATTTTTAAAGAGATCTTTGCGAAGGGGAGGCTTTAATTTTCGAATTTATACATATATATATATATATATATATATATATATATATATATAATTACAACATAATTCTATAATTATAACATAATATTTTTTGGAAGTTTGCAGAGTCGTGTGTAGCCGAGCGAAATGTACAAAATTCGTTTGATATGGTTTATTAAAGTTTCGCGAAGAAATTGCAAGATTTTTGTAAAATCTGATAATAATCAAATTCATAAAGGGAGGAGAAATAAGAAATTAAATTATTATTTAGTAAAAATAATAAGAAAACAGTGTTTTTACAAGGGTAGCCAACAACGATATATCGTTCTTTGGCAGTAAGTGGGTTAAGTGATTAAATTATATGTTCAACTATGCTTATGATTTACTAATCATTAAGAAAGAATGCTCGTGGATTCTGCCTGAAATCGAACGATGCTAGACTATCGCACGTGGGAGGCAGAAACAATCGCATAACCGAGTGACACGGTGAACGACGATGATGCACACGGTCCCAGGAATTCGCGCACCCTCTAGCACGAGGGATCAACACCTAACGAGGGAATAGTGTATAAACAAGGCTGCATCGTCGCGCCCCGAGATGCAAATTGCGAGCGCCGTTGTTTCCGGGCGCGACGTGGAATTTCGCGCACGCTTAAACGAGCTGTCATCGGAGGAACGCGTACAGGAGGGTTCAAACGCAGCCGACCGTAGGACTGTCAACGGAACTGACTGTCACGGCGGAGGCCCGATGGCGAAATTTGCATCGGCGCGGCCGCTTCTCCTTTCACGCCTTATACGAGGAATGACAGCCTCGTAATCTGCGTCCTCCCACACTACCGCGGTCTTATTCTCAGCGTCTCTACGCTCCGCATCGCCCCCTCTCCGCCTCTCTTTGTCTTCTCGTCTCTTCCTCCTCCTCTGCCGATAATTTTTTTTGCTCGTCTCTTCCTCTTTCGTTCTACCCCGTCGTCATTTATTCCGGCCCGCGCGTCAGCCTCAACCGCGATCTCTCCCTGGCCCAAGGCCTCGCCTAACACTGCTCGCCTAACACTACTCGCTTAACACTGCTCGTCTGACACTGCCCGCCCATCATTACTCTTCTAACATTACTCGTTTAACACCACTCGAGAGTATTCTAACTCGGCATTTCATTGTTGCATACTAACTCGCTGTTTTCGTCTGCTTGATGACATCCAGATTAATCATGATCAACCATATTTGCGGAATACGTTGCGAAAAGTTCTTGAAGAAGTTTGATTATATGTATTGCAAATATCATAAAATAGTGAGCGTATAATTATTTGCTCAAATTATATTTAAGATTTAGAAATGTTGTTTGTTATACGTATGAAAAATGGTAGATTAAACTGAAAGAGATAAATCGAAACTTTTATTAAGAACCTATTTCTTAAAGTTGTGAATTCGTATACTTTTAGCTTTTCTTCTGTTACGAAGCAGCAGAGCTCCATTTTCCGTATTTTTCACCAGACTGTAAAAGAACACTTATTTCTACCTATTTTTAACAAAAGTATTTTTAACCTCTCAACGCTGGGACCATACAAGCAAAACCTAATTGCACCAAAAATAATTTACTTCAATTGTACCATATAATAGTAAATAATATCTTATGATATTGATCATAATGTTATTGATGTATTTACATGAAAACATATGTCACAATACTAACATTATTAATATAATAACATTATCTTCGTATCAGTGTGTAAGAAAGTCGTTGAGGAGTTAATCGAAAATTATGATTTGAAAAGGATGTATTGCACATTAGGCATCTCTGCGTTGTAAGCATGATGGCAACCATTCATTTCGTTGCAGATTTTATTCACGTTTATGCGTTTCAGTTTCTTTTAATGGAGTCCGTGAACGCTGGCTTTCGTCTCTTCGCGATTTCGCAGTTGGATACAGAGTCGGAACCATTCCACGGTCGTCACTGCTCATTGACAATTGCCAAGTGAAAGAAAGAGAGGGATAGTGAGAGGGAGACAGAGAAAGAGAGAGAGAGAAAGAGAGACGGATGTAAAGCGAGGATATGTTTCTGAATGGCCCGACTTGAGAAGAGAGGATACACTGTATTCCGCAACTGGGTCAACGATGTCTCCGTAACGTGTCTTTTAAGATCTTTGTAACTTGACTTACAAGACATACATTTACTATCGAGACCAATAGCTGTGATACATCTAAATCGTCGCAAGAAGTCTATAATATTTACGCTCTGAATCTCTACGCAGTCTTTAACACTCTGATTGCGCGTCACTCGCATATGGGTGACAGAATTACTTGCTCAGATTTGAAACAGAATTGTTACAAATCTTAGTATGATTCGCTAATAAATTCTATTATTTAGAGTAATTTTATTAGGATTCGCTAATGAGTTCTATCATTTAAACTAATATTACTTGAATTCGCTAATGAATTTTATTATTTGAACTGGTTTCATACGGATTCGCGAAACCTAAGAATGTTAACCACCTGCACTACGACTCCTTCCACGCGGGGTTGATTAGCACTTATTTATCCTTCATACTGTCCTTAATAGGACCAGACAATTTTTGTTTTTTTATTGCCTTCACTTACTAGACTTTGAGAAAGGAAGAATTCAATTTGCTTTCGATTTAGAAGAAATTAATAATATTCGTATTTAGTTGTCTTGCGTGGAATCTTTGTCATGAGTCTGACTCGTTAATATAGTGCAAAGGGTTGTCACACAATATAATTTTCCAACATTCGCTTAAATAAAATAGCTTAGTTTTATGGAATCTTCGGGGTTGCTAGTCAAAGTATTAATAATTTAAATACTCTTGAAGATATTGAACAAATTTATTATAATAAAACTGAATCGCGTCAAATTAAGTTAGAGAAAATTCTTCAGCTCTACCGATTGAATATCCCAGTATGCTCATAAATAATTAACTAAAAAATTATTTTATCCCGGCCGACGGGATAGCTCTCTAAATCCACTTTGTTCTATCCATTGCCGTGGGGCCCCGCTACATCGATTACGATTTCGCCCTGGGTCCCAACCGGAGAGCAGTCCCGCGAAGCAATGTTGCACGCATCCCGTATCGTCTCCGGATAATCGATTTGTAACAAGGTCGGGCGCGGGTACGCGAGATTGTTGCACCGCGGCTATTCAATTCGCCTTCGAGAGAAAGGTACCGTTCGAGGCTGCAGGTGAAAAGGAGTTGAGCGAGGTAAACGAAGAGGGAGAGGAGAAGAGGGCTCCGGAGAGCAGCCCGGAGAGAACGGGTTACTCGTAAAATTCCTCGGGACTCGGGACTAATTACCTGCATGAGCTGAAGGCGGCGGTCGCGCGAGCAACAGCACGCGGACACTGGCGGCGCGTCATCGCCGTTAATCGCGGGGTAATTAATAGGCGATCGTCGCTAATTGCGCGATCGGATCTCAAGGATCTTAATGGTGCGTGACGTTCGGCGATTCCCACTGGCATGCCGCCGCGGTTCACGCTGCTTCTTCCCTCGGAGAGGAAGAAAATGCTGCAGGACTTATGACACCTTACGAATTTTCCCGTAAACAGTTTGCTTTCCGTTCTTTTAATGTTTCCGACGTTTTATAGGGCGTCTGCTCGTGTATCTGCATCGAATCTGTTGTGCGATTGCAACAGCGACAACAGTTACCTCAATCCAACGACGAGGAGTTCATCTCGTTTACACTACGATGTCTTTCACAGCTACATTGTTTAATAATTCCTCGCCCTTTAACACATTTCGGCATTATTCTAATAGAATTTTACTCGAACAACATTTCGGATAAACTTTTCGAATAATATTTTACCCGGAGAATTTTACTCAGACAATTCGAGTAAAGTTTTTTATTCGGATACTATATTCGATAGATTCATCAAATACAATTTTGTTCGAATATTTCAAGTATATTCTTTGAAGAAAATTTCATTCAAATAATACCTGAAATAAATTCGAAGAAAATTTGATACGAATAATACTTCGAATAAATTCTTTGACGAAAATTATATTTAAATTGATATGATTTTATTTGATTATATACAAATATATTGTAATTGTATATAAATATATTACAATTGTATATAAATATGCCCAGCTCTGATGGATTGACATAATTTATGTTCATATCGCCAGTGGGTTCTCCAAGAAGAATTCATATACATTGCTTGCTCTAGTTACATATAACCTCTTTCCCTTTATGCATTGTTCGACATTTGCGATGATTATGTACTTTTCAGTAACCAATGAATCTAATCAAAATAGAACGAAAACTGTTTCCTTGAAGTCAGATAGCGGATCCAGTTACTGTGGTGTAACCAATTATTGTGCCTTTAGTTGACTTTCAAGCATAATTATTTATCGAATAAGATATATTAAATTTTTGGTTATTATATACAATTAAATACTTATTTGTTAAGATAAAACATGTGAATGGCTGGAGCTCATAAAATACCACAGAGATTATACCAATTTTGTAAAGCTTATGAGAAAGCTTAAGAAAATACCGAAGGAATGAAGATCAATATTTAATCAATTGAAACGTACTAACAATAATTCTTTCCACTAATATTCATATAAGACTTGATACTTGTTTCATGGGAAAATTTATATCGATGAAAGAGACTTTAAAATATTTCTCCTGACTTCTTATTAAACTTCATTTAAATTGCTAAAATCGTTTTTGGTAACAATGACTCGACAAACAGAGCACAGTAATTGGCTCCTAGCGAAGAAATCTAAAAAGTGATCTGTGTATAGCGATCCCGAGGACTCGGATGAACTCCCGGGTCCCCTGGAATCCCAACAGCGTCTTTGTAACGCGAGCTCGTGAGGTTTTCTCCTCGACTGATATTTAGACGTCTCTTAAACCGTGGCCCAGAGTGGGGACCAGGCCCCGGACTGTTATTTACGCGGCGAAACGAGTATCTCCGGTCGGTGGACGGTGATTCGGCGGTTCCTCGGAATCTTTGTTCCCCGCGGGACCACAAATTGTCTCGTGTTACATGCATCGTTCGCCGGGGCCGCGACGGAAGAGAGGATTCCCGGCTTTCACGGTTCCGTCGCGTCGTTAGCCGTCCCATTCGCACCTGCAGCATCACCGTTCATTGTGCACCTGTCATGTTTCACACCCTTAAAACAACAATCGCCGTTGACCCGGCGAGAGATTACTCGACGAGAGCTGGTGGACCAGAATGTTCTGCTTCTTCCTTCTCTTCTCCGATGCCAAGCTGGGCTTACCGGAGTCCGAAAAATCGCCGATTTATTTATTTATTTACCTAGGCACCGGGAACGCCAGAAAGCCACCACTCGGCCATTCTGACCGTCTATTTACCCTGCCAACCCTAAATAAAGATCATCCATGTCGTCCGAGATGCGACCTGTAGGAAGACGATGATAGTAAATGGAGATGAAGATATCGCGGTACGAGGCGCAGAAAGTTCGATACAGATTATCTGTGTTCGATATATTGGGTGACGTATTATACGAGAGTTTGTAGATTTCTCGTGTCTATCTAAGTATAATTGTATTACATCCTTTAAAAGTACATTATTTTGTACATGCCTTAAAAGTGCATTATTTTGTGTATGTTAAAATATATCAATACATATATTTGATTGCTTATCTCTTGTCGAGCTGTTAACCCTTTACACTCGAGACTATTTTAATTCTGAAATGAAAACATTTGTTACAAACTACAATAATCCCATTTGGTATGATTGTTTTTATTTGATAGAAAATTGAACGTGTATGCGTATAGAAGACTTTTATTATTACATAAGGCGAAAA
The DNA here is from genome assembly GCF_028453695.1 of Augochlora pura. NCBI lineage: Eukaryota > Metazoa > Arthropoda > Insecta > Hymenoptera > Halictidae > Augochlora > Augochlora pura. Next base: position 17,023,324 of record NC_135773.1, on the reverse strand, counting down.
TTCTTTTGAAAATAGTGTAGTTTTTAGCGTCGTTTGAGAGTCGTCACTCGAATTCAAAGGGTCAATATTCCGAATTGATCATAAGGAAACCTCATTGGGTTCGCAAAGTTGTATCACAAGATCGGCAATCCAGCTCAACAAATATTTGATTTCTTCTTTTCCATAATTCTATGATTATGATTATAATTACTTAATAAACATAAGATAATTACGAAGTTCAAAAAAAGGAAGAGAAATAAGAAATGCAATTGTAATTTAGTAAAAAACATTAAGAAAACAATATTTTTGCAAGAGTAGCCAACAACGATATATTGTTGTTCGGCAGTGAGAGGGTTAAACTTGTTCAAAAGTAGTCGGAAACGCTATTATTGCGACGTTATATTTTTTGGATACACCTAACAAGATAATGCCAAAAATTAGAGCTCAAAATACATCGAAGGCAAAGAAGGGAACGAAGTGACACGGTTTACGAAGCGATTTACACCATACATGGTTTACACCATCGGTCTTACTGCGTCTCGGACACGTACGAGTTGGATGCGACCGAAGAGACACGACGCAGCAATGATAATTAATCAAACCGGACGTCATTCTGGCGCCCGTAATAACAGTGCTAGCTGTGTGGTCCATCCTTGTTCCTCGTTCTGTCGTGTTCGGGCCATGAGACAGTTCTTTCAACGCGGAGTTATACTTCCTTGCTTGTTACAAATATTCTTCTTTCGTTCTCGTTTCTTCAGCCACCGTGGTCACAAATACTAATATCTTTCAACGACACTTTCTGAAATATTGCTTTAAGATATACACTCTAAATCTGTCATAGCGATACTTTATAATGAGTTCGAGGACATTGAATAAAAATAGTATAAAAACCTCTAAACAATTAGCTGTTACAATTCTTTGAAAACTGTGTAAGTTATTAGAAGTTATTTACTATAATTATAGCGTATATGTTTGAGTTTCTTTATATTTTTTTAAAGTAATACGGCTTTTATAAAATACAGACTTTAATAAAGCATACCAAAGTACACATCATTCTTAACCATTCTTAACTTTTTCTCAAGAGTATCCTCCGTAGTTAAATTGTCCTAACTAGAATTTCTGATGATCCAAAAAAGTGAAGCTTGAAATTAATAAAATGATTTTCAAATAACTGAAAACGAGTAAACCTAATTTTATTTAAAAGGGTAAAAGACACGCAATGTTTGAAATGTTTTAAAACACTCTGAAAGTGGCAAATTAATAGATAAGACGTTTTAGCTAATCTCGACGGTCACGATGAAACGACATGTTGCGATATGACGAGCGTACTCGTCAGAAACAGCTGACTGGTTAAGGATCAATAGAAAGCATATTGAATTAATGGAAAGAGAAGACGGTGGTTGGAGAAAATTAATGAATCGAATACTAGACAGCTAGTCGTCAGCTATCGAAGGGGTTAAGAAAGGCAGCAGACGCGGAAGCGTCGTTGCAGAGACACGCGCGGGATACAGCAACGAGCTTCCATTGCCGTGGAAATTAATATTAGCGGTGGAAATGTAACAAGGAACGATAGAAGACAGCCGCGGCTCGTTCTGTTACGAAGAAACCTTCCAAGATAGATCGAGAGTGAGTGAGTGAGAGAGAGAGAGAGAGAGAGAGAGAGAGAGAGAGAGAGAGAGAGAGAGGAGGAAGAGCGGGGATAGGAGAAACGGAGGAGAGAGAACCAGGTTACAGCATCGCCTGAAGACAGAAACGCGCACGGTCGGAAACGTCGGTCGATCTGCGGTGGTCGTACAGGTGCGGCCTGCGCGAGAACGCAGCCAGCTCGTAAAGATGCAAATCCACCGAACTGATGGACTCGTCAGCGACTGTCAAAGCGCGATTGCCAGAGAGGGAGCGCCGTTTCTACGCGTGCAACTCGCCCTCCTCTCGCCTCTCTCACCCTCCGGCCCTACCCGCCGCGAAACAATATTCTGTAGCGGCCCCGAAGATAAACAATGAGCCGCAGGAGCCGTTCTCCGGTTCTCGAGTTCTCGAGAAGAATCGCCAGCCTTTCTTCCTCGGCCAGCGACGCCTGCCTCTTATTTTCTGTTTGCCGAGCAAACAAACCCTTCCCGATCGGCCGAGCCCTGTCCCCATCCTCCTCGAACGCTTCCCGATAGAGAACAGAGAGATTCTTCACGAAAATCGACGGAGGTCACGAGCTGGCTGTTGTCGCGACGTTAGGCTATTCTACACTGGTCGACTTAAATAGCCGAGATCGCATTTGGTTAGGCTAGCTACGGCAAACATAGGATGCCTGGACCAACACCTGATTACTTGCGCAGCTTTGTGTGGAATCCGGCAGTCGTTACCCTTTGCGAACTTAGGCTGACAGCAGATACTTCGCGCCTTTTCTTTCCGGTTTCTATATACTTTTAAATGGAGCGTCGACATCTTGGCCATCTTCCACAGAGTTTTGCTTGTTTTTCGCGAGACGCCAACGTTCAAACGCGTGCTTTATTGTATCGGAACATGTGGGGATACAGATGCACTTTTGTTGGATGAAATTAACGAAACGTGCAATAGCGAGTAGTATCATAAGAGCATAATGCAAATATGTAACTAAATAATTAAATGTTTCTGATTTGGTTGCCTCGCATGTTCTTACCGCGAATTTTCAATTTGCATGACCTAATTTGTTAAATTCTTCACTAAAGGGAAGATATTTTGATGACAGAAGTAACTTTGCAAATAAAAGTGACTTTCACGGAAGCAATTAGACAAATGGCTTAGCAAACAAAAGTGGAAACAGATATGTGACGTTAAAGATTTCCTCTTCCGTAGAGAAGCACAATTGCAACATCCAATAATTACCGAGAGGAACTGCCTACATTGGTTTACTTTCGGCGTCAATAATTACGAAAGACCGTTTTTACGAACGTTGCGGTTTTCCCACGATCTGGGAAACTGGAAGGGACATCTGTTTAAGCATTTCAATGCTACGACTTGTTCCCGTAGCTGATTACGCAATCGTACTTATTGTACTTGGTCCGAGCACAAAGGGCGAACGATAGAAGGCTTTTCAATACACGACGGTTTCAAGATACCGCAAAAATAAACGGTCTGCGAATAGGACGTTTGAGGGACCCGATGATGCATACACCATTGTCCAATAGTCGTTAAAGTTAGGTTTCCGAATTTTCTTCGAGAATGAAGGAATTCTTCTAAAAAATCAACATCGATCAGATTTTCAGAATTACCAATATCTTTTGAAACTACCATGAACATTTAATATTTTATAACTTTCTTTTAAAAAATCAACATTCACCAGATTTGCAGAATTGTCAATATTATAAAATATCATTTTGAAGACCGCCCTTCGTATTCTATAATTCTTTTTTAAAAAATCAACATCGATCAGATTTGCAGAATTATCAGTGCCGTCAAATCATTTTGAAAACTGTTTTTCATATTTCGTACTGCTTCATTATGTTTATATTTATAATTTGCTGATTCTTGTGTATCGATTGTCCGTGAAAAATCGTCAGATACAGTGGAACGCATATGCATAATAAAATTAGAAAAATACACGACTTCACTTCGATTATTACGAAACAATCTACGAAAGTGAATTTATATGATGCAAAAATCAAATTCGGTCATTCCTTTACGATCAAATATCTGGTGATGCACTTTTCTGAAAATGTTGCACATCATAACAACAAGAAGGGTACCCTTGTTGTTCAGTATACGAGTACGTCCTTCGGGAAAATCATTTTTCAAACACCCTTGTCTAAAAAGAACAAACGCAGCTGGGGTTAACAGTCATAGAAGACAGTAGACTGCGCTTGCACCTAGGAATAAAATAAAGTCGACAGAAAATAGGATGAAAGAAAAAACAGGAGACGGAAAGAGAAAACTAAAGTGCGGAAGAGACTCCCTGACTATGAGAGAGAAAGAGTCAGAGAGGAGAGACGGAACGGAGTAAAGTGCAGATCGTACTCGTCGTCCGGTTGCCAGGCAACGCGCTAATTAGCCCACCCAGCTCTTTCGAGTGGATACTCGACGGTACTTGGCAATCTCTCTCTCTCTCTCTCGCGCGCGCGCGCTCTCTCTGCTCTGTCTACCGGTCTCTTTGTCAGTGGCTGCACCGGGGTAGTGACATTGTACCGGTAGGATCATTAATGCGGCAGTCAACGCGGTCACGTCGATCGGAGAGATCGCTGGAAAAACCGTTCAGTTTTCCTGATCTCGCGAATCAGTCGAAAGCGATAGAATTTGATGGTAAGAGCTCATCGATTCCTTTCCGTCGTTGTTCCTCTATTTGTTTATGGAGAATATCGATGCCCTCATCTAATTACAGGACGGAAATTGAACGCGCGGCTACGGTCATCGTGTAGTACACTGCCTGTCCAACCCCTCGCCGGTAATAGATACTGATTGGAAATTATCGTTATTAGCCCGATGCAGAAAAATCCCTCGGTGAACGCGGTGGCTGACAGGATTTACGTTACCTATCGGAGAACGTTGCAGTGGTGCTCTATGCTGCAGCGGTGCACTATGCTGCAGCGCTACATCGGTGGACCAATCGTGTCGCGTTTATACCGTTCTCTGAAAAAAACTGAACTGTACCCTAGAATCTAGGAGAATTCAGCACTGGGACAGAATTATTGAATTTCTAACCGATGGTAATCCTGCTAGGGCGTTAAAGGTTGAGGGATTAAATATCGCTGGGATCGCGAACTTTAAGATTCGATGCGACCACCCGCGGAGTTGACTGGCGAATGACAATGGATCTTGTGGGAACGTCACTCAACCCTTAACTACTTGCACCTGAGGCCTAAAGACCATTTATGAAGTTATTGTGGTCTTCGTCTTTAACCTTTTGCAATTACTTTGACCCCTTGCATTGTAACAATGTGTTTGGCTCAATATGAAAATGTCGGGTATAATCTGTTAAATAAGGATGTCGTTGGCTGAATGTAAATTTGAATGAAACTCAATTTCACCGATATTAATATTTGGCAAGTAAGATTAAATATAAATTTTCTTTCTCGTGTAGGGATTTATTAACAACAGAGATGCGCTGATCAACACAGCCGTGGAAAAAATCGTAGTGCAAGGAGTTAAGGTAAATTGTTATTTGAAATAATATATTGTTTTAAAGTTGGAATTATTTTGCACCAAGCTAATATTATACGAGGTGGTGTGTACACCTGAATATTATCTTCGACTAAGGTGATTTAAACTGAAAAGATTTTTTTATTGAACCTTTTGGTGATGGATCTCGTATGCAATCTTAATTTTCTCAGGTAAAAATTACGCCGAGTGTGTTATACCAAGTACATACACTATAATCTAATCATTCTACGGAACTAATGCGCCACCTATCTGTTGCCAGGTGTCTAACCCCTAAAGCTGCTTACGAATAATTTACCTATTCAAATGAGATCGGTACATTTACGTCGGTGTACGGTGCATTTTCCTTGTTTGCAGTATTTAATGTTTTAATATACGATTAAGTTCTCCAAGGAAAATATCTTTGATGATTTAAAAATTCTTGTCTCTCAAAAGATAACTTAATATTGCGACCGTGTTAAAAATTATATAGAATAGAACACTGCTGTGGTTGTTACAAGATATATACAGACAGTTTTAGTATTATATATGTGTACAAAGAAATTGTTGAAGGCTGAATCTTACCTTTCGATGATTTGTGTAGATATGAAGTTCATTTATGACGTGCTCATAAGAATGATGCTCTTGTCTCTTGACAACGCATAGGTAGTCTGTCTTCTTCGCTCACGTAAACCACTTTGAAATTTCAATCACACGATAATTAACACATTTTGATCGTTTAATCAGGGAGCAGTACCTCCTTCAGTGCCGGCCATTTAATGGTCTCTGGCCACGTGATGTAACTTCGATAGATCGGCAACTTCGTTTCGATGCTTCTCCCTTAGAAATCTTGACCACGTGATCGGTGAACCAAAATGGCGGAATGTTGGTGAAAACAGTGACTTGTGCTCCTTCATTAAGTGATCAAAGTATTATTTCTATTGTGTTATTGAAGTATCAAAGTAATTATAGTGAATCGATTAAGTATTTGGAACAAGTGGAAGCGTTCACGAAGGTTAAAGTCGCAGGATAGAATGAATATTTAAGAAAGAAATTGATCAACAATCCAACAAAAATGGCGATCTTTACTAAGTTTAACGAGCACTGGTAAGTTTGTGGAATAGAATTATAATTAATAATAGAGTTTGCTAATGATTAACGTGTATCTTAACTTCTATGAAAAATTTCTTCGATAAAGTATAAATTACTTCTATAAAAATACTTTCACAAAAGATAAAATCACAGTCAATGTAAATTATATCTATTTAATTCAATACCGTGCACCTAAAAGTATCTGATTGAATACTAATGAATACTGACGAATACTCGAATGCCTGCTGAATTAGGTTCAAATTGTTGACACATATTCTAGTAGACGAACAATCTTATGTTTAAAATCTAAACATTCAATCTAGCGTTGATTTAATTTAAATCTCATTTAATGTCTTTTTCAATATTTGAGTACTTTAGTACTCGATCAATTTCAATCTAAAAATTTAAAGAATCTTGCACTCATTTAATTTAGACCCGAACATCATTAAATATTTGTTTAAGAAATTCTCATCTACAAAATACAGACTTTTAATTCGATATTAATTATTTATTCATCCTTACTACAATGATCCTTAATCATATGATGATCGAATCCTTGATCATTATAACCTTAATCAGAAAAATAGATTGTTGTTTCAACCGAATGTTTAATTGATCGTTAATTTTGTTTTAAACGATTCGGACGTGTAAATTTGCAGAGAAATGTAGTAATCCCGCAGCGATTTCTTCTCCAAGAGATCTACTACTTCGATTTCCATCGTCTGCGATCACGCCAAGCATGTTCCTTGGTTTCGCGGATCAAGGCTCCAGGTTTCGCAAAACAGATTAGTCGCGTGGATTCAGCTGGTTGCACAAGGACAGCGTTCCAACGCATCGATCCGTTGTTCAAGGATTCGCGATTCTGTCCGAGTTCGTCAAACCTTTCCATTCCGACGGTTACTCACCGGTTCGACGTACGAGCGATCCTGATTTCGCGCGGCATTTCCCGCGTAGCGACGTCTCATTTCCAGGGGGCGCGATGTCCATCGATGCCTGACCACCGGATTCCTTTGTCCCGAAAATCGGTCCTGATTCTTCGAGATCGATCGACGCTCGGCGTCGTCATCGCCGTGACCATTCTTCGTGTAAGTGGCCGTCCTCCAGCTCGGTCTCGAACGGTGGCAAAGAATAAGGTTTCAGAGGAATCTCTCCCGTGGCATCCGCTCGTCTGTTTTGTCGGCGCTTCAAGCTGTGAAATTGCTCCGACTTATCATTCGAGCTAACGAGTCCGTAACCGTCTTCACACTTCACACTCGCCTCGCACTGTCTATTCCCCGCGCCTTCCTGCAGCGGCGTCGCAAATGAGGGGCCACGTTTTCTTCATCCGAACCAAAACTGTTCTAAGGACCTCCGACGCAGCTCCAGATCTTCCGATCTAGAGACTGTGTACTCAATATTCTACATATGTATATTGGACGTCGCAAAAGTTACTTTGTCATTTAACATTTCTACAATCTGAATAATTTTATTAATATTCATTATTCAGACAAAGTGAAATATTGGACACGCTCCTTGTTTTTGGTCTGTAAAACAATAAAGAAAAATCGTAGATCAGGTTTCGAAGGGTCGTTGTAAAGGAGGAACCTCAGTCTTCAAATCTGTGATAGTTTCGTCTAGGAGAGAAATTGTCGAACGTTTCAAGAGGCGTCGTAATGCGTAGAATTTTTTAGAGTTCACTCGCTGTGACCTGTAACAACCTTCATCGATGAAAATGGATGATGAATTGTACAATTTAGGCTTCCGAAGATTGGTTCATGTTTATCGCTGTACGGTTGAGCATTTGAAACCTTTAAAATACAAATATAAATTTTTCAAGAGTTGTAACAGATCTTCAAACAGTCTTTCCTAAATCTTGTTCATGGGCGCAATGAGATCGAATCTGAGCGATTTATGGGGTCTCGACGCCACTGGTTCCCGTCGATCGAAGAAAGAATCCTCGACCAGGCTTGTCACCCTGTGGAACGCCGGTGGTTTCGAGGGATGGCCGGCGAGCAATCGCCTGTAATTTGTGCCTCGGCCGACATCGATGGCGTTCATTGTTGTTCCGTCTTGCATCCTTTCGATGCTCACGCACACGCGTCGTGCTTCAAAGGGCCGTTTCCCTTTCGGAATCTCCGTCGAAACGTTGATCGGCCATGCCAATATTTATAAAATCGTCCTGAAAGAGATTCGTCAGGGTACTTAACGCCCCGGTCCTCTCGCGCGAAATTGCACAATGCCGACTGGCGGTCGCGATTGAAAGATACGATACTGCCAAAGGCGGCGCGGATTTTATGGCTCTTTCATGGAAATGAAAAGTTGAAGAAAATCGGTGACGGAGATCTGACGCGTCGCGGGGCAGCATACGCGTCGTTATAATACCTACATTACGGCGTGCCGGAGCGGCTCGACGCGACGGTGTGTCCAGCGTTGCGTGGAGCATGTTAATGAATGTATTTGGGTTAATATACATTTCAATTTCTGCGTGTTCCTTCGTATAAACGGCCGGGCAATTTCTGTTATCATTCGGGAACGTTTCGGGCAGTGATTACTGTAATTAGAACCGGTTCAAAAGAGCCGAAAAATTGGCCAGCGTACGATTGCGAGCACCGCGGCCCCCTTCGCCGTGCCGGGAGGGCGTTCCGACGGCGCGGAAACGCGACGAAAACAGCTGCGCGTCTCGAAATAACGTGCGAGAAGTTAATAAATGCCATCTGCGAAATATCGCCTCGGGAAACGTCAAAGCGTCTTCATAAATGTCGATCCGCGCAGTCACAGGCCGATCCGTGTTACAGCCCTGTTTCCTTTGACACGTACCGCGCATAATCGAACCTGTCGAACAACCCGCACAGTGGCCTGGCAATTCGCTTTCTGTGTCCAGAATTAAATTTTTCAAAGTCTCCTGTGACGTTAAATTTTGTACTATGGAACGGTAATTCTTTCAATTTTTCAGATCGAAAATTTTGGTCACTTTAAATGATTCTTTGCCGAGATGCAGCGTTCTGAATACTATATTTTATAATTCAAAGTAAAATTAAATGTTCTAATACATCAATTATATAATATTTGAAAACACGTGTTAGTTACGGTTTTATATATGCTGGTTGGAACATTCTCGTTGAGTTTTAATCATTTTTCAATCAATATACCAATAGCATGAAATTTGTAATATTTCAAGCTTTGAGTAGAGTATTAAGAAACCAGTAACGAGCTACAAGCAACGGACCATTTTTACGAGAAAGCTTAAACAATTGCTAGGAAAAGGATATCCGGTTTTGGTGCAATCTAAGGCAACTTTCGCGTGTCTAATAATTTTAAAAAATAGATGTCAGTAGTCAGTCTAGGACGCTTGATTTAGCAGTGAAGCGGTGAGCGCTCGTATACATTTTTAAAACAAACCACAAATGTCTCCAACAAGAGTTGATCAGTATTCAATTTTCTACAAATTGGAATATGAAGGCTCGTAAAACAATTTTGTTTAATGGTGTACAAAATGGTTCCTTCAATTTTTCAAACATTAATACTTACTTTTGACTCTATCATATTTCAGCTGGTGTCGAAACCTTCAATTATACTTTAAACTAAAACCTCAAAGTTCAAATAATTTTAGTCACAGAAAGCGAATTCCCAGTAGTGTTATTCATAATTCTAACAACATTTTTAATAATTTTTTCAAAGAAATTTTTATGCGAATAATCTGTGCATAAAAGCTATGGTTTAAAGAACAAAATTACAATTCGTTATTAGAATAAAAGTCGAACTATGCAGTCGAAATCTTCCAAAATTTAGAGAAAGTTAGAATCCGGCAGGCGATTGAATGTGGAACAGAATGGAATCAATATCCTGGAAATCATTCGAATTTTGACGGGCAGTCTTCAAGGCGATTCTGTGGGCCAGGTATGACAAGCCCGCCGGCTCCGTTACATTAAAAGCTTATTCATCGCGGTCGGACATTGTCAACCGTTTTCACCGTGACGACTGAAACTTCAAGGGGTTTTAATTGCGCGAAGGTCGCGCCGCTCAATCGTCCCCGATGACTGTCGACAATCGATGTGTTACAAGCGACAAGCGTCCTCGTGGAAGCGACAACAGTGACGTAACGACTCGACAATGAGACCGAGAGATCCCTGGGAAGGAGACAGATATATGTCTCTACACGCGGTTCTCGATCCTCTGGATCGTTGGATCGCGCGGGCCGTCTCCCAGCTGTCGAGCGTTCCGGTCCCCACGCCTCCTTTCGAAACGACTCGATCGGTTAACGATTTCTTATTCTCATTCTTGTTATTATTAAGACCGTTCCCGCCTCTCGCATCCTCCTCTCGCGACCTTACCGATTCCCAGAGGCAGCTCGTAATTGTCGGTATTTTTCGACAGTGACGCGTCGCGACGTTCGCACAACGAGACGCGATTATCCTCCTTGAACTGCCACGACACCGTCACGCGATCCTCGTTTCAGACGGAATACAATTCCACCGACCGGAAATCGATTTTTCAACCTGTAACCGGACCGGGCCCGTAGCACTCACCGAACCAAATTTGTATCTCTTTAATTAACCCTTTGCTCGCCCAGGCGAACGCACCTGTGCCGCATGCTTGGCAACCGTTTCGTATCGGATGAAATATACGGTGCAATAATTGGGTCTTTGATACCTGATTTTTGCTTATCGTGCCGGCAAGGTGATCCGGATTGTTACCAGGACTCTTCAAGCTTCTATGTCAAATATTTTGATAGTTATTAGCTCGAATAGTTTAGTTCGCAAAGCCAGAATCGGAACCGGAATAACTATCGTTGCAAATAACGAGACTATTAAACCTGTGCGGTTGTATGAAATTTATAGGAGTTATGCTGGTCCGAATTAACTTCCTTTGAAGAACAGTAATATATAATATGCAAAATTAAGAAGGAAAAACGAAATTTATTCATTCTTTTTATAAAGTTTAGATATATGTAACACAATAATATGATTTACTTTTATGTAAAAATAACTAAATAACTTTGATCGCTGAGAGTAGACATACGACCGCGAATGATTAAAAAACACCTATCCCATCAACTGTCTATCTGCAAAACAAATAATTTCTCGTATTTGACACTTATTCTATGAGTGTAGTTGAACATGTACCATTAAGTCTCGAATTCGGACACTCTCGAATCAGCAATGAACAGCTGTTGCAAAAATTTGACCCATTGATCTGAAACTCCTGTAACCAACCGTTAACAGCCTATGCACTGCATGAAAGCAATAGATTTAATCTATCGAGACGAAAATATAAAATCTATCCAAGAATATCTTGGATCGCTGAAGACTATCTCATAGAAATATTAAACTATCTGAAAGAAACTCAAATGTAACAAAATATATAACAGACAAATTTTAGCACAGAATTGCCGAGAAATAGCCAGCTGCGGAAGAATGCGATATTATACATCGACCAACCCAACGATTAGGGCAATAGAACGTTTTAGGCTAGACACGGGACCTTGTGATTCCGAGGACACCCGAAATTCCTCGGATCCGATTCGCAAATTTGACTCTGGGAGCTGAAAATTAGCATCCGGACCCGAAGAGACGCGTCGCTCACAATTTTGCGTGATTGGTCGCGGATCGATCGTGGTCTAGGGGGTCCGAGGACGGTGATTAGGACCGTGAACGCCGCGTTTAAAGACACACATCGTCGTCTCGTAGAAAACGATCCTCCGCGGTGGAAGCTAAGCGGGTCTAAGAGCGAGAGACAAGATTAGAATAATAGTCGCAGGTCGTTTTCGGGGCCCGCTTAGAGAATAGTTTAAACTGTTTAACATAATAGCGACGGACGTCGCTCCGATTCGGAGACCCAACAATTTACCCGACTGTTCTCTAATGTCAACAGATTAGCCGTAATAGTGAAATTACACGTTCGCGTAATATCTCGCATACGCGGTCACGTCGCCCGGCCGTAATCCACGTGATCGCACGCCGTCTACACGGCCCAAACCGCCACGACCAGGATCGAGGACGCTGTTCTTATGTCCCCTGGATGGGGCCACCTCCGATCCAGGGTCCAGCAGATTTTGGTAATGCTAGGGTTAGACGTTATACCCCGGACGAGAGGTCAAACGGCTTTACCGGCAGATTACATGCATTATTTTTGCGCTCGGGTCGCTTCGCCGACGCCGCGACCAGAAAATCACCGGTAATTCGCGCGGAGCATGTCTTCCTCCCCCGCTGACCTCAGCGCCATCAAATTTGGGGGTGATCAAACCGTTTCGAACAACCTACGACGACGGAAATCGAATTTCGGGCCTTATCCGTCCGATTATTCTATTTTCCAGGAATTATCCTCTGCGTGCTCATCGAAAATGATTTGGAACAAAAATTAATAATTGATGTATCAAACCGTAGAATTATTGGAAAAATTAATACCTAAACAAAGACTAAAAATCGATTCGAAGATTTTTAATAATAAATTGATAGAACTTCGATTATCCAAAATCGAAATTGCTAGTTAAATTCTTTTTATTTTGAATTAATTATAATAATTGTGATAACTAGGAGTAGATGATGAGTCGAGGTTTGATCGAGGTTTGATCGAGGTTGTTCTATGATTTCATTGTTATTACTTGGAATAATGAAAAATCTATACAATGCTTCTATAATAATCATGCGTTGATGATTAAAGTTCTTTGTGTAAATTGTTATAAAAGTAGAATTACGAAATTCGTAAAATTGACATCGATGATATATTGTCTCTACATAGTTGTGTTTGGTTAGATCGAGACTCCATCGTGTTATCTTTCACTAGGAATATTCAAAGCAGCCATAATTCCCGAGTCAGGTATTTCGTGACTGTTCGCCAAGCACCAGCGGTTCAGTCTAATACTTTGTTCGGTATCTCGCTAATCGTCGTTGAATCAACTGTTTTTTAATGGTGCTCGAATCGCTCTCACTTTCACTGGGACCACGGCGCACGGTTGAAAGTGTGAATACCATTGTTTGAGCGCATCGGACCATTGAGAAGAACGGGATTAAGTAACTTTGTAGGGACAGTCGGTTTTTAATCCCCGAATTAATAGTCGGCGATAAATCACCGGCAATCCGTTCCTGCGAACCATGATTACTTAAGAACGGCTGGGTTGGGTTCGCGGTACATTTTGCGAAATGTTCGAGCATGCAAATGCTGCCCGGTGTGATTACTTTGGGATATCCGATCGAGATTTCTCAAATTGATTTCCGACCTGGAAAAGAACGTCTCACTCTCGATCGTTATTTTACAATTGTCTCTACATAGTTGAGACAATAGTTGTCTGTACATAGTTGGTCACTTTATACAAATTACTCTGTACAGTGCTTTTCACACGAATGATTCGCAACGGTATTATCCGATATACTATCACTGACGAGAAGTATCCGAACACCTTTTAATCCTTTGCGGTCGCATTAAATTTACACATAGTGTGATGCTGCTCGAAATTAATTTTCGTTGGGCAAACAGTAATACATAATATACAAGATTAAGAAGGAAAAACAATTTTATGTAAAAATAACAGAAATAAATAGATAAATAAATAACTGTGGGGAGTGAGACTAGACGTACAATGGCAAAGAGTTAATAAAACGCGACGTTGTTATGCGAGTTACAAACGATTGAAGACTATAAAAAGTCGCAGTTTCTCATAGATTTAAACCAGAACCGTGTAACTTTGATATCTTTCAGTGAGTAGCTTGACTATGTGTTAACTGATTTCAATGAAATTTTTATTATGCATATGTACCAAATCTTTAAAACCCAGTTATCAAGATTTTAAGGACGCATTTTTCAAATTTTTATTCCAGGTTTGGATGAAAAAGAGAGCCCTTCATCGTCATTCTAAGAAATATCCAAATTTAAAATAAATATTTCTTTTTAAGAAATTTTTGTTGAATTTTAAAAAGTTATTACGTTTTAAGAAATGTACTTTGGTCAGTATATGTATACGTGCAGAATATTACGACTTGGACATTCTAAATAACACTGACAATAGATTGGAATAAAAGTATCTACTTTCCCAAAAAATGTTGTCTTTCTCGTTTGAGTGTTTCTTGAGCAACTGAAATTTTGAGAGGGATTGTTTACTTACAAAACAGTGAGATAGCAAACGGTCGTGAACAATATTTTTGCATGTGATCCCGATTCGGTAGTCCGGGCTAACCCAAGTGAAAATCCACGAGCCCACGGTCGGTGGAAAAAGTTTGCGAGTATTTTCCGTTTCAGCTCACGTCAGCGACTGGCCGGATTCTTTTCTGAAGGGCGGTCGAGACGTCGAAAAGGATCGCGGAACGTGACGCGCGTCTTTTGATCGTCGAAATCGTGGGTATGGAGAGAGAGAGAGAGCAAGAGCGAGGGAGAGCGAGAGAGAGAGATAGAGAGAGGAAGGAAGGAAGGAAGGAAGCGGTGTACTCCCTGGATAATAATGATCTCAGGATCGACGGATGACGTACGACGGAGTCCCCGAGGGGGCCAGGCGGCGGTTGATCCATTGTTACGCTATCTCTCCTATTCTGGTTCGCGTTTAATGCATAATCTATTACGGGCTTTTAACAATGCGAACCACCTCTCGCCGATCCGAGAGAGGCACTCGGCCGTCTTCATCCGAGGGTCCCGGCGAGAATCGATCTTCCGCGGAACGCTCTCTCGCACCCTCATATTTCACCAATGTTTTGACGTCTGCTTCGTAAGCATCCGTCGCAAGGGTGGATCGACTACGGGACATCCTGCCCCTTTCTGCGGGGTTGCGACCCTCGCGAGACGACGTCCCGTCTTCGTCAACCAGAAGGAACTGGACTAAACACAGTCGAATAGAATCCTCGGCCTGCGACGATCTTCCTAGGATGATTTAGGGGTTGCACAATGTGTCACTGATTTCCAAGTGCAGCAAAGGAATTTTTCTTAGTTAGATCTCACAGTAATTCTTTCATTTGTAGTAGTACAGCGAAGAGCATGAGTAACATATTTATTCTTTAATCGCTTCTCTCATTTGGTTGCTGCAAAATACAATATACATGTAGACAGAGGAATTTATACATATATTTATGGTAAAAGTGAATAGGTTAAACACGCAACTGTAAAGTCACTATGAAATTTAAGACAATTTATATTACACGTAACAATTTGCAGTTTTCAAAACTGAAAATTGTATGCATTCGTTAAAAAATGGATAGCTTGAATTTAAAATAGTAGAGAGATTAAAAGAATTAATGAATGTTGTTGCATTATTTTTAATTAAGTAAAATTATTAAAAAAACAATTAACTTTTCGGTTTGTTTCTATTTCTTGCAACTGATGTAGACAACTTTTATTCTGCATAACAATCGGCTGTATAGTGACTACAAAGGGCGATGTTACTTCTAAAAAATGTTTAAATGGATTGCCAAGCTTTCGTCGACAAGATACCGACTAAAAAATATTCATTTTCACGGATGGAAGTATCTCTCGACGGTAAACGTCCGAACACTTCTGTAAGTACCGCTGTCAACCATGAAAACGAATGATTTATCCAGGGAAACGAATGATGCAGGCAGCAGTCCGCGAAAAATAGGCTGTCGATTCGCCTTCACCACGCAGTCTCGTCATTGAATATGTATATCGAGAAGTGCATCGCCCTTGGAGCCCTGCCAATAGATTAATAGCCTTGGAGTGATGCTCGAGATTTCGCTGGTATATATCGCATTACGGGAAATGACGCGCCAGAATCTTCGAATGACTTCGCGAAGGTGAATCCGCAGGGTCGAGCAACGGGAGTGGCGGAGAAGTGAAGATCAACGAGAATAAAGGCCGATGGAATAGACAGAGAAAGGTAGAGAGGATCCGGAGGAGATCGTATAATGGCTATTTCTTTCATTCACGATCCGCCCTTTCTTTTCTGTTCGACGAGCCACCCTTGTGTTTCTTCGTCCGACGATTTTGGGACATCGATTGCTTTTCCTTTATGCTTCTCGAAATCCCACTTCGGTCGCTTTTGGAATGAGCGACCACGATTTTGCTTTCTCATGGCGACTGAATATAGGAATGAGGACAAGTTAGGTTTAATTGTTATCGAGCCTATCGCAGTCAACTGACTGGTTCTTTAGGTTACCTAATTCTTGAAATTATCAGGCCACTTCTATAGAAAATCATTGATCGCATTTCGTTATTCAAATACATTTTATGAGCCTATAATAAAAAAGAAAAAATTTATAATAAAATATTTAACGTAAAGAATTTATATGATTGAGTTAAAATGATAGCGTCATTCTGACGAAAATACAGACGTTTTCCAACGTTGCTTAAACGTAAACTACGCACACGAGGTCTGACAAAGTCTACAGTAGAAATGATTGCTTAATAATGTATTTTCTTGCATTTCTAAATTTAAGTCTTCTATGTATAGCTATCGTAGTAAATAATAAGTATTAATGAATAATAAATAATAATAAAACTGTATAATAGGTGTTATAGTTAATTTTTATGTAAAAATTAATGTCACATTCACTTTATGAATGATATATTTTACTAAGAGTCTGACAAACTCGTGTCAGCAATTATGGTTTAGATAGAGAAACATATTTCCGCGACATACAACAATCTACATAACTATTAATATTACGAAAACCGCGATCAGGGAAAAATTGTTGCTATTGAAGATTTATTTAGATTTTTTGCCATTCATCAAGTAGCTTCACTGTAACTAGTCGTCAGGTCAAAGGACGCCCCGTTACAATTTGTCCGTAGAAATGAAAATTACTTGTGCATCGATTTAAACCATTGAACTCAATGGCGACGACTCCGAGTCACCACTGAAACTGTTTTACCACGTCCCAAGATCAATTTTGTACCAACAAAGTTTGGATTTACATAATTGTGAAATAATGAAACTGTTGGTACGAGTCACAAGAATGAATTTCATATGCATGAAAGTGCACCGATTGTTACACAGAATGGAAAAACTATATGCCAGGAAAATTATTTCAAATTTGCAGTTTAAACGGCTTCGAGTGCGAAAGGTTAATAGTTTCCATAAAGGCTGCAAAACGGTGATCACAACGGATAAACCGGCGGCACGAAAAATTTCGAAGCGATTCAGTCACGCCCACGCGGCGCGGTTCACGCGATCGCGATCATCGCTTCCGGAATTCCGGACAGAGTCGCGGCTTTCGAGCGTGTTCGTAGAAGAACACAGAGGCGATATTTAATTCACACCGGCGGGCGCGTGCAGTCATGGTAAATCATTAACGAGCGCACGGTGGAAGATTAAGGGCCGGCGTTTAACAGGCTCGCTTTTAACAGCCCGAACCTGCACGCCGAGATGAATGTAAAGCTGCCGCTAAATCGACGCACGCTGCGTATCGTGATTCGATCGTGCATCGTCGACGTCGATTTCTGCGTTTGCTCGCTTCGGAGCGGCGTGTTAGCCATACTGTCGTAGATGCACGCGTATCGCCTTGCGGCCGCCCAATGCCCATAAATAATATCGACTAATTATTGCGTTATTAGGTCGGCGCGAAAATAATTGCCGCCCGGAACCATCAATTTTCAAGCAGTATATCTTGGCTTAGAATATATTTTACCTTTCCGAATATGAACTCTTAGCATCTACACGTATCAACCAGCGCGAAAGGAGTATTCTCAACACGCGCAAAAATCATTTGTCACTTGTTTAAAATAGAGAAATGTAAAGAAGAAATCAAGTCACCTCATTCTGTAATATAGGAGAATACGTCGAAAGATATGCTTTACAACGATCATATCGAGAGCTACTCGAATTTGTTAAGACAATCATGCAGTTTACGCTACGTAAAATCCTTAAATAACCCTTATCATTGACAATAATGCTACCAAGTTTAAGCCAACAGTACGGCGTTCTGTAAAATTCTTGAAGTGACAAAAGTTAAAAGCAAGAAGCTACCAGGAACCTATATCTTCTTCGCAACCCGATCGAAATTAAAGGAAATAAGCTGTCGCAATTGTATTTCGTTACATTTTCTGAAAATCTGCGTTGAAAAGATGGTCCCTAGTCTACAGATCTCGCCTACGCCAATAGCGAACTTTTCAATATCCATCGCAACTCTGGCAGGGGGCGATTCAATTTCGAAATTCCGAGCCCTACGGGCCTGAAATACCGTCGAAGATATTTTTGCGCGCTATTCGCGAAAGAATTCGGGCAGAAACAATTTTAATAGACCGATCCGGGCGATCGGAAAGCATCGCGTCGGCCAGGCCCGCCGCTTCGGACCGGTGTCCTTAACATTCCACGCGCAAAAAGATGATGAATTGTCCCAGGAAGGGACCGAGCCCCCTAATCGTTGCATCGGACAAAATTCTGGGCCCGGTTATTTCGTCGATCGGCCGAATCGATCGGAGGAAAGCTCGAGGGCGGTCGGGAGTGGGACTCTCCGATCGGCAATAGGATCTTCGAGACCGGAGAGCGAACCTAGCCCCGGCACCCGTAGCCAGGGCGTAGACACATTTATATATCGATCGGATATTTATGAAGATTCGGGAAGAACGAACGATGATCCGCATCTGCCGCGCCATTAGGCTAACCCGGGCCCCGTAGCTGGGGGCGCCAGGTGTGACCTCCGTGGCTCTCTAATGGCCGAGAGCCGCGATAATCCCGGCAGCCCTTGCGATCCCTGCACGGATACAAGAGATTGATACGGCTCGATGGGAACCGAAGAGCCGCCTTCCTCGATTCCTAGTTCCCGTGATCGTGATCCTCGAATATTCATCCGTCGTGGAACTGGTCGATTTTTCACGACACAATCATGCTCTCCACTTCGTCGATCCGACCTTCGCTGGCTTCGAATGACTGATTCCTGATTTGTTGCTTTCACAATTACTGATACTATTCAAATGTTTCTAGGAGAAATTTTTAAACGAACTTCTTTATCATAGAAATCACGCGACGTTTAAAGAAATCCGATCTTGTTGTTGTTATCGAACAATATGTGTACATTAGCATCGTTAAGGGTTCGGCAGTTCTGGTATTAAGGGTCTGTGATTATTACGACAGCTTGCGACCACATTTTTTAAATTTTCATTATAGTCTCAGATGATAAAGTTAAAAAACTCATGTTTTTTATTTTCATTGCTATTCCTAGTATTGTTAACATTAAACCAAAAAATTGTATTTTAGTCATTATATAGCCGATTTCTTCTGTTATTTACAAATAAAGTTCGAGTGATTTAGTCCAGAT
The DNA here is from genome assembly GCF_028453695.1 of Augochlora pura. NCBI lineage: Eukaryota > Metazoa > Arthropoda > Insecta > Hymenoptera > Halictidae > Augochlora > Augochlora pura. The sequence continues at coordinate 17,003,981 of NC_135773.1, read as the reverse complement.
TTAAAAAATCTTAAAAGGTGTCCTAATACAATTGGCTGGTTCTGTATGTATCGGGATCGATAACAGATCAGCTAGATTGCGGAAAAGGTGTCGACTAATTAGCTTTCGGGTCCAGTCCAGGTATCGGAGACAAATGTTCATTTGTAAAATTGATTTTTCTTATCCTATGAGAATATGTATCGGACCCGGAGTAGCAACGTGCCGCTAGGAAACAACAGTAAAATCTTGGCAAAGAAAAAGTTGAAGAAAATGACGAACAAATCGAAGAGAAAATAGCCGTTTCTTGCGAAAGAGTGGTCCCCAGGAATGTTCACCTTTCGGCACGGAGGCTGCGCGCTAAGGTTTGGACGAGGACCTTGTTATTAATCACGTCGCTGCCATCTCCCAGAGCAACGTTGGCTCGTTAGCCAGGGGGTTGGCGGGGCCGCCGGGGGTGGCCATCTCTTAATTACTTCCGCGCCAATTAACACCGCCTCGAATAAAGAAGGGGCTACTCGACCGCCAATGGGAGCACGCTTCTGAAAAAGCTAGTTGCCTCGGAAGCACTCGCTTTCGATTTAATATAGCTGCGGCCTGTACCGTGCACGTGGCCGCGTATGGACGTGTGCATGCGTGTGTAGGTGCAGGAGTGGCCCGCCACTTTCGCGAAATCGATCCCCAACGTCGTCGGTGACGTTGCCTTCTTCCTCGACGTCGCGGCCCGCCGCTTATAGTCGACGATTTAACCTAATCGATTGCGATGGTTTCGAACATCGACGCTATTGATCTTTTACTTCGGACTGAGGATTTTCTTTTTAAAGTGTTCCTAGCAATCTGCATACCAGTAGATGACGAAACATTAAGTGGTTAACCATCACTTCACTGTAAAAATGTTGTTTTCTTTACATTTTTAAAAATAGGTTTCCGGAACACGTCAAAATGACGGATCACTGATTTCTTTGTTTGCGATTATTCTGATTGTAAAGATAATTCATCAGTTATTTATTCTATATATTCAATATTACCTGCAACAAATACTAAAATAATACATTGTGAAATATAATATTTCACAAACAAATGTTTGTGAAATAGACTTTAAAAAAATTGTCAAGTTTCCAAACTATTATACATCAACCAGATTTTATACTTTTCGTTCAGGAACACGCAATAATGAGCGTCAAAAGTGTTACTTGAGATTAGAATCTCTAATGCACCACCAAACTTGTGAGAATGTGCTAAGTCGTTTTCGAGGATGTTGGGGGTCGTATTTGCTCCGACAATTCCTAAAACTCAAGTGAGACGATTAATATAATTAACCTGCCTTAATCTAATCGTAGCGGCAAAAATCTGTCGACAGCAAGACATCTTGTGGTCTCCGTTTGATTTCTATAAGTCGGAAAGCTGTTTGAAGAAGGCTTTCGTCAGGGCAACACTCGTCGTTCGGCTTCGATAGTTATCGAGGTCTCGGCGAGATTCGACCCCTAGCACTCGTAGATAGCGGCCCGCAGAGGGCCCCGCTCCATGCATCATACACAGCGGAAGATACCGGAAAAAATATGAGGAGGGCGGTTCGCTGTTAATCTGAGACGTCCGCGAGGAGGACGGCCGAGATCGCCGGTAGATACAAGCTTTTCGTCTACTCGTGATTTACTCGAGTAGTTTCGCGGCGGACGGGGAGCCAAGTAAACCGGTCACGTTCGGATAGAGTTTGCTGGATTCCGGAGGGATCCGGGGGTAGAGAGCAAGCGACAGAGAGAGAACGGCCAGTCCTGGATAGCCAGGAGGGATCAGCTGTGCTCTTCCGAAACCGGAGTCCCACGGGAAGTCAATCAACCGGCCTTTCTTCGCCGCGAAGGGGTGACTCGCGATTCCGACAGAAAATTCCGTTTCATCGAGCACCATCCGCGCTCCGCTCCTGTCCTACGAGTTTGCGCCTCTTTCTCTGCTATACTGGGTGCCTCGTCCGCTATTGACAGCGTCGCTCACATCTTCGATATTGTCCCTGGCAAAAATCTTGAAAATAAGTATTGAATAATTTCAAGGTTGGTTCAAACGTGAACCAAAAGTCTAAAGGATAAATGGAAGTCACCCCTGTCTTTCAACCCGTTGCGTTCGTATGGAGACTATAAGGTACTACTTAAAACCTCTTTAGCATTTTTTGGAGTAACTTCTACGATATTGTATTGGTTTATATTTAAAAAATTGTTAGAAGCTTAGCTATTGTACGAGCAAATAAGCTTAATTTTCTATATCAGCAATATAAAAACAATGCAAAATCAAAATGATATATGTTGGAAGAAATTTCTTAATCTTGAAGTTGAGATAACTTCGAGGCAAAGGGATAAAATGAAACCACGATTTTTTGAGAGTGGCAAGGAATAAGATCCACTTAACAATTAATTTCCGTCGCCAATGAATTTAGATCGAAATAACATAACGTTTTTTCGAATTTCAATCATACGCCCTTACTTTGAGCGCAAAGGCACGAAGTCCAATAACAACGGCAGCGGTCGCAGGATCCCAGCCAGCCGGAGAGCTCGTCAAAGACAAAGTCGACTTGCAGGTCGGACAAAGGGAAAGGGTGCAACAGCAAACGAATCACGGTGTACAAACGACACCGGGAAGGTCGCCATGGTGGGGAGAGCGTGTCCCAATAGGAGTAATCGGAAGGGGTGCGCTTATAACGAAGGTCCTTGAATCGTCGCGTCGTGGCATAGGATAAAGCGTGCTCGGGCAGATAGGGTTTGGTGTTCAGGATATGACGATACGATGTCGGAGGATATGGCGGTGGGTTCAAAGGGGACGGGTTCCGCAGGAGACCGGCGACCTCGGAGCAAGTAGAGGGTGAATTGAGTGGCGGAGCGGGTGGGGTGTGCCGGTGAGATATCCTGCCGGCCGAAGGAGGGGAGTGGGGATCCAGCGGAGAGGGGTAGTCCGGGGGAGGTTGACGGGGGTGAGGTTGGCGATTGGCATTTAATTAGCGGCCGGATGACCGCCGCCGCCTCCGGATCAATACGCCGCCCCCGGGGGCCAGTGTGCAGGAGGCAGATCCCCCTTCGACCCTCCCGTCCTCTTTCTCCTCTTCTAACCTCTTCCGTCCTCTCCTCCGCGACTCCCTCTCTTCTCTTCTCTCTCTCTCCCTCTCTCTCTCACTCTCTCTTCCTCTGGCTCTCTGACTCTCGGTCCTCCTACTTTCTGCCACCCCTTCCTCGGATCCGAGTAGAACCGAACTCGTTTGCTCCGCGTCGGTGAAACCCTTTTCCAACCCCTGTGCCCCTCTGGTTCCTGCTGGTCTCTTCTAACTCTCTCTCTCTCTCTCTCTCTCTCTCTCTCGCACACACACCGTCTGCTCCTCTTTCCTTCTCCCTTTCTCTCTTTCTCGCTCTCTCTCTACGGTTGGACCGAGGAGAGAACTGCCTTCGTCCGTGCTCCTTAACCTAACCTCCTGACCGAACACCACGTGCGGGGAATATCCGGAAGCACTTTGGTAAAATAAAGCGAATCGACGGTAAGTGCCGCGGATCCTCTTGTATCCGTGGCCTCCGGCTCGCTGGACAAGGATCCCTGCCCTCATCCCTCTGCCTCCCTCTTCTCCTGCTATACGACGGTTTCTCTGCCTCCACCCATCTTCTCTCACCCTACCCACCTCTCTCACTCCCACTCCCTCTTTTTCTCTCTTTATACCTCCCTCTGCTGTTCTCCCGACTGCTCCCGCTGATCACCGGTTCTTTTTCCTCGTTTTCCGATACCGATAGACCGCCGATACGTTCGACTTTGTGCCCCGACCCGATATTATAGTTGGTACGCCGTAACGAGACCGATCGTTACGAGGATTGTAATTGCGTTTTGAGACGGCACGCCGGATAGACGGGATGAAAAGAATGCTTCCGGAGGAAAATACGCCGCGCGGCGAGCGCTCCTGCAGGCTTCTAGCCACGGCCGCTGCTACCTGCCGCTTGATTGGACCCGTCGATTATCCTGGTCAACCTGCTTCTGGTCCTGGTGACCAATGGAAAATTCTTTAGCCGGGAATTTGCCCTGCTGTTCAGCCGAAACACCAAATTTCATTCGTCCAACGTCTGCGTACAAAAATTAGTTCGTGGGGAATAGTAGTTATACAAATTCGAAGATTCGACTTCGTTGAAACAATTGTTTATTCTTCGAAACTGTTCTTTCGATCGCAGATCGGTCGATGATAAAACTCTTCTTTACAACTTTCATACAACCTCTTATAACTTGCAAGGCATTTACTTTAATATCTCAGGTTGATAGTACTGTTAACTGTCATTAATATTGTTGTTGTTTATGTCAGAGATCTTATGTAATTAAGACGTCATCTTGTGAAGGAACTAAAATTATTTCGTAAAATGTTGATATATTAACATGTGACCTGAAACTTAGAGGTCCGTAAAGGCTTAATACTGTATTTCCTCACGTTGGACAGATCAGCTTCATGCCACTTCCTTGTGTCTCCCAGATTTGATTAAGATCATCAGAACTTAAAAATGTTGACAAAATATTCGATGTTCTGGAATTTAATTATTCAGCTCAATTTTTTTGAACGAAGTTCTATAATTACATTCTTGAAGTTGTTGACGTAGCACTGGTATCTGCACCGGTATCTGCAATCATTGTTTCGCGAATCACCATGTGACCCATTTGAAAATTTGACAATTGTATTTCTCTTTATCAGAATTAGAATTAAATTTTTAATGTTTATGTTTAAAGTTTAAAATCATATTATAATTATGATTTCAATAAAATGTATTTTATTGTTTACTGAAAGAATACTTAAATGTGAAGATACCACTGATCGGAAACGTCCTGTGAATAGTCACATTTAAGTTAATTTTGAAGCAAAGAAACGTTGGCGCCTGGATATGAGGCATGGCAGAGAGATAATTCGAAAGAGTTATCCTCCAACATTCTGCAATGAGGAGATCGATTTATTCGAGCAAGTAAAAGAGAGATCGATCAACGCGAAGTCAGCGAGGTCTTCGGTTCGCGAAAAGGGTCAGGAGGGCGAGGAGAGTCGCACCCCGGCCCTTTTCGGCGGGGCCCGAACCAGTGTAACGGCAACCCCGGTCCAGGGACCCGGTCGATGCGTGATATATCGGCTCGTAAAAATCCTCGGGAATAAAATATCTCCGGTGGATCTCGGGGCGAAGGTCGGCGTCGCCGAAAGGGCCCCTCGCCGCGCCGGCCGCGTTTATGGGTGACCAGGTACACGTATGCAAGGCCCTCGCACACGTACCCGTAGGTGCGAACATTGTTAACAAGTCCCGTATTTTATACACTCCCGCAAGAAACAACGAGCGGCTGCTGGCAAGAGGAGCGTCCAGGGGTGCTCCGTCACCCTTTTCTCACAATCTTCATTTCCACAACGTCTTCCAATAATCCTTGGAACGTCTATCGTTATTCTATAGTCGAATGGCGGCCTTCAAATATGATTCGAAATTTTGTTCTACTAAAAATTTGATACGAAATTTCGTTGTCTTTGCTTTCTGGAGAAATTATGTGCAGCAACGAATAATGAACCGACGATTCAGAAATTAAGTTAAATGATAGAAACGAAGCTCAACTTTTTAAAAGTGTCTACTGGAAAAATGAAAACCGAGATCGAACTACATCATTACACGTCCGTTAAATGAATACATTTATCTAATTATTTGTCAAAGTTTCCTGCCGAGTTGGCGGAGATATCTCCTTCGATACTATCGAATGCTCCCCTAAAGCCATCGACGCCGATGCTCGCGGGCCGCGGCAAGGTTGAATGAGCCACCGCGATGATTCATCAGGATGATTTTTAAAGTTCCCGGCCGAGCGAAGTGCGAATCGCTGGCCGTGGTCGGCATCTCGTTCTCGTTCGCGCGAGGAGTTAATCACGGTAAACAGACTTCATTGTTCGAGGAGGCGCGGCGTCGGAAAAGAGCGGGCTGCGCCGTGCTCGTGCCAAATCAGTGTTTATACATGAAATTATGGCCGGCCGGGTAATAGCCTTCGGAAATATCGTCTCCGGAGCAGTCGCCAACCGAAAAGGGTTCTCAATTCCTCGGTGCCGTCGATTGTCGTCGATTTTTATCGGCTCTTCCCGCGATGCCCACGCCGCCGCGCCGCGCCGCGACCGCCAAAAGAAATCGAGAAAAAGAGAAAACAAAGAGCCTGGAAACGAGGATAAATTGATATACCTGTCGGTTATTACCGTAATAATTTACGTTGACAGCGCTATCTATATGTAAATGCAAACGATCGTCCTCTCGCTCGCCGGCAATCGATATCCGATCGATCAAGAATTATTTACATTGTTCGACGTCGCGTCGCCGCGCCGGCGAATTTCAGAATACGCTGCGGCGGATTAACGTCGCCCTAACGCGCGTTAATAGACGTCCGCACCTCGACGCGATGCATTTTATTTCTGCCACGATTTATTTCGCTACGCGGCGATTTATGCGAAGGCCGACCTGCATGCGATTTCTGCGTTTCAAAGTTCCACGAGTGGACGCGATCGGTATCGCCGCAACCACACGTGTTTGTCGGTCTGCTTTCGAATACCTCTTCATCCTTTATGCCAGTGATTAGTACGAGTTGGATCGATGCTGACTTTATTCACATTTTCTAACAATTACCATAATTATTAGCAGAATAACAAATAACAATAGAAAGTATATCTCGCAGTTCAGATCACACACTTACTATCTTACCCTCTTTCCTTCTTTTAGTTGGTTCACTTTATTCTCACACGTCTTTACGTGCTTCGTTTTCTTCCAGCATTCGCCATTCAACACTTCTCACTCTCTCACTCTCTCACTCTCATTCCATCCATTCGCTACACATTTTAACTAGATCATACCACGCACACTTCTTAAATGCACAACCGTTACAATACTACAAATTTTAGGCTGCATTTGTAAATACAATAACTCTTCTACTCCGTGCCACGCTCATCCTTCCAAGCAAATACCGCGCATAAATATTACTTAGTCTACAAAGTCGATCATAACAAATTAGTGCTAAGTGTACGGCAAGACTCTACTCAGTTTGTAAATTGTCTATTCAAATAATTATTCATTCAACCGTTCCCCATTTTTTTCAACCCAGTTTCTTTCTTGACGACGTAGTGTTGCAATCGTGAGCAATGCCAAATTTGGACTAAGATTTTCAAGATTTATTTATTTATTTATTCGATTTATTTGTTTACAAGTATGGGTTCTGCACCGAAAATATTAAAATTTGCAGAACAATTATAGAAGAATAACACAGAAGTATGTACCTAGCTGGATCAAGCGATCCTCCGTCAAATGCAGAATTTCGTGAGGCTTACTCGTCATCTTGAACCGACAAGATGGCAACAGGGTAACGAAAGCGTCGAGGAGCCGCGTTTCCGGCGAACCGGTTCGCTTATCGATCGCCGCGTCGTTTTTACTCGGTTTCGCGCGTTTTCCGTTCCGCCGAGACACTCCTTGGTCCGCGCGATCTCGGATCGCCGATCTATCTCGACTCGACCTTTCGATTCGATTCGCCTCGGAGTCCTTGCGCTCCACCCGCGGGAATTCCGCGGATGCAGGCTATCGTCTGTGTGTCTGTCCGTTGCCGCGCCGCTGGAATGCCATAATTGGCGCTGGTTATTATTTATTTGCCGCTCGCTGACACGAGCGTTCCTTTCGATCGGGGACCTTTCTACTCGCGGGAATTCCGATATTCGCCGCTGTCCGGGATCGACGCCCGTCCATTCGCTTGTCAGCCGGTGTTTCGCGTCGTTAACATTTTTATTTGCCGATGCCGGGCCGCACGTTCTCCGCGTTCCGCCGCTGTTAACACTTCGTCGACTATGCGCTGCTTTATGGAAGCTAGGGACCCAGGAACTGTGACTCGCTAAGCCCGGCTTAGTCAGCTGGCTGGAATATCGTTTCGAACGGCGTACGGTCCATTTTGCTCTAGGTCGCGCGTGTGCCATTGAAAACAGTATTTTATTTAGCAGGAATGCCTTTAGAAATACTGCTCGAAGCATTATTCTAATCATGATGCTGGTATACGAAATGACGGTATTTTTCGGACGTACCATTGTAATCTTTTTGGATTCTGAAATACTGACGTGATGTCACACCGGTATATGAAAATACCGAAATATTCTTTTAATGGACTAATAAGTGGACTCTGGATCCTTATGCGAAAGGAAAATCGTCTTCATTATTTGCTAGGTGCAGAACAAATGCACAGATTTCTTATCTTAGTCAATGTAATGAATTAATTATGATGCAATCGTATTTTCAAATTGTTCAATACTTTTGCTTATTTTTGCTAGAAACGCATGAAATTCGCAGTCTACTAATGAGTCTGCAAGAAATATTTACAAAACTATGTTTTGAAAGTTTGCTGAATAAAGCCGGGAATTGTTCCAAACATCGTCAATGGTACAGTTGTTAAACTAGTCCGCGATACGAGGGTTGAAACAAACACCGCAAAAAGTCTTGTTGGCATAAACGAAGTATACATATAGACGGAGTTCTACTGTACATTGATTTCGACGAATTTTTTACAGCAATAAATTGGTAGTCGAGCTATTGAAGTTCCTCGTCAAATTATTAACTATATGAAAACGAAACATTTTGGTCCAATGTTTCCATGGTATCGAGGGGCTTGCCGTACCATTTTTTTTATACTTGCTATGATTCGAATTTTTTCGATCACGCTAATTTCTTGGAAGAAAAAGAAATTTTATATTTATTGTGTGCTTACATCCGCTCGAATGTTTAAATACCGGTGACGGGGGAATAAAATTGGATTCTTACTGAAAGAAACGGATGAACATTCGTAGCTAACAGCTTATTGTTATTAATCTCTGTCACGAGTCTGAATCGTTAAAGTACGGCAAAGGGTTAACAGTGAATCGAATCTATTCAACGATACTTAATTGCCCGCTTCCGCGTTGACAAGAGCCAGACAGTTGGCGCAGATTTCGCAACGAGACGTATCCGTTCCGTCGAGGTCAAGCGACGTCCCGACGTCCTTCGCGAGATTCGCCGGGCGCCTAATCATCCCCCGATGGGCGTAACCGATCGAAGAGGAGAAAGGCCGGAGTCACGATCTATTCGCGAGGCACGTTTACCAGGAAAGGACGTCCCGTGTCAGGAAGCCATCAGACATCGGGGGCCGTCGACGACTGGCCCTCGAATGCTACTCGCCGGAATTGACGAAATGCAAACTACCATCGACGCAAACTTCCTCGAGGTGATGGTAATTATAATAATGAACCCGAGTGGAAATTGTGCCGAAGCAGATCAGGCAAACCTCCACGGACAGGATTTGGATCTCCTTCGATGTGAACTATTTCCAATTTGTTCTCTTTGAACGCGTAAAAAATAATCATCTCGATCGATTCGTTCTTGACTTTCTCGAGAAAGAAGAAGCTACCGTACATTATGAAAGTATAACGAAGTACGGATTCATCCTTGCTGTATGGATATATTTAAAAACGTGATAACAGTATTTTATTGAATTCTGAACGAAAACTGTGTCGTCGAAATTGTCGATACTAGATTGCGGATATTTATGTAGAATTCAAATTGTCTGCGTCAATTGAGTAACCACTTCATCCCCCCTTTAATCATCTCAATTGATTAAAAATAATACATTAACGGTTTAACATGTTTTCAATTTTTACACTATCTGCGGGTATTCCGTGTAAGCGCGGGGGAACATTTATTGATAAATAAATTTTTTGTATTATTAATTATATTAATTATATCAACCAAACATTCTTACCTTTAAGAAAAAGTGCACAGATGCATAAAATTCACAGTCGAATTACAAATGTTAATAATACTAATCTAAAGAAAATCGATGAAGGTACACACTCGATATTATTGGTTCTCTCTCGCCAGAAATCGAAAAAGTTCGCGTTTCGTTTTGCAAAAGTTGGAGGACATCGGTCGTTCGGCAAAGGAAGAACGCAATGTTAACAATAATAATAGTAATAATCGCGTGGGTTGGTATCGCAAGGAAGATTTTCGTGGTAGATGGGCTCGCAGGTGGCCGCGGGCAAGGATCGACGTGATCTCGTGGTCGATCTTGGCCGATCTCGGCGCGGCGGCGAAGGCGGCCAAAAAAATGACTAGACATTTTAATAGGGCGAGTTTTCATCTATCGTCCTTATTCATCGGCAATTTCCGATTGAGTCGCCCGTCCCCGGGGGATCGATCGCCATTGTCTCGGCCTGGTCTTGACTTTTCATCCAGCCGGCCACACCTTGCGACGTCCTGGCATCCACCAGCCGGTCGTTCAACGAAAATGAACCATAATAGCGTAATGGCCGATGGAAGCTTCAAACGATCACTTCGGGAATTATCGTCGTTACACGCGACACGTGACACTATACCTGGCCGAGCCTGTGCGGGATTATTCTAATCGAAGCTAAGCGATTGGAGTACTGAATGAAGCATTTAGTAGAAGCGTTAGTAAAGAAGATTCCAATGTTTTAAAATCTTTTTACAGCTATGTTTTTAGAATTCAATTTGGATTTTAGAAGAATTTTGAACAATTTATTTAAAATCGAGAATCATCAGTTAAGGGTTTCTTAATTTTTTGCACTACGACTCATTAGTTAAGGGTTTCTTAATTTCGTACACTACGACTCATTTCACAATTACGTGAATTTGCGTTTATTTGTTATTAATAAATTCCTATACCAGATGGAAAATTTATATTTATTATATGACAATGACCAAACAGCTGGGCACTATTTAATTTCAATTCAAAAGATGTGAATAACGTACATATTTAGTAGATTATGTTGCAAAACTTCATAACGAGACTATTATAATTTTTGAAACTTTTCAAAATCTATAATAATCTTATGCAGAAGCCTTCAAATGATTTCGATTAGTGTAATATATAGATGCATTTACGTATTTCTTTACAAAAATGAGTGGATCGAATATAAAACACAGAAAATATCTAAAGAATTAGGAAATGTTATCGCATTATTTTTGAGTCGATAAAATAATTAAAAATCAAAAGAAATATCTATGCAGCTTCTGCGTCTTGAGATTAATGTAGGCAACTTTTATTTTGCACGAAAATCAGCAGTCTGATAATGTAATAAGTTATTTTTAAATTATCATCTGAATTGTTATCACAGTTCAATCATCGATAAGACTATTAATATTTTGTCTTCCGTGTCAGTCATACATGCGTGACACAATTTCTTTAACAAGTTTGGAACTTGACTTTTGATAAAGTCTATTAAGTAGATCAAAATTGATTGGTATTAACAAGATCCAAGAGTACAGCACCAGTAACTTTTATAATAAATCTTTTTTCCTCTGTTCTTGCATTATGAAATAGATTGTTCCATCTTCATGTGACTTTTATAGACATTTGCTATCACAGACAACGTGTCAACACATTATGTGCAGAGGAGGTATTAGCAGGGGATTTCATACATAATTTACTAAATATGAAAATGTTATCCGTTTCTTCGAGCTCGAAACAGAATTTATCTTACTCATCAAAAATAAATAAAAATAAATGAAGATATATAAGAAATCGTTTGGCTATTTCAGGCGAATTATTAAGAACAAAGAAATGTCAATCAATCTACCTATGAAAGAAATCGCAAGTGATTAATGCCTCATTACAAAATTTAATTTTGTTTAATTTGCAAAACTGATGATACGACTTTGATGACAAGTGTATAATGAAGATTTTTAGAATTTCGCAGAACCTTGAACATTTCGCGTTACTCTTTCTTTTAGAGGACACTTAATCACTACTCTTTGCCAATAAATAGGAATTTATTTATCTCATATATGTAGGCAAATTTATATTCATTGCGTGGCTACCTTGACTTTAATATTCGAATATTGCTAACGAAAAAGTAAAGTTTTATTTCGATATCAAAGTAGCATGTAACATGAAGATTTAGGAGACTACGTCCAAAATATTCGCAACGTATCTGGCACGATATTACAATAAAAAGGGTTAATTAATACCTCTCCAACACATTGCGTGTTAACAGACTTCCGGTAAATAAAGTGTTAACACATCACAGTCAAACGGAAGACTACTCTCCCCTGACTAAAACAAAATAAATGCCACGAAGTCTCAAATATTCAAAAATATACAGTGTTTCAAGCAGCATGTATACAACCGCGGTAACATTTGTGGATTTTTATTCCTACTCGCGTATTCGTCGAAAATATAAAGCTCCTACAGTAAAATAATTATGTCAGCATCCGAGACCTATGACGCACATTCCGGCGCGAAAATGCGATTTTGCCGAGGAAAAGATAACGCTGGTTGGTTCGTCCGCATCGCGCTCGCTATTTTCTCAATTAAAAAACCCACCCCGGGCTCTCCATTTCCGGGGGTGGGAGCGGTGGAAACGGAACGGGCGAATTAAATCCCCGTCGGTGGGCGTGTCCGCCGAGAGGACGCTGAATATCGTGGCATTGTTCTCCTTATCGCATTAAAAAAGAAATCCCGGTCGCGTGGCCCGGGTCGCAGGCGCGATCGTCGTTTTTACGAGCTCAGCCCGGAGGATTAAGCTCCGGTGGCCCCCGCGGTGGCCGACGAATCCCCGGACACGGACCCTCGGTTATTTTTCGCATTGCCCACCAGCTGTAATAATGAGATTTAAAAAGCAGCCGCCTCCTCTCCTTGCCCCGCTACCTGTCCGAGCGCGCGCAAACGCTCGACGCGGAAACAAAAAGGGAAAAAGAAAAAGGGATCGAGTAATTTTCTACTCAGCCGATGGCACCGACCATTCTCTCACGGCTCCGCTGCTCCCCCTCCACTCTCGCAAGCTTGTCCCTTTTTCCCCTTTTCTCTGTTTTGGCTCTCGCTTTCTCTCTCGTTCCGTGTCTCATCTCGTTCTGTCTTTCGTTGTGGCTTTTAACAATTTTCCTGAATTATCGAGGGCCATGGTCATTTTCTGAACGATTGCACTCACGTCAAAGGGACAGATAATCCAATTCCAAGGGTTTTGTTTCTACTGCGACCCTGGCGGCGGCTAGCCCTAGGTGGCATTGTTCGGCTAACGTTTACCGAGTCACCGGAAGGTGGAAGCAATTGCATGTCCCCAGAGACGGATTTGGATACTCGGGCTAATTCACCAGAACAGGCTAAAGGCTATTGTGTCCTTTCGCTGGACTAGTTGTGCCTGGAAAATCAAACTCGTTGGCTGTCTCTTTGGGTTCACTGGTTTCTAGTCGGACAGGTCAACAGTCTTCTGAAAGTTAATTTACGAGAGACACCGTTGTTGTCCGAAGTTTTATCTTCGGATTTTATACTTTCATTAACAAGGGAATATATTCAAGCTGCACAATTCAATTTTTATAAGATCTATGTTAGATATAATATCTTGAAAAATTATTCACACGTGCTTCTTTTTATCGGCAATCATCCGCGTTAAAGGGGTGGAAGCAGCCCTTAAAGTTCGGGGTTAAAGTCACATTTTCTGACATATCGTTAAAAACCAGAGGTCGAAAAAAAGTGAATGTTTTTCACATTGTTTGCTTTTGAATTTAAATAAGCAGTGAAAGATTATATAAAGCTGTTTTTTATATAATATATAAAAAATTCTATTTTTCTTAATTTCTTTTAATTACTGTGAATTCCGATTTACACAAACTTGGGCATGTGATCTTTGCTTCAAAATAGAGATTACGTGTTTTGGGATTTCTTTTGTTATTCACCATTTAGAAACAGTTATGCACAATGAATGATAGATTTGTAGTACGTGTAGAGGAAGGTACCCTGGCTTGTTTTATAGCATCGTATGCGTATAAGCGTATAAAAGTTGATAGTATTTTGAACGATGACACTGGGTTATACAGTAAATTCTTTGCAATTGTTGCTCAACTTTTAAATAAAAATTGACAATTTTGGGTGAGACGATGTTCAAGCCTCGAGGCTCGTTTTTATAGCCGTCGATTGTCAACAGTTATAAAAACGAGCCGCAAAGTTCGAATAATCGTATTTCTTATTCCCAAATTATCCGTCTTTCTTTACAAATTGAGGAACTATTAGAGAGATTTACTGTTTGTCGTAATTGTATTATTAGTAGTTAAAGAAGGTGGCGCAGGTACCAGCGTAACGCGGTATTAATCACCGCTGCGGTCTAAGGGTACCGACTTTTACAGCCAATATGCCTGCGAATTTTAGCAGCCAATGGCCTTTGGTCAGGATATAATTGCCACCCTTCTAAACAATGGAACCTTGAATAATTGAAATTGATGTTTTCTTCGTTGTATATGATACCTCTGAAAAGAGCTGGTGGCAAACACCGTACATTGTAGTTTCACCTCCGCCTTTTATTGCTTTCGAGAAAGGGACGAATATTTTTCGAAATTTTAATTGGTTATTACGGTGACGGAGAGAAAAATATAAAGATGACTACTTACCCCATCTACAAAATGCTTAAGAATATATAAATATGTCTACGTTGCTTCGTGTACCATAAATCGTTCTGCATTACACTTGGTGTTGTACTTTTACTTTTCTTGTTTGCTATTTTTACAATTGGATTCGTTTTTATAAACAGAAATGTCAATACGATGTAAATGTGTAGTGCGGATGAGAGTGTATGGTATTTAAAAAGGAGTGTGCGGTTGTATGAATGTATAGTAATAAGATGACAGAAATGCATGGTTGAGCGCGTGAAATAAATTAATGATTCGGATCATCGATCGGGCGAGCGAGAGCGGAACGTGACGATTCTTCTACGGTGACATCACGTGGAGACAGAAGTCGTTTTGGTGCACCTCGTTATACATATAATAAAAGTTCACATTATTCATTTAACCAAGTTCCTTGCAACGCTGAGTGTTACAAAAGTTTTAGTGGAATCATGAGGTTATAGCAGCAAGAACAAGAATACCTCTGAGGAAGGGAACCTAACTGGCACAGTATATTGTACACCTAATTGGTAGGTATATATAGAAAAGCAGGGTGATTAGCATAAAAAATTCGTTTTAGGGTAAGTTATATTTTCAAAAATTTTGACTTATCCTTTAAAAAGTAATCTATGCATAGCAAAAATGTTAAAAAGGTGTGTGAATATATGTTATAAAATTACCATAATTGACTTAACTCTAAATTATCCCAATGAACCATATTTTTTATTAAGAAAAACCTCGAGTTGAACCTACATTTTTTCATCCTTGTCGTCTTCGTCATCTTTATTTGTTTTAAATACTGCAATATATTATTATTGTACCTATTACACTTTTCTCATACAATGTTCCTAATTCTATTATCACGTATTACAATAGTTTACTTTTGATATTGATTATTCCTATCTCCAAAGATTTTCTTATCTTATTCTCGAAATGTGTGGGACATAGTTTTCTCAATTTCAATTTTTCAATCTTTTTTTTATTCATGCTATCGTCAATTTTTGTCAATCTATTGTGACTACATATAGCACCCCTTTCTAAATTTTAGCGGTTCTCTACACATCTTTTACATTTTCATTCTTCCATGTACATTAACAATTTTTTTATCCATTGTTGCTATTCGAGTAGTAGACTCGTTATTTTAATTATAATCTAGAACATCAGCCTTTAAGTATTGTTAATTGTAAACTGTGTGTTCATTAATGACATAGCAGTTATTACGTAGCAGTTATAGCTAAATAAACATATAATAATAATAATAATAACAATGTAAAAAGACTTGATTAGTAAACAAAACACATGTTATTAAACAACTACACTCATTAATTCTTGCAATGAAAAAAATTGTGATTCTAACCTATTCTATATACAACTACGTTTATCTACATATTTATAATTGTTTATCAGAATTATTTGAAGATATATCAATTTGTATGGAGATTCTATATTAATCACAACGATATTTCAATATTTATGACTCCGCGGTATTTTTAATCGTCGGTTTCGCAAAATATTGCCCCGCCCAACAAGAAACCATCAAAGAGAAGAAAAAGCAAGAGGAAATTTTTCATACGGAAAATTCTTTCCTTCAGAAAACCGTGCATCTTCGAGATTGAAGTATAGTAAGAGAGCCCGTGTGTGCATCCCTTAGCGATTTTCCTGGCCGACTTGCTTCCGGAGCATCCCTCTCTTGTGTTCGAGCCGACGCGCCGGGACGTTTTACGCTACATGGATCAGGACCGGCAATCGGGGTGATATTATTTCATCGGTTGGAAATAGAGGGGGGATGCGGCAGCGCCGGTCAGGCCGAAAGTTAGCATAGGCCGTGACTTAGTGCTCCTGAGGGTGCCGTCTGTCAACCCCGTCCCGGAGAACCTTTCTTATTTCGCGATATTTTGTCGTCGCCGCCGCGATATTTATCGTCCACGCAGGACTCGGCCCTCGATTCGCCTCTCTCTCTCTCGTTTGCTGCCTCTCTCCTCCTCGAAATAATCTTTGTGCCCTCTCGAGGGTGGCTAATCGGCCTGCCAGGAATTTTTCACTTTCCCTCGAAGAACACCTCGATGAATTGCGAGGCGTTTCCTCACTATTCATTTGTGGCCTAATAATAACTCACAACAGAGAGTAAACATCTTTGTACATTTTCACGTACGAGAATTTGCAAAATTAGAATTAACGGAATTAAATTATAGATGTTTCATTTTCTTCTCACATTGTCATAAACATATCACTTCTATAAAACATGTAATCTAATAAAGAATATCAAATGAATTATACAATTTTGTGTTATCACGAGTATACTCGTCGGAAACAGCAAATTGTTTCTAGTCAAACAACAAAATTTAAGAAACTTTGACAAAGAAATTAGTTCAATTTTTTATTTTTAACTACATCGAATTGAAACTAATACATAAATATTTATACATAAATATTTACTCATTTCCCTATGAATGCATAAAATAGTCCACAAATTCATGAAAAACCATTGTCCGGACGAGTGTTTCAAAAACACAAAACCCAGAACACGTATTCCGGAGTTGGTACAAGATTGCCGTAATCAACTTCCGGCCGAGCTTAATAAAAATCAGCCAATTAGCAATATTCGTTCACAAAGTGAAAATTCCTGTGGAAAATTCGTTTCGCTAGAGCAGTTTCCAAGGAAAACGCACTCGAGGCTAATCTACCTAAAAGTCGGCATCCGGTTGGTTAAATTGTAACCGAATTCAGGATTGGTTACAACGAGAGTGAGTGAGAAATACATAGAGTGAAAGAGAGAGAGAGAGAGAGAGAGAGAATGAGTCGAGGCACCGCACCGGGGAGTACGAAAACTCGACAGCACTCGGCGACGATGACGTCTATGCGATCTGCCGCGGCCAAATCCGTGCGGTGGATGCAGCGCGTTCGTGTTTAATGAACGGGGCTAATCTCCCCCGTTCGAAATGCAACGCTAACAGCGCCGTGGCCGGGCGGCAACTCGCTCATCGTTTGCAAATTAATTTGACAAGCGCGATTTAAACCTCAAGTATAAAGCTGGCTCGCGTCGACCGTTGCAGCCCCATTAATGCGTTCGAGAGCATAAGCTGGTCTATGCGTTTCGCTGATCGGATCTCTTGTTTTCGTTCCGTTCCGCACCGTTCTGTTCCGTTTCGTTCCGAGGTCAATGCACGCTCATCCTTCTCCCCGAAGTATTTAGCGACATTTTCATGCCGAAAATACACACAGAAATGAAAAGATCCTCATTCAATGCTCTTCCTTTATTTTATATTGTGAAAAGCAGGTTGCACTTTCATTTTCTCATGGCTATCACAGATTGACGAGTATTTTCCAAATAATTAATTATTTTACAAAAACGAATCAATGTTACTTGTATGAACCTTATAAAACATTCAGAAACTTAACAACAATCTTGTCGATCTGTAATAGCGATGGTAATAACTAAACATTTGGATGAATTTTATATGTACTCTAGTTTCTATAAAATGAATTCCATATAGCGTGATATATTCGTTGTTTTATGAATGACATATCTCCTGTATATTATTTTTATTTTATTTTCATTTTCCGTCGAAAGAAGTGATTTAACCCCTTGAACTAGCACTCCTTTCACGCTGCGTTGATTAGTTCTTCTTTGCACTTAATACTGTCCTTAATAAGACCAGCTAATTTTTTTTTCTTCTATTGTCTTTATTTATTTCCGTTTCTAGACTGCAATAACAAAAGAATTCAATTTGATTTCGATTTAGAAGAAATTAATAATATTCATATTCAGTAGATCTTGCATGAAATCTTTGTTACGAGTCTGAGTCGTTATCGTAGTGCAAGGGGTTAAATAAATAAGAGACTAAATTAAGTTTCATTGAATTGTAAATCTATTTTAGCTATCAAAATGAGTCACTTTTAATGCAGTTTTCAGTGTACGGGTTATTAATTCTCGGTCCACTGTGCCGGAGTCACGGCAAACAATAGTGAGAAGGACCGCAAATATGAACTAGTAGAATATTGGTGTGAGTCAGAATTGACTCGGGCACATGCTACTATGACTTAGTAGTCTACGTATTAAACAGTGTACATAAAAATCACATTCATTCTGTAGAAAATGTCGCCTCTTAGAAACGGAGGAGCACAAGGCACAGCGGTGCGGGTATTATTTATTTTTGCAGTTTGGCAAGCACAGTCTCCAAGGTGAAATACGTGGCCTTTGCGCGGTGGCGCGGCCAATTAATTCCAGTACATTTGAACGCGGCCCGGGAAAACGGGCAGATATATCAAGCAAATTGCCATTGTGGCCGCGACAATATGCTAAGCGCAGCCAGGCTGTTAGCATATCGTTATTCCGCCACAGAAGCGTTATCGGGATGAAGAACGGCTCTTCGGGAGTTCCACTGTTTTCTTTTATGTTTGAACGCGTTTCCCTAGCTTCGACACGCGTCCGCGCAGTTTTCCGATCCGAGGGGACGCCGCAATTGCTTCTTTCCGGCAGCCGAACGTCGAACGCGTGTAATAAGGGGATGAAAGTTTCACGACTGCGGTGGAAGGGTTCGCTGAATCAATGGGAACGATATACCCTAACTGACGCCTTAACAATGACGTACGGACGTGTTAACACCGTTTTCGTTCACCACGAAAGCGCCGCGAAATGCGAGTCATTTGTTTCATCCGTTCTTTTCAAGCACGAACGAAACATTAATGCATCGTAGATTCTTGTGAGAAATTATTTACATCGATTGCACAATGCAAGGGACAAATAGAAATTACGAATCCTGATAAAGTCTTTTAATCCGTCGATTTATGTATTTCATTGTAAGAATCATTAAGGAGTGTTACTTAAAATAATTTCACAACGTTACTGTGGTCTGTACACATTTAATATATTAATTTAAGAAGTTGCAGTTGCCGTACTATTTTTTATTTAACTCTATGCCTACTCATTTTAAACAACTGTATTTCTAAATATTATAACTAATGGGTAGCTTTCCGAAAAAATTCAATGAATAAATAAATAAATTTATAAACTGATACATTAGATATGATGTTAAGGTTTATAAATAAATTCTTAGCTGATTAGAAGATTAATAACAAAACTTCCAACCTAAAAATTATTATTATTCTTTCAATAATGTAAATAACTATTTTCTTCATTTGGATAAATCGTCTATTTATTGCTACGAATAAATCTATACCAGGCTATTATTGCTGAATATCGAATTCGCAGTCCACGAGCTGGTAACATTTCGATTTCGATACCTGAAGCTTTTCGAAGGTAGCTTCGAATGACAGGCTTCCTCAGTTTCGGAATGGAATTTCTATTTCCGATTGTTAACGAGTTCCATCGAGGAACCGGATTCTCTACTCGAGTAATATAATTAACAATACGCGGGTACAGTGCGTGTAACTGTACCATCATGGTCGTGATTGTAATTATGATGATCATCGCTGGCATCGTGAACGCCCGGTATTATTGACTGGCAACACACGTTCGCTTAATTTTCTGTAATCCATATTTGCGCAATTAATTATCGTTCCCTGATACGTTGTAATATCCACCGACGTTTTGTTCGTGTTCCGCTATGGTACACGATACCCGCTCTCGATATCATTGTCGAGAAACATCGTATTACCCATCCGGCATCTAAACATCTAATTTTCCTTGATCGCGTCGGGATGATAACGTGGAAAATCTAACAGCTGCTACTTTCGAAAAATCAAAAAATACTTGCAGGATCTATACAAGTAGAGACTCCCTTATCCGAACACTTATTTCGTTCCTAAAAGAATAATGCAGACAGAAGAAATTACAAACACCATTACATTGTTCACACAAAACGATACAACTTTTCCATCCTTCATTTGTTTGTAATATTTGCGAGATAAACGATAGGTAGATTCAGCGAGAACACACTGTGTATTCCGCATTATAATTGAATAGAATTTCTATAGGTTCATAGTATTAAAAAATGAAATTATGGTCGAATAGAATAAAATCGAGAGACAAAAAAAAACGGAATGTTTAAAGCGGGATTTTTCTCCGCGACGCAACTAGGCTGTTCGCCTAGGGAACTAAACAGATTAAAAAGAGACTAGAAAATGGGGGAAGCTAATAAACCAGGTAGAGACCGTATAAAACGTTTCCACGTGGAGGCAGAGGCCGAGGGGAAGACGTCGGTTGTCGACGGGTTTTGATGGGGGTGCGAAGGGGGGTAGGGCGTCGTCGTTATATCGCTATAGCGGCGTGTGCCGTTAATATAAAGACAAATGAAGCGGCGCGCGGCTGCCTTAGTCGGCCATGTGTCTTTATACAGGCAGCGACCCGCGCCACCGTACAAGCTCATTCGCGGGAAATCTTCTGTCGGCCGTGAACACCGGCCCAGCGCACTGTCTGGCTGACAAAATTTCGCAGCCGGCGAATTTTATTAGGTTCGCAGCGGGTTATTTATTCGGAACGGCGACAGATTATATGGCGATATTAGCGGTCGCTTCCTAAGGCCGCGAGGGAGGCTGCCGCGCTCGCATAAAACAAAGTCCCCGGCTTTTATAACCCGCGCCCGTGACTCTTTGAAATTACTTTTTCGAATTAATTGACCGCGCCGAACTCCTGGTCTTTCATCCATCGGCTCGCTTTGATTGTGCCGTACAAAAAGAAGTTGGAGTTTCGGCGGTGCTCCGAGGTTGTTGAACATTTCTTTATAAAATTGATATTTACGCGATATAAAGTTGGGCCGTAAATTCATTTGTCGGTAAAGTAATAATAACATCTGTTAAATAATACTTTCATTTAGTAAATGGATAAGGTAACAAAGCAACCGCGATCGATAATTTCCTAGAAATTGTCTGTGTGTTCATGATTTTTATAGATATCAATACTTTCATTAAAAGTAATGTAAAATAACTTTGAAATGATTTACAATTACCGTTACATTCTAAAATACGACACCAGCTATTTTATTAACGAATCTGCCGGGTCAATCAATGGCGGCAGGCAGTTTTCGAGAACTGGGAATTGATGAACCGGTAGCCGGTCGGATCGGAAGATATACAGCCGCGAAAAATATACAGAAGCTACTCGCGGCGTCCTTAAGCGGGGGTATTAAGCAGAGGAACGGCGATGATAAAAAGCGGCGCGCGCCAGAGAGCCGGCAATAAATGTTTCGTGGCTCGTAAAAATGTTATTGCCTTCCGTATGCCACGATAGCGGAAGTCGCATGGACCGGGTTCTGTTTGCTAAAGGACAGGAGACAATCCGCTTAGATCCTCTTGAAAAACCTGAGCCACGTGTTCCACTCCGATTGATTCGATCTTACACCTTTCATCATTTCGATACATGGGCTTTCTAATGTCTTAAAACTATCAGAGAATACGGAGGATTCCTTCTTCTCAAGCTAGACAATTTTCTAAACTGCTATTGCAAATTCTTTCGTGTTAAAAGATAGTGCAATCGATTCTACTTTTGCCACCTTGCATAACTTCACGATTACTAAAAAATGGCGGAAGCTGTACTTAAATTAATGTAGCTGTTCAAGACTTGAGAATTCAGAAACCAAAAGTTGTGTCACGGTCGAATATTGACACAAAAATTCCCACATAACCACTTAGCTGCGACGACCTATTTTTGAGAGATTCTTACAATAAAATAGATTTTTAAACCGCAGTTAAAAATTATTGTTACTGGTGCCATTAGGGTTATGTTTAGGGTTATGTTTAGGGTTAGAGAATTCTATCAGCTTTGCTTTGACCATTTTCCATATCTTTTTGAGTAGTACCAGATAACAAAAATTTTAGTGTAACGAAGCTGTGCGTGAAGTTTTTAGAAAACCAGTATCCAGGATATTCAGAATTAAAACATGGTGATCTTGCGCGTTGACTAAGGGTCCGCGTCCAGCTAAGGGTTGATTCGCGTTGTTTAGCGGGAAGCTTCGAGACAGAGGGACGGGAGGAGGAATTAATATTTTTCTCTCGTCGCGGGCGGAAGGTAGACAGCCAAGGATACCTGTAGGTAATTCGGAACAGCGGAAAATAAACTTTTCCGCCGCGTACATAAAGTAATACCCGATCCGGGGAGGTAGCTCGGTTCCTTTCAGCCGGGGGCAGGATTGGATGGTGGCTCCCAAGGGGTTAATTCCC
This sequence comes from Augochlora pura, assembly GCF_028453695.1. Classification (NCBI taxonomy): domain Eukaryota; kingdom Metazoa; phylum Arthropoda; class Insecta; order Hymenoptera; family Halictidae; genus Augochlora; species Augochlora pura. The sequence continues at coordinate 16,981,488 of NC_135773.1, read as the reverse complement.
GTGCCGAAGGGTGGAAAATATTCACGGTTCCTTAAAATCCGACGAGAAGGCTCGTCTCTTACGAGCTTCCTCTGGGGTGGCGTTATACCAAACGGTCACTCAAAATACCACACCCCCTTTTTTCTCCGACTCGCCCGTGGCAACGATCCTTTAATCCGCGCCAAACTGTCCGGGATATTTCTACCTCCGACCCCCTCCGAGACTGAAAACTCCAATAAAATTCCCCCTCGAGACGTTTCTCGCCTTCCAGTCGCCGTCTTAACGAACAACTAACTCTCTTCGAGACGGTCCTGCAATCTTAACTCGTCGGATTCGCCGATTTTTCCGTCACGACCTTCCGCGCACAGATTTCGCACGGCTCATGGCGATCTCGTTTGTAGTTTGCTGTAGGGCCATGCTCGAGGAAGCTTGAAGCCATTATTAGCACCATTGGACACGAGATTTCTCCATTATTTGTACGCTGATATTATTTATTTATTTATTTATTATATATAATGGCATAAATGGATGCCCTTCTGATTTTCTTCACGAATTCAACACCTTTACACTGGTAATAGGATAACGGGAATGTATGTTCTGAATGTATCTATGTTCTTATAAAAGTACAACATTTGCAACGTTTAAAACGTTGTAGCAGACACGAAAAGATCATTTACATTTAATTGTGCTAGAAACGATCTGTTGAGTCGATTAATATCGCTAACGATGTAGGTAAAAGTGACGTAGAGTTCGTAACTGTTTTGTAACCTGATATAATAACGATCCGAATATTCTGTAACAAGCGCGAGCATGGTGTAATTCGGTTCGCCGCGATTATTATGGCACGATTAAATGCCGATATTGTGGAACAGCTGACCGGTGCGTTCAAAAATAATCGAGCTATCTCTGGTTAATGGGATGCAAGGTTAATTACATACATCGACTATTTTGTACAAAGTCCCGCAAAATGAAAACGATTCAGTTGATGATACTGTGGCCAACAAGTTGCAATTCTCTCTCTTGTTTCAGTCTATCAGGTGCACGGTGACCGGATGTACCTGCGACTCTTTCACCCCTGGAAAACGTCACATCAGGTGCTGCGAAAAGTGTCATCACGGATGGGTGCCACATGGTAAGTACTCGAACACCCGAATCAGTTAATGATTAACTCATAGCTCCATGTGTCACGGACTAATTGAGTTTAGTCGTTGAAAATGATATAAAAAACAATTTTGATATTGAAACTAATGATAATATGATTTAATAGTACATGGGTGCCACATGGCGAGTACTCGAACTCATAAATCAGTCAATATAGTTCTACAGTATACATATTTCTAATACGTATTTCTAAAATATATAGAACAATTAATATAATACATAATATAGACTAGGATAATTATTATAGTAAATTTAGGATAATAATAATAAATAATAGTAGTAAATTTAAAATTTATTTACAATTTTGTTTAAAGTAAATTATAAGTTTAAGATATAGGATTATAAGAAAAAGAATATGGGAGTATAAGAGGTATAATTAAAAGTTCACTTTATTATGCGATTAAACTGGAGAATCCCGGGAGGATGAGTTCAAACTTAGGCACAAATACCGCAAATAAGCAGGGCTGATCGCTCTAATATAGGTTCAGGGAAATAATAGCATAGAGCTCGAAAATGAATCGAATTCGACCGAACGACTCCGATTTAAAGGGCTATCGAAGATTTGCGAGAGGGTGGGCACAGCGTGCACACGGTTAAACGCAAATTTTCGAACTGTCAGCATACTTCATCCGAGCGGCCCTCTGGGACGAAATTCAATTTTCCGACGATGACCAGTACCGTCCCTTCGCGGCCACCACCCTCTCCAGCCTACTGCGGGCTAGGCTCGTGGCCACGCGCGAGCATGCATACGTATCGCCGATAGATATAAGAGGGCGCACGCTTTATGCCCTCGTAAGCTTTCGAATGTATGGAGGAACCGATTGGCTGGTGTTCTCCGTCAGCTTCTATACTGGGTGGTACTATTGGGACATCCGGAATGTTCATGCTAAATAATAAAGATAATCACTTTGTTCGCTTTAACCCTCGAGATCTTGCTGTACCGTTCTCTTTGCAATTACGATGATTATAATAACTACACCGTTATTAGTCGACAAAATTTTGATTTTGCACAATGATTCGTAGTATCGCAATTAATACGTATGCGAGACAGATATTAATATCTTTCTAAACATTTACTTTTATAAATATTTTCTTCTTTGAAATTCCAAAAAACCTTCGTTATATACTTATTATCAAAAGCTTATTGTTGGTTTCGAAAATATTAAAGAAAAACTTTACTGGTTCTCTCCCACCAGGGTGTAAGTAAAGCTCAATCTTGCGATCCGCACAGAAACGTGTTAAAAGATTTTCAAGAAGGAATCGTCGAAAGAAGTTCGTTCGGTTACAGTCTCCGTAGGTAGCAGAGCGAAACGCATTGTTCTTCAAAAGTACAGCGGTGAAAAATGTATGAAACAGCAAGGGTTTGGCGAGGGTTAATCGACGCGATAAAAAAGAATGGCTGACGAGGCGCGTTCAAAATTCCCATCCGGCTCTCCGGTCGCAAGATGGACGGTCTCTCCCAGCGACACATCCTTCCTCCCCGATGGTGGAGCAAGCGGAAGAAGAAGCTGCCACGGAGGAAACTGCAACTGCGTTCCCGTGGGACCGGAATTTATATGTATTCCGCGGCCCGTCCAATCTATCGCGGGTCAAGCTGCCGGAATTTTAAGCGCGATACACACCACGCTACGAACATCCTGATCGCCCTCCAGTCGTATCAATGCGGGGTGCTTTGTGTCCGTAACATACAGGGTGTCTTGGTCAATTTCTCAAATTTTCGGACCCGCCTGTGGCGTTCCAAACGCTTCCGTGAATTCCGATTCGTTTCTTCCGCGCGAATACGTTCTTGTGACGGAGAATTTTGAAATATCGTTGGACCGTCTCTTTAAAACTCTTTAGACAAAGATGCAAGTATCTACGTAGCTTCAGCATCTTGCAATTAATTCAGACAATTTTTGTCGCGCTCGGAAATTTGTAGTTTGCTAACAATCTTACATTGATTTTACTTTGTCTTATTTGATATTTTATCTACCGCCAATTTACTATAATATCAGTACAGTAAATTCTCTTCAATTGTTCTACAGTTTTAAAAAGAAGATGGACAATTTGGGAAGAGCTGATAAGATTATTCGAACCTCGAGTAAAAACAACCATAAACACGATTCACGAGACTCGAATAATCGTATCCTCTCTTCTCAGATCCTCCATTTTTGTTTACTAGCTGAGGGACAATCGGAGAGAATTTACTATATATGTATAGTTATCTATAATAGTATCTATTATAATAGCTAAAACAATAGTATGCAGTATACAGTTATCTGTAATAGTCTAATAGTTTTCTTTTGAGACCAAAGATGTATAGTGTTAGAAATTGAATTCTGATTACTGCTCAAATTATTTGGTTACAGTACAATATCACGAAGACTTTTATCAGCATGTGATCGGATCGAGAAGTGAGAAAGTCACATAGAACAATGGTCATAATATATGCTTGTCTAGTTAACCACGTGACTGGACATACTAACAAGTGTATAGTATACAAAACAGATGTCGCGATTGGTATATTAGCGTACATTCCACTATTGGAATCTTTTATAAGAGGGTTTCTAAAAGACGACTCAAATGCGACAGCAATTTCATTCATAATTTAACATAATTCATAATTTCATATAACATAATCGTTATATGAAAAAGCCTGTCAGTAAGCTGTCGGAGTAAAGTACTAATTAGGTTCCCCCCCCCCCCCCTCGCAGCGAAGAAATTCAGACGAATCAATCATCTTTCCATCAAATTGACCTCTTCCTCTCGAAACTGTTCCGTTCGTCGGATCGTTCGCGGACAGTTTGTTCGGAACAGCTCCGGCGAATGACATCAGCTATGAATTACTCCGCGAAGACAGCGATCAAGAGGTTGTCTCGATCCTCGTCTGCGAGGCGATTGTTTGACACCGGAGAAACCCGGCCGGTGGCTGATTGCTCGTCGATCGACAACGACCGGGATTTTTTGCCGGACCGAAACGAAACCGGTCCGGGTTAAGAACAAAAGGGGCAGCGACGAATCGTCGGGCGCTCGGCTCGATTTCTAATTCCAGTGGTCCGATCGGCCATGTCGAAAGAGAAATGACTCCGTCGGCGTGTTTCCGAGACCGATCCCGAGCAATTACCGGGATCGTCTTTTGTACCAGCGAGGTTGATGAATGCCAGCGGGCTGATTACCGTCGACAGAGTCGCCCCACCGGCTGACAGTGTAATGTGGCATCGTTTCGGGACGAAAACGGGCCGGGCCTTTCGGTTGACCGACCAGAAAAATGAAAGACATCCTTTAATGCGGCATTGTGCTCCATCTCCTGCCATTTACTGGCTTTCCATTCTCGCAAAATGAACTTCGCCGTATTGTGATCACGTCGTTGCCCGCGTAACGAATTTTTCAAATTCCTAACAGGTATTTAGATTTAATCGTCTCGTTTATAATTCTGTGAAAATAACTAGTCCGCGGTAAAAGGCTCGCAGTTTCGCTGACGAACGGAGCCTAGATTTTTATTTCAACCACCGATCACCCAAGAACGGGTCAACACGTGTCGTACCATTCGCTAGCGAGAGAATTAATCAGTTAGCTGGCTCGGTCTCTTTGAAAAGCGTTTAAATTACTGTAAAATTGTTTAAATACAACATTCTTATAAAATACAGAATTTAATGAAAAATATCAAAAATATAAGCTGTGTCAGCTTCTATACATGAATATTTTTCTCAAAAAGTGATGCACTATTAAATAAAATTCCTTAAATTAATATAATAAATCTATACGGATATAATAACGTTGCGAAATCATATCAAATATAATATACCTTAATTTCTATCTGAGAGAGTGTAGTGGATTTTCTATTTTCGTTAAAGAAAACAAGATCGACCCAGGCTTGATTTCCATAGGCTTCACGCACGTTCGTCGTAGTATATTCGAATATATTCGACGAGTATACTCGATAAAAGCAGTTGACAGGTTAAGAGGACTAGAACAGTTCAACTTGTGCCCTACCATTCGATAGTGAAAATTGAAAATCGTATAGAAGGGCTGATAATTAGGGGTCAGTCAATTTCGATTTTGCGTAACGGAATAAAACAATGGTGTTGGTAATTTGGAAGATGAAAGATCCGTTTGGTAGAGCAGCGCTTGTTCACCTGACAAATGCACACCGGACTTGTTCCGCTTTCGGAGCAAGTCCTGGAGGCGGTTTGGTCCCGAAGGTGACAGGACCGTGACGCGCGAGCGGGTCGTGAGCTCGTAAGAAATCACGGTCAGGGGTGCACGCTGACAAAGGCCTTTTTAAATTGTAATGAGCTGCCAAAGAGTGAATTATGTGCCTTGTCCAAGTGGCATCGAGTCCTCGAACGAACCCCATCCTATAAAACCCCGTCCATACATACATGCATGGGTCGGCCCTACATATACATACATACATAGATGTATGGGCCGCGTATCGGGGCATCCCCATGCCGCGAGCAGCCACCCCACGTCATGAATATATTTACATTGATCGTCCGTCTCGGCATTTTTCATTTGGCCCGTCGTTGTGTCAGCCACCGGCGAACTCTCTTCTCTCTATCCCCCGATACTTTATTTATATCGGCAGGACGTGTCCCTCTTTCCAAGAGGGCAACACTTTCCATCCGAAACTGCTAATGATCCTTTCGTCCTCCGACCATCACCCCGGAAGTCCACGAGCCCAGCCAACGCCGAGATCTGGCTCGGATCCGTACTGTTCTCAAGAATTTAGGAACGCTTCCTGGAATGTTGCCTCCTTTGAATCGGCGCCTATTCGATTGGAATCCCCTTTCAAGGGCCTGCACGCTTCGACTGTGGTCACGTTAATGAGATTAACCCTCCGCTCTTACGCTCGGTCGAAATATCAATTATCTTCTTATTCGAAAAGTGATGTTATTTATAATAATCTATACATTTGTAATATATAATATTATCTACAATAATCTGTACATTTGTAATAAGTGATATTATCTATAATAATCTATAGATTTGTAATATGTGATATATTATAATTCAATATACTTGGAAGTAAGATATAAAATTCTAATAAAGAAAAAGATGTTACAGAATGTTCAAATTATATCCTCAAATTTTTGGGTCCCAATAGCTATTTATTTTTGAGAGACTTTTATTTGAAACCATAAGCAAGTGACCCAAATACGTTTTTCGCAAATATATCAGCCGAGGATTAAGTAAATATTTTAGAAAGAAGGTTTGAAATGAGCATATTCTGGAAATTGTATATTTCTCTGCAGATAACATTTATCAATGAATTTCGTTTCTTAATTTTCTTAAGCGATTCTTTTTCCAATAAAATATCAGATCTTACAGTAGTTTGATGTACTTCTGACAAAAATGAGAACTTAAAATATGTAATAATAGAAGAATTTAAAGAGCTAAAAAATATCAATATATTTGTTTCAGCTTACTGAAATTATTGAGGAGAAGTGGATGTTGCTATTCAACTCTTGTGTCTTATAATTGATACAGAAAAATTTAATTAGTTAATTTCAATAAGTAATGCTGCACGTTTTCGAAATAGCACAGTGTACCAAATATTACATTGTTCAAAACGTTCTGATCGTTCCGCCGTCTATTTTATTTTGATTCTTTAAGTGCCATAAAGAGCACGTCATCCTAATAAGGAATTCTGAAAATTGTCGATGTTTCGTCGATGATTTTTTCAGAAAATGTAGACATATCGTCGGAAAAATGGTCCGAAAATATCACTGAATTCTTGGATTTGGAACACCGCGGTTGCTCGAATATATATTCGGCCTGAACTCGTGCTCCCGGCACTGAAAACTGTCGTTACGATTTAACGTGTCGTCGGTCCGGGAAACTCGCGTTGGAATTCGAAACGTGTCTCTTCTCCCGATCCGGTCACAGTTACCATTCACAATTTTATCGCCTTCGTTCACTTCGAAATAGAAACCGACGGTAGTGTAACGACTGCGAGGGAATGCGCCGTTAATGCACAACTCGATGCGCCGCGCTTCCTGCCGATGCTGCGGGTCATGCAGCCCTATAACGCATTCTGTAACTGCCTCGAAACTTTCAGGTTATTTCGGTACCTGTTAACGCTTACTGCGAACGGGACATCGTCGTTTCTTCAAGTAAATTGAATGAATCCCATGGATGCGACTTGCTAGCCATTGTGAATTCGGTCGCGTATCATACTAATGTCGACTTTCGAGCAAGTTATTCACTGCATCGTGGCCAGATTTTTCAGTCAGCTTTACACAATTTTGAAAAAAAAGATATGGGACGTTTTGTTTAGAACAAGAAGAGCATAAAGGAAGTATCAAGTGATTATTTTGGCCAGCATGATAATTGTGTTAGAAGAAGAGTATCCTGGTCAAGTATCTTGAATTTAGAATTCAAATTCAGTGCAAGCAGATCAGGCTTATCCGACCTCAATTCTTGCAATTATGCGCCTTGGTTACTATGATTTTGATTACTTTATGTTTAAGTTTAAACTTTTTCCTCTTCAATTACAATCTACTTTACTTAATCTTTTATTCGGGTTTAGAGTCATCGATGGTTTCATCCCGTTCTTAATAGACCGATCTTATTTTATCTCGCTTTGAACGTACGTTAAACTCCAATCTATTTTATAACAAAATTATCATATCACATTATACGGCGATAACAACTGAACGGATCATAACAAATAGGATTCTGAGAAACATTAACACCTACTGTAAACAGTTGGATCCTTTTCTACCCGAGCGTATTTTATGCGTCAAGTGCATCATCATCTCGACTCCTTCAGTTGCAATCTTTTTATTTTCCAAAAATATTCCTCTTGCCGTCAATAAATAAATCGTGACAATTAAACTTCGGATTTTTGTGCAAGATAAAAGCTTGCTGCATATTTAAAATAAATGAATAATAATAAGGACATTCTTCCATTACTCACTTTGATCGATTCAAAATAAGACATTGACATATTTAAATCCTTTTAATCCTTTTTTTGTTTTAAATTGCGATAACTAAATTTCATGTTTAAATGTATGAGATCCGTAGACTGATAAAAATAATGTTGGTGACGCGTGAAAGGATTTTCGGTTTAAGGACAGTGGAGGATGCGTCGTAGGCTCATCGGCTTGAGACATCGGCCGTTTGCAAAGCGGTTGAAACGCATTCGTTGGAGTGTTGCACGCGAAGCACGCGCGGAAACAGCGAAATTCAGTCTGTACGAACCGTACGTGCATCTAATAAATAGTTGGTGGCTGGGTACTAGCCGATTAACCGTCCGGGGTGCACGGCAGAATTTCTTTCTGCTCCCGTATAACCTTAGACGGGAGCGGATACGCATACTTTAAATTCCAATGCCCTTCCTGGTAATACAGAGAGAGAGAGAGAGAGAGAGTGAGAGAGTTAGAGAGAAAGAGAGAGGGAGAGAGGAGCGAGCAATTTAGCGTAGCCGGTCAAGCACAAGCAGAATTTCCCGAAGTTCGCCTTCCAATACTTTACGTGCCTGGAAACCAGTCATCTACGTCGTCCGCTCTCAGGATCCACAATCCACGCCAATTAACTGTTTTTCATCGTCTGTCCGGCGAGGTACTGGCCCCGTCCACGACCTCTTTCCGATGCATCGCGTGCACCGCGATGGTCCTCGATCGTAGAGCCATCGATTACGCTCCGATGATGATGACCGCCGACGTCGTTGCCGCGTTGTTGATGTACCGCCAGCTCTCTGCTGTTGCTCTCTTGCCGTTGCTGTTGCGCGTAGCCAGAACAAATTTATTGGGTTCGCGATCGCCGACGCCCCTTCCTTCCAGTCTCAAGGAATTTCAAAAGTGGATACAGAGTGGATAGAAACGGGCGGGGTCAAGTGCTCGCCAGTTACCGCCCCGTATTTCACTTTGTTATTAATTTCTTCCTGTCCTGAAGGCTCTGCCACGATCTCACCTTCGCGTTGCCGACTTTATAATTGTCGTTCCTGGCTGTCTAGAAATAGCCACGCGTTTGTCCTTAAATACAATCGATCTTCAACGATGTTCAGTCTCCAGTGAGAAGCTTCATTAAAAATGGATTTTCTTCGTGTCGCTGAAGAAGCAAACCGCAAGTAGAGACGCGGTTTATTAGGTCGGACTCCGTCAATTGGTTTGGAACCCAAACTTCATACCGATTTACGTATCCCATCTTGATTAAATCATTATGCACTGTCGCTCTGGGAATGTTAATGGCAACCGCTATCTCGCGGATTTTCATGGAGCATACTCTCAAGATCATACATAATGTGGCGCGGAAAAACCTAATGGGACACTCTAATATTACGATGTACTACACTCAATCGTATTAAATAGTATTCATCAAAATCATTGTATTAAATTGGGTGTGGCACATCGTAATATTAGGGTGTCCTACAAGTTTTAACACATTAAAGGCGGGGGATTTTGACGAAAGTATGCTAGGTAACGCTTCAAACCACAAAACATACTAAATACAAATGTAAAGTGGCGCATGGATTGCGCAATATGGTTACAAACCGTACTAATACGACTCCTGCCTTTAAGCTGCAGTCGAGATAAATCGTATTACTAGGACTCCCGCCTTTCAACTACAGTCGAGCTGAATCGTAGTACTACGACTCCCGCCTTTAATGTGTTAATGCATAGTGTGCAGTTTCCTTTATCGTTAAAAGAAAGTATTAAAGTTAAAGTATATATATCATATTTGTAAGATAAATTAGAAATTAATAATCAAAAATTTCGTGCCAATTTGCTCGCGTGGAGAACTACATTATCTGTCACACAGTGCAGTGCTGAATCGTTTGCGCGTAATTCGCGCGAACTCTGCCGTATCGGGAAACAGACCCGCACAAGATTCAACCATGCTTCAGAGGTTAAAATTTTTCGGAGGACTTAAGAAAATTGTTACACCACATCCAAAATAATTTTAACATTATTTTAAATACCTTCCTATTTAAAAATCCGTTAAAAGTGTAACAGTTTCCCGAATTACAAGACTCAATATCAAATGCATAAATTGTGCTAACTCATATAAAATAAAAAGATAGCTGACCAAAGCAGCTAATTTGAATCTAGGCTTAAAACAGTTTCGAGTACAAAGGGTTGTACTAGACAAAATGACTGGTTTCTAATCTTTTCCAATTCTTGATATCATAAAAATGTTTCCATGAGAAATTAAAGACTAAACACAAGCTTCTTTAGTCAAGCGTATGTAATCGTATAAAATCATATATAATTATGTTATTGTTTATTGAATAATATACATTTGACCCGTTTAGGACTTGGTAGTTTTAGTGTTAAGCTCTTGCCATACCTTAACGAGTCAGACTCGTGATGCAGAGTTTTATTAATAAGTGGTTAGGTGCGAATGTTGTTTCGTTCTTTTTATGTCGGAGTCATTTTTTTCTATTTTTTGGTCACTAATATTTAAACATTCAAGTATTTGTAAACACACAATACGACTGAAGTTTCTTTTTCTTCAAAAAATGATTGCGGTCAAAGATATTCTAGTCATTGTAAATATATAGAAAATCGTACGGCCTAGGGGTTAACCTTTACACAGCTACAGACGTATATTTGTATGTACTATGTTCATTGTATTTATTACTATCTATTATACTCTATCATCATCATCTCTATCATTTAATATGTTACAGTAGATGCAATAGACATATCGGAAAAGTGTTTATCGTAAATAACTAATGTGTGCTGTATACGAGACACGAAGATCCTTGATAAGTATTCTTGAACATTGAGTTACATTTACGTTCATTATCGCGTAGAAAAATGATTTCCTCAATTATTATCAATTTCTGAACTAAGTCGTGTAGTAAGTCTTCGAATTCATCTCTTTGCTAGCTGTAATGTTATACCATTAAAAGTACATGGCGTCGTTTAAGGAAGTCAAGATGACCTTTGTTTTTACCAAACAACAGATTTCTCAAAATCTTTATTACTGCAATTTGTTTTCGTCAGAAAGCACGTTAACCTTTGTTACGAACATTTTTCTGTCAGATTACCGTAATCGTCACTACTGTATATCTTTACAGGAGTGAAAAGTCTTGCATGCATTAAAATGCATCTCGCAATACCAAACTCCGACAAACTCTATTACACTCTACCATAATATATAATATGTATATTATAACAGATACGACAGACATATCATAAATCTCCGTTTGCAACAGTGAAAAAGTTAAAACAAATGTCGCGTGCATTAAGATACAGTTCGCGTTATCAAACCCCGACAGAAGCGCAGACTTCTCAAGAAATTGGTAGCATTTGTCGACGGGTCCGATCGCATCGAAACGACGCTTATTTGCATAATAACTTCGGCCGGGCCGATCTTCCGCGATCGGCCATCGAGAGGATAATCGCTTCCGTCCACAAATCACTGAAGGTCTCGCGACTCTCCAAACAACGATTTGTGTCCCGGCTGGCCGGCCAATTACAGGCAAATTTATTCGGCTTTCTCGTGTAAACGCGAAAGATTCAATGCTTCGATATTACCGGGCGAACGCGCGCGCGTGCTGCGCGGGGCAGAGGGCAGGCCGCGGAACAAAGGGCGCGACAGAAGGGGGGTGCGCAACCCCTCGCGAGTCCGGTGTGTAATTCACGGTTTGCCGGTGCATTTATTAACCGGGTACAAGGCGTGTCACTCCGGGCGACGCCTATTCCATGATTTATCGTGCGCGGCCCAAGACGCGTAAATCCCTTCGCGCGGGGTTCGCCAATTCGGCTGTCTTTTCCTCTGGCACCCTGTCTGCGAGTTCCCACTGCTGGCGGCTTCGGTTTCTTACAACTGCTAAACCGTCGCTGCAGATGCGTTTCGACCCTGTCATTCGAACACCTCGTCTTCGATCCTTTTCCATCAACGGTTGTTAAAAAAGCAGCGAATGTTGTGCAGAGAATTTTAAGTGGTGCAATATCTTGCTCTATTTTCACGTATCTTCCATTTCGAGAAATTACAAAATAGCAGAGGCGAATGTTATCGTTTCGAATCACACTCGATGAAAGTTCGACACGCGTTGGACACTGTTCGAACTATTTAATATAAAACTATTTTATATAAATATTTCTCTGAGATAATTATTTTAATTATTTTATTCTTTTCTGACGAATATTTTATTCAAGTAATAATTATTTGTCATAAATTGTTCTATCTTGTTTGTCTACATTGTTCTATATTTGAATAACTTTTTATTTGAATGATTTATTCGAATAGTAAAATTATTATAAATATTTACATCGTAAAAATATCATTTTGTTATGAGGCAATTCAACATTTGTAAAAAAGTTCACTGTAGAAAGCAATTTAAGATAATGTAAAAATTGTGAAGAAACACTTCATATTCTATCATTTTTGTTGAAATCGATTATTTTCCATACGAATTCCTGTACGAATAAATTCGCATTGAAATGAAATTTTGTTCAGATAAATTATTATTCGATTGGATATTTCTTCGATAGTCTCGAATGAAATCGTATTTGTCTTCGTCTGTTATCCGTTATCCGAATCAAATTTTGCTTAACCTGCTCGGCGGGACTTTATCATTGCCAAAGAGAAATTAAACATAAATAAATATTCTCGTTGCAACGAAAGATCTCAAATAAAAATATGAAAAATAAAAAAAGGCAAGATAAAAGGAAAAGTTTCGAACCAAATTTCTAGCACAGAAACCAGCGAGGAGGTTTCAAAATTGTAACCAGTTGTTCGGCTCTGTCTTGTGCAACAATAACAAATGCCGCCATCGATCTCCCCGCGTCCGTGATCCATCGAAATCCGTGGTCCATCCATCCGCATCTAATCAGAGTCGAAAAAACGATCGAGAGAAGAAATAATCGTGAGGCTCTAAAGAGATCGAGAATGATGTGATCCCATGGCCGGCAAACCGGACGATGATTGACGATCGTCTATTCGGTCGCTGGAATTTGTCAGTCCGGGTCCGCGGTCGGCCATAGGTGTTCCTTCAACCTCCAGATATCGATCTTCCTTTATTAAACGAATCGAAATCGGAGGGGAGGAACAGAGAAGCCGGCGTTCCCTTCCGCGCGGAGAAAAACTAAGTCTTAATAAAGCTAGGCCAAGATAAATTGGTACATTAGCATCTCGGCCGTGATTCATGGTGACGTCCTCGGGCTTGGTGGACACCGTGGAGGGGGTATGATCTACGGCCGTCGGCATTGGTTTCGTATTAGAGCAAACGGGCTCGTGTTTTAGGTCTTAAAAGCCGCGACCGTCCTTAATGGGGTGTAATGCACCCCCGGGAAACACCGTGGACGGTTGCTGCCGTGACTTGTGCTTTTCCGGGCCATCTGCCGTCCTATTGTCTCTTCTGAGTGGCATAGCTGTCTCCCACGTGGAATGGCGGCATTCGCTGTATTCAATTTCTTTTGTTCAGATATCCATCTTTACCGAGGAAAATATACTACTGAATTTATGAAATTATAGATATTATTTCGAATTATTCGAATAAAGCGTTCTATAAATTATTCGAATGAAGGATTTTTTAAATTACTTGAATAAAAAGTTATTCCAATACAGAATACCTCGAATTATTTGCATAAACAATTTTTGGAATAAAATGATCGACTAAAAAGCAGTGCTTTAGATCGTTATCTGGAATAAATATTTGTTTTAGAAACAATCCAAATAACACCCTATTTTGCATTCATGAAGTTGCGATGAAGTATTGATAAACAAGTATCCCTTTTTACGTTACATTTCTCTGCAAAAAAATTAGTGCATACTCCTGAAACATGAGGTAAATTACTGTAAAAATTTGAGAAAGAACTGCAATTTCCTCCTGCGTAAAAATCGCAATCACGATATATTCTTTGAAGTAAAAAGGAACCTCGAATAATGGTAACTGGAATTTGGGGAAGCCGACAATTTTAATTAACCCTTTAAACACAGCTATATTTTACGCGAATGAAATTTTTCATAACTAAATTACCATTTTTCTTATTATATATACATTTTTGGTAAAGCTATATATGTATAGTATTAGCTATACAATATATTTTTTTCTTTGTGTACTGTGTATACACTTTTACTTTTATATATTAATAATTAATGCCAATTCGTATTAGTTATTAAAGTAAACGATTAAAGTGAAAGTGTATACACATTTTATATTTTTGTTATTTTAAGCACGACGCGCTATTTTAAACATCCGCGAGAGCCACTATTAGGCGGGGCACCGTATAGACTGGGATGTCATCCTCCAGATGACCGATCCCGTGGCCGATCCCGTGGAACAAGCAATTCCCGGGATTAGGATTAAATATTGATGGCCAGCTTGATACAGATTAATGTGGATTCCTCCGCAGACCGTCCCGACGGCGATTTGTCACTGGTTGGCCGAGTCCACCCCCGCACCGGCTAGAACTGCTGGAACAGCGGCTGATCGCCACCTCGGACGTCGCACAGATCCTCCGGACCTCTTATCTCCTCCGTTTCTCTCTCTTTATCTGCGGATTCGACCCTAGCCGCTCCGCTATGATTTACTCCGCAGCCCGAGACCGTTTCTACTAGGAGATACGAGTCGCTATGGGAATCTATTAGCGCCAGGATGCGCGATAACCCCGAACTCAAGGACACCGTATGAAAAATTTCTTCGACCAGTGCTGGATACGTAAACGCGGGCAGATTCGTCTTTGTTTCTTAGCCCTCGTCCATTTATCGATTGCATAATTGACGATATTTGTAGTGATTATCAGTTTCATTGTAGATTTGAGATATAGATGTATTGCTTCAAAAATAGAATTTAAAGGTCTATTTCCTCAATGTAATTTGGTTCTGCAGAATAATGAAATATTATGTTTGCTGAAATTTGTGACATATATATTGAAAATGTAAATAGAGATGTTTTAATATTTCAATATTTTTCCAGATATATACAAAGGATGTAGAAATGGAGTAAGGATATGGCGGTTAATGCTTTGCCTTATAAATTTAAACATATGTCAGTATTCCATTATCTAGAGAATACTATTTAGTATGAAATGCTCTGGGTCGAAATGACCCGGTGATCGCATACCTACAGTTAACCCTTCTTTGCATGATTTTTCCTATTTTTTTAAAATAAATCAGGTTGATGTAATTAATGCTCTAGATTAAAGGAAAAATATTTTAAAAAATCCTAGTATAAATAAGAATTTGAATTATTTAAAAAACAGTATGATGGAAATTTACATCATTATGCATTGTTACATATATAGCTCAGTACTAAATAAATCAAAAGATATTGTTTACTTATTCTCCTTTATTCTAAATGATAATTTAAAAAACAATTATTATTTTTATTCAAGCACAAATTAACTCCACATTTATTACACGAAATTGTGGAATAGCCTTTACATTTGGGAATTTTACACAAACAGTGGAATGACAAGTTCTAGGCTTGTTAATTGACAGTGACGTTTGCTATCTTTTGACAACTGCGTTTTGTTGTACGCAATAGTCATTTATAAAGTTGCCAGCAACAACAAATTTAAAGTTTACAGTTTTTGAGTACCTTTTTTTCTTCACTAAATGTTATGATTGAAATTTCCATCATCATGCAAAGAAGGGTTAAACCTGAAGATCGGTTAACAATTCTTATGGATAGCTCTCTCGGTTCTTGATAAATAATTAGAAGATTAAAGTAAAAAATGGGAAAATTTTTGTTTCATACACATGTTTCTGCATGTTACGCATACGCTGCGAACGCATGCAGATCCGCGTTAACACAACAAAAATCTGCTCGGTCTGGATTCAATTCTATCGAACTCTGTATACCACGATTCTTTTAGTCATTTTGCGTGCAATAAATGCGTAAAGGTACGCATTATATCCAATCATAAGACGCTTCATAGTATTAGAAGGTTTATATTATGAGACCACAAAAATAATTGCCGGCAAGATGAGGGGGTTAGTGTAAGATATGCGCTATAAAATGAGATATGTATTGTTATTTAATCCTTTACGTCCAGAAGGTACTTTATTGCACCACTTTCATCGGAATGCTGCCACTGACCAAATAGGATCGTACTTTTTCAAGCGATTGAACTCGATTCGATCGAAAGTACGGTCGTACGTATAATTTATAACCGATACGGGCAAAAAAACATTTTATACTTGAATGCTGCTTAAACAGACTTTTAGCGACGAAAAGGAAAATTCTAAAGGAAGCATGGGTCATTGGCATCATTTTTCTCGTTTCATTTACACTTTGTAACTCTCATTAACAATTTAAGTAATTTCTTTGCATTTGATTTCGTTCGAAGGGCTTACAGCAAAGGAATGAAAAAGGATAAAAACAACACAATCCCTGTCTGTTGAAAACCGTATAAGATATTCGTGCTCCAAAGGACTTTCGAACTGGACAATTTTTCAAACATTGCCCTCGCTGAGATCATACTTGAAAAATTGCATGGGCGTATCAAAGTGACGTCACTGTTCAAAAACAAAAATCGCAATAAAACAAAGAGAACGATAAGGGTGAAGAATGTCACGAGAGTCGAAAAGATCCGAAACTCCGAATCGAGAGGATTGGCGTGTAGGAGATTAGCGGGAATGAAAAATCGCTGGTAGAATGTTTGCCACATGGAACGCGTCGCGGGTTCTCGAACGGCTGAACGGCTGACGGTTTACGGAAGGCGTCGCGGCGCTCGGAAAGACTGCGAGCGGAAGCGGGGTCAGGGGGTGTGGGTGGCACGGGTCGGCGCGCGTGTCGTCGCTCGAAGCCGGCAGTGAAAATGGTTTGTGCCAGAAAGTCTCGGATAAGTTAAACACGGGCCGCGGTCCGGGGGCGTCGTAAAGCGCCGCGGCGCCTCGGTGTTTACAGGGAGACGTCGAGGCCCACCAACCGCGTCATCCCTTTCCATCGACACCGATCGTTCGGTCTTTCTCGCGCCGGTGCGTCGCGGCGCGGCTGCCGGGCGTCGCGTCGATTCACTCTACTTGCTCGGCCGTCTATTTTCGGCCGCGTGACAAATCTTCTATGCCGGCCGGATTTATCGAGCGACATTCTGGCCCGTGCCGTGCCCATATGGTGGCCACGCGAGCTATTTTCGACGCCGAGGTGCGATCCCTGCCTCCCTTCGACAAGTGTAACCACTCGGACACCGTAATTCCGCGTTGCCGAACCGAGGCCCGATTTATCGCGACACGTTCCATCAAAATTGCTTCGTGCCTGCCGTATCGTTCGCCCTTCTTCGATATTTCTCGTGGAAAATAGCACATATGTCATAATGCTAATCCTTTTATAAAATAGGTTATAATAAAAGGACACTTGACCCGTCATGGGCCCGTACAAATCACATGCTAGTACATGGATATTTTACTCAGTAATTGTAATTCAATTATGGAATGTCTCTGAGATAACCAATGCTGATGACGATTTACAACGCCAACAACCTGAAATATCAAATTAAATGCCTTGCAAGTTGTCTGCAGATCGATATTTACAAAAAGAATTCGGCCCATAAAAGAGTAATTGCAAATTTTGCGTGTCGGACTGAAAGCTCAATTTATCGCGACATATTCCATCGAAATTATCACATGACTTTTCAATATCATTACGTGTTCTACTTCTAAAATTAAGTTCTACATGAAAAGTAATTGAATAATAGAGAATTGAGAATTCCGAGGTTCAAGTAATCGAAGTCTTGCCGTAGTTTAAAGTGAGAGTATTAGGTTCGATGAAAATATTGGAAGGAGATATTGTTCAGGTTTTTCATACATATATAAGTAGGCAGTTACAGAGGCAATTGTAATAAGTGAACTGTTGATTTTACGCATCAATGGCAAAAGCGACTAAATCAAATACAAGACAGGAGAAACATTTCAATGACTTAAAAATATTATACTGTTCTTCTGAACTCGTTGAAATTGTTTCGAAAAGGGAATAAATATCTGCACAGTTCATGCAGTTTGCAATAAATGCGAAGAATTTTTATTTCACATAAAAATTGACAGTCCACCAGTAAGTATGAGACAGATTCTTATGAAACAAGAAATATCAGTTTAGGTCGGAAATGCGGCGATTTTCGTTTGTGAGCACGGTGGTCTGCAACTGCGACAGGATAACAAGAGTTTTACGACTGTTATTACATTATACTGTCCTCGGAGCTCGCGACATTAAACGGTATTTAGCCTCGATTTACGTTTCCCTCGAATTTATCGTCGAACCAGCTCGGTAAAATGGTCAGCAACGTTTGCCCAATTATTGCTCGGTATTCAGGCTCGCCAATTAAACGGGGCTTCTATTAAAGTTTTATAATAGCTAACAACCCCGTGAGACGAGGAACGGGAGCGGTCCTTCCTGTCGCGCGAACGGCCCAGAAAAAAAGCGAAAACGAAAGGAGATCCACGGAGCAGGGAGCAACCGCGATCGGTTACAACCGGACGCAGGCCGCGCAAGCGAGTCCAGCCGATTAAAGAGTGCTGCGTAACGAGTGTTTCGCCCGATCGTTCGTGTAATTAATGGCGGGACAGTGCGCCCGGACAGGCCGCGCCGTGTAATAATCGGTAATTACTCACGGTAATTAAATAATGCGTTTATCGGTGTGCAATCAGCTGGATGGGTGGCCCGAATCGCGCTGCTCCGCTCTGCTCCGCTCCGCGCGCTGATCTTCTCTACCTTCGATCCTCTAACTGGCCAACGTTCTCTCGATAAATCTTTTCCACTTTGATGCCTTGGCCACGCTGCCGTGCTTTGCTCCAGCGAATTTTTCATTGCTCCAGAAACCAGGCTCTGCCTCTGTCAAAAAATGTTCTTACAGAATCATCGATTTAATTGCTGCAATAATAATATATCGTCCAAAGACAGTAAATTCTTATTGCATTTTTAGATTGAATATAGGTATTGATCGCAAGGTACAACTGTTATGTACGAGACCATTTTTATTCTTAGCAATTCTAATTCATAACAGAGAATCATTTGAAATTTAGAAATATTTGTTCGTCCGAAAAATCATTCAAAATTCATCAAACATCTTACAAGAAATATTAACCTTTCTCCCCCTCACCATTCCTATTGCCTTTAAATACAGCAAATAAAATATTAAATCACAAAAAAAGAATAGGAATATATTAATACTTTGGAAGGATATAAAAAAAAATAGAAAATGTTTATTATCGTTTAATTTGGTCTGAAGAAAGTACTGAAATCAAAAGTTATGGCCGTGGATTTATAAACAAAGTAAAAACTGCCCTTATTGATCGCAATAGCTGCGTACACGTTCATTTTCCTTCTTCATAATTCTAATGAATTGTAGGGCGTTCAAAAGTGTTGGTAAATTCTTTAAATATGTTTGACATAATTATCATTTAATTACCATTATAATTATCATTATACCATATAAATGCATAAAATCCGCAGTCCAGCGATGACGCTTTTTTCATCTATAAAAATCTTAAAACAAGAAATAAAAGTAAACTTACGTTTTCATTTTACACGAAATGCATAAATTAACAAAACCGTTTGAACGACATCACTAGATTGCGGATCTCTAAGTAAAATAAAAGTTGTCTACATCAATCGCATGAGAGGAGGCATGTACAATTATTTTCTTTCTCTATCAATTTTAGTAAGTTCAAATTAATGCATTTATGTTCTCAGCTTGTTTTTATCTTTACACTGTTCTAAATTAAACTTGTACAATCTGCAGTCTAGATATCACTGTGATACGAA
Organism: Augochlora pura; assembly: GCF_028453695.1. NCBI lineage: Eukaryota > Metazoa > Arthropoda > Insecta > Hymenoptera > Halictidae > Augochlora > Augochlora pura. The sequence continues at coordinate 16,961,708 of NC_135773.1, read as the reverse complement.
TGACGTTACATCAACCGGAAACACCATAGCCAATAACGCGTGAAAACGTCCAGCCCTTTTCTCCCCAACATTTGTCACATCTTTCGCAAACGTCGCCAATATTCCCCTTGTATGGAAGCAAACGATCGCGATTTGGTCTGAAACCATAAGAAGCTCGAACTCCCTCAGCATCGTGAAGATTCGAGCTCAGATGTTAATCGTGCCCACCTTATTCAAAAAATGAGTAGATTACGTACGAGAAATCATTCGCTGTCCGAATCGATGGATTGAATGCGATTGATTCGGTTCTCTCGTGTTTCCATTTCTCGTGTCACACAACGCCGACAAAGAAGGACCGCGGGAATGATTGCGACGCGACGCGACGCGCTGCGAGAATAAAGTGGGCGGCTGTAGAGGTTTTGAAGGGTTTGTTTGACCGCAGAGGAGGAGAAGATGTCGTGCGGTCAACAGGCTGTTCCTCGGATTAATGTGTCGCTTCCTATCGCCGGTGATTGACAGTCCCGAGACCGCGACAAAGCGCCGACTCTTAACGCTATTCTTCTGTCTCCTCTTCATTGTCCTCCCTGCCTTTCGACTGCGGCTTTCGTCAGCCCTGGCAGTCAGATGCCGTCTGGCAACGAAAATACCGTGCAATTCGAAATCGCTCTCTCTCGGGTTTAATCTTTGATCGAACATTTTATCTGACATTCCATACGCAGAAAAAATTATGAATCTTCGTTGTTGGCGTTTATTAAGAGTATGACGGTCGCGGTAACAATCTTAAAAACATAGAGTTAAAGTATCTTTTTTAGTTAATTCGATTAAAATTGTAAAGCAAAATTATAGAATGTCTATTACTTTTGCAATGTGCTTACCTAATAAGAAATTGAAATATTAAAGTAATGACTTACAATGGGTTAGTATAGAAATTAAATTTGAGATCATTCTGTCTGCGAAATAAGGGTGTCGCAGCTGTCACGGTGTTAATAGTGTAATTGTGATACATGTTTTAAAAAAACTGCGCTCATCAATTTTTATAATATAAACTGCGTAGTCTTGTGACGGGACTATTTGTTCAGATACTAATTTCAGATTTTCAATGTCCAGATTCTCAATAAATATACACTCGTTATTTCTGTAAGTAATTGCTCGTCTGTCACAGGGGAAATCTTGCAAAAAACTCAGCACGTTAGATAAAATTTTCGAATCGGTCAGTTAGCAGTAAAAAATTAATTACAGAGCAGTTAAAATAAGCTTATCTGTCGCACGATAGTGAGCACATTTCTCGGAACAATTCCACTGTAATCGTATCGCTGACGTTCCAACAAAAACAAAGTGACAAAAATAATCAACGAGTCTAACATAATCGACAGCGATAAAAACGATCGACTGCAGATCTTTGGGCAAAATAGAAATAATCTAAGTTACTTGTAAAAAATATATATTGCATGAAAATATCTTAGCTTTTCTTGCAATCTTAATAAGTTGAATAGAATAATGAATAAATAGTGATGCAATAAATAATGAGTAAATAGTGATGCAATAAATAATGAATAAATAATGATACGATAAATAATGAATAAATAATGATACGATAAATAATGAATAAATAATGAATAAATAATGTAACACACCCTTCAATTCTTTTAATGTCTTTCCAACGAATTTAAAGATATCGTTCGATTATTGTCAACTTATTGCGATTATTAAAAGAGAAAAAATATTATCATCTAACTTATATTTCTTGGAACTAGCTCAGATAACTTGTATTCTGTATAAAAATGCGCAGCAAGTTTGGTTTAAACGGAAAGGAAGGCAGGACAGGTATAACGTGTTAATCCGTCACAAAATCATCTTGACAATGTCTCGACAATAATGAAAAATGATGAGGGCCAATTAAAATAATAGCGTTAGTGCTATTAAGAAGTTGCTCCGGATGAGAAGGCGCGCGCAGGTGAAAAAATTGTGAAGCCCTCAGGTGGAATCGCTTTCCAGTCGATCCCGCGGGTCCGCCGGCAATCAGTCGGGCTAATTAGATGAAGGTTTAATTGCAGGGAGCAAGCCGACCTGTCTCCTAGGTGCAATTCCCCGCATATTTACATCCCCCGCGGGACGGTAGCGAAACGGGCACGGGAACGGGAACATTGTCCAGGAAAGGGTGTACTACATAAGGCGGGAAAGGAGCGCCTTCTGAACCCTTGCGCTGCTCGCCGTTTTACCGGTCCCGCCGGCCGTCTTAAAAGAAAGGGTTAATTAAAAACAACAAAAGCTATCCGCGCCATTAGCGGCCGTTTGTATGCGCCGCGTTAGCGTTATGTCCGGTGCTTTTCGAGCTACAAGCACCCTTTCCGTCGACGACCTTAACGAGTTCGAAGCTGCGTCACGACCCCCAAGAATTCTCCCGGTGGCTCCTTTCATTTTTCCCTCAGCCCTCTCTCTCTCTCTCTCTCTCTCTCTCTCTTTCCCTCCCTCCCTTCCGCCACCAACCCCGTCGACCAAGGATCAAAGTGGAAATTGTTCCCCGATGGAATTATGAAACGGAACTCCTCCCTTTTTCTCGCTCTATCAAGACGTTTGACTCCGTGGTAATCGCATCCGCCGACGAATTATGCTTTCAACAGCCTGGAAAAGGTTCCACTCAAGGTGCTTTACCGAGTCGAAGAACTATAAGTATAGAAACGTAAGAATTTACACTGATTACTGTAACATGTGATGCGTAACTCAGAATCAACTCTCGTGGACAACGCGAGCAATGCGGAAACATATACGTAATCAAGCTATTCATTGTGTTTCATTTATCGGAGAAATCAGTGTTAGCCAATTCTTGTGAGTTTTCGTTAGGTGATTCAAAGGTTTTTCTCTGGCAATGTGACCTTGTTCGCACAACTCGGGAACTCGTTTCTTTGTAATAATTAATAACTGTAAATCTAAAGTTATATACGCATGTAAGATGAAATGAAAATTTAAAAGAAATTCAATTTAGAAACTCAAATTGATTTGTTTAAACAAATATTTAACTATAATTAACAACATTATTGCAATTTCTGAGCCAACGAATTCGTCAAGAGGAACTCAAACAAATCCGTGACCCAAATCTTTGACTCGAGTCTTTTCTTCTATTTATTCTTTATTAATTTTTTATTTATTTTCTATTATTTATGAAAATGTTTCCGTTTCCTAAACAACCCACTTCTGTTCCCCTCAAAGACTAAGTTGAGATATTAATCTCGATTAATCGTACGTCTAAGTTTCTGGTAATAGTTTTCACGATAAAAGTGAAACTAAAACGTCACACTTTAACATCTATATATAGTAATCAACATGACTGGCCCGACACAGTCATCACGACGATTAGATAATTGTTTCGGCATATATTTTTATTTTCTATGAGAAACAACATATTTCTTATATTTTCGTTCTTGAACTGCGGTTATGGGGTCAGTTTGACCTAACGTATTTAAATCGTCTATTAATTATATTCAGTTTGCAGGAATTTAATTAAATAGATAAATGTTACAGTAGGAACAACCGAAACTAACAAGTCTGCATAAAATATCTTCAAAAATATGTTTGATAACATTGATGAGTAAATCTGAGGCTTATCCTAAGCATCGTCAATTGAATAGTTTTGAAAATGGTTCGCCATCCAAGGGTTGATCATTCTACATCAGTAAACTCAATTATGTCTCCATGGAATGCTAAATAATATTCAGAAAACGGTACACATCTCGAATATACGATTCTACTTTCAAAGCTGTACGTTGCCAAGACAATGCAATTGTTGTAAATTTCGAAAGGATTTTAACTAGTTAATGAAATTATAGCAAAGTATATTAACGGAAGATCAATATCTATGACTATACGAATAAATTCGAATGACCATCTGAATCAGGCTAGAATAAGGAATAAAATATTGCGAATACCGCGTCGCCGAGATTGGTAACGCAGCTGTGGAGGCGAACGGAAAGTTCCCGCAGCAAATTAGGGTCGAGCGAGGAAAGAGAAGCTCTATCCAGCTGCGTCAGCGAGCACGGTATTGTGTCAGCGATTTTCACAGAAACTTTATCGTCCGTGTGTCTCTGTCACTCGTCAGCGGTCGCGTTCGCCTGCGGGATAAGTTAATAGATAACCCGAGCGAATTGTTCGTCCGCGTTCGTCAGGTTGTCGGACAGGTGTTCCGGCGAGCGACTTCGGTCCTATCTGGTCCGCTTTCACGCGAGCGAACGCCGCGCCGCTCCATTCCGCTTCGCTCCGCGCCGCGCCGCGCCGCGCCGAAACAGGCCAGCAGACACGAGTTTCGCGTGTGGTCGCGGAAACCAAAACGTTCCCTCGGCTTGGTAATCGCGGCTCCGGGATCCACGTAGCACGCAGCCGAACTTTCAACCAACAATTTTAGCGCGCGGCTCGTGCAATTTCGAAAAAATAGCATCGCGTGCTTAGGGACCGTCCAGTCGGTGTCTTCGACGAACTCGGAACCTACAAAAACCGTTTCGCAGCTTCTTCCCACGGCGAAAAAGGAAGGAGCAACGGGGCCGAATACTTTGTAACGCTGGTTCGTCCTCGACGCACGCGTGATTATCGGTCCCGGGGTAATTGAGTTACTCTTGCCGGCCGGTTTAGGACACGTCCCGATTAATTGTTTCCGCTGAAACGCGGATCGTTCGCGTTAATATTCCCCGTAATGGCCGGACCATCGGCGATTTTATTGCGATCGTGATCGTCGGGCATTCTCGAAAAAGTTCTTGATCGCTTAACCCCTTTGCAGTTTGTCCCGAGCGAGACTCGGGGCAGAGCGTCACATGTTGAGCTCTTTATTTCGAGTGAGACCCGGGACCATGGGATACGCGATCGTTTGTTTACAGAAACGGAAATACGTGACACTCTTTACTGAATGCTAGTCTGTTAAACCTACGAGACAGTGTAGAGATTGTTAGTCGGAAAGATTTAGCGACGAAATAAGCATAAGTTCCAGTTGCTTAAAACAATTCATATAGAAAATATATATACTATGATATAATAAAGTATAATCACAATTTATGAAATTATTAAACAGGTATTTGCAGGATACATTTATTTACATTTCTTATCGGAGACAAAATCTGTGACTGTGACAGATAAAAGTCAAGTTTTATTAAACTGATAAAAGATTGAGGTATTGTACGAATCTTCTTCAAATGCAATCTTCAACTATAAATTATTATGAATTTAAGCTATGCTTGAAAATATGCGAAATCAGATAGCACGACAAACGGTAGAAAAGTTGGTAGCAGATTTATTTTACTTCCATCGCACGAAATCTTCAGATTGGTAAACGAAATTTCTTTAAATAATTTACGAAAGTGAAGATCAGTCTAGTAATAATGAGCCTACAAACAAAGTAAAAACATTGAACAATTTTATTTATAAACTGTTTGATTCATGTTACAGAACGTTCTATCAATATTGAATGACAATAAAACTGGGATTATCTAAATTCCAAATTAATAGTAAATTTCTTTTCATTTTCGACAGATTATTAATACAATTATGTAAGATCGTGTAGAAGTTTAATCAGAATTTAATCAGAAGTAATCGAAAATCTAAATAATCGCGGAAGATTCAGTTCGCTTAATCGAGGTTCTAAGTAGACTTTGAGCACTGACGGCGGAGTTAGAAGATTCGAAGACAACTGATACAGAATCGAACGAACACCGTGCAAACACCGTGTAATTCCGCACAGCAGGAGTTCGATCGTCGATGATCGACATTCGTGTTACGACTTTATTGACCGGCAGGCGTAAATCTGTCGTCGGTGTCTTAAATATCGCGATAGGGAGAGAGACGGGCCACGTAAACGGACAATTTCATAAGCAAATCTCGCAACGCTCGTAAATGTTCTTCCCCGATGCGTTGACTCTGGTTCACCGTGACGCGCCGTAACGAAGCGCGCAATAAAAGACGAATGATCCACGAAGTAGTTTATTTGGGGAGCGTATCATTTCCAGAATTTTATGGACTTCCTCGATCGTTAAGCTGGAATCACAAACGGCGCCCAGACCCTTGATCTTCTCCTTTTTCACCTTCGATTTTATCTCCCGATCGCGTTTATTTTTTTCCGGAATAATGCTTCTGCAACCGCGCGTCGAATTCGCGCTGTACTATATGTTTATCAATCCCATGTAAATAAAATTCTAATCAATCTTTTGATTTATTAATCCATTGCGTTATAACAACGCGTCAAACTCGTGACGAAGATTTCGTACAAAATCTAGTAAATACAAAGTTTATACATTTTCTCTGAATCGGAGGAAAATTTGATTCTTCTGTTATTAAAATCTAGAAACGAAGGTAAGAAGTAAAAATTGTATCGCTCTTTTAGGGAAATTATTCAGAATGATACGGTGGTAGTTAACGTAAGTGGAAAAGCAATTGCAGTGTAAGAAATTAATTAAATCATTGGAAGAGGAATGGAAAAATAAAAATTCATGAACAGAGAGTGTGAGAAAGAGTGAAAGAGAGAGAGAGGGAGAAAGAGAGATTAGGCTACGTTTCCAAAGATTAGATAACCGCAAGTAAAGACAAAAGAGAACAAATTACTATGCCATGAAAATCTAAAATTTTATTAACCTTTCGACTGATTAAAGGTATAAATTGGGACGAATGAACAAAGAGAAAGATTTTACAACATTTTAGAATTCGATAGATGCTATCGAGTGAACGAACAACAACTGAAGATAAAATAGGATAATAGAAGAATAGGCGAAGAGAGAACAATGTTGAAAACGGTCTCGCGAACAAGAGGAACAGTATCAGCAGCCGATTTGCATTTTATCGTTTCTGGGACAAGCTAATTGGTCCCAGGGAATTGGTTGCGCCCGCAATTTCACCGGGTTGCTTCGATAATACCTTCTGTCCCCATTTCCCGTTCGCGTTTCTTGTCAACCCGAAAACACTGTGTACCATTCGCGGTGTTTCGTATCACTCCCGGGGGCCACCTGTAATTACGGGACCCTGTAATTTACACCGACTTCCGGAGATCATCGTTCACCCTGCCGGCCTTTCTTTCCCGCGATCCTCCTCGTGGATTCGCGCAAACGGATAATGATGTTCCGCGAAAGGAAACGAAACGCGGTGTTTACGAAACAATTCATAAAGGTGCGGTTGAAGAGCTCTGACACGGGAAATTGAATCGTTGAATATCGAACGATGGGCTGCCGCTGTCTTCCTGTCAGTGAGCCACGGCAGTTCTTTTTCGTCTCGTTATGCGCGGTATTGCCGTATTCCGGAGAGATCGTTGAAATTGTCTGCATTTATCGAGGTCTCTCTGCTGGAAGCTTCTTATACTTATCGCTCGGCGGCTCGCTGTTTCAACGTTGTCAAACCACCACGCTAAAAGATCACAAAGTTTTAATGATTCGCTAAATGTAATGAAAACTTCGGACGCGAGGTTTATCGTATAGATCACTTTCTTAATTCTTCTATTTTTCAAGAAATCCAATTAAATTGCATTTACGTGTATATTAATATGCTATTGGAGATTTCATTTACTAAACGAAAATCCGCTGTTAAAAAAAAAATTTATTTTTAAATCTAGAAATCGAATGTTATCGTCCATACAATTTAAATCTACAGTAGCGACCGCCATTAATATTTTCATAATCTTTAACCTTTAAACTGCCCGCATGATGACACACAGAGTCACGAATATTGCATTACCGTATCTGACTCGACTTGTGAGAAAAGATATTTAAGAATCTAACCCGTTGTTAGATAGCGTAAACAACGTCATAAAAGGTTGTTTTCGCAAAATATTTCTTTTTACAAATGAGTGAAAACAGTGCGATATTAGTGACCTCATATGATATCCTGCCGGCAGCCTATGGGAAAGATTCGATAGACTTCGGACATTTATGCAAATTCTCAACCCGTGGGAATTATTGGATTCGGGGAAGAATCTCGTTGGTCTTTCGGGGCCTTTGTCACGCTCGGAGAGTCGCGTTTTGGGGATCAATAACGAGACTGTCGAGGTGGCAGCTCGTTTCTCGATCTCTGCGGTCGGCCGCAGAAGGCATCGGGAAATAACAGGACCGGAGTTGTTATGACAGTCAGCGGCGGGCAATCCATCACCGAGATTTGGTCTCCACGGGCCGACCGCGGACCAACTTATCCAATATTTAAGGTTTTGTCCCTCGCGGCCGGCCTGATATATCACTCGCATTAATATATATTTGCGGGGGAGATAACTCCAGTTACAGGACCAAGGAGGGGGCGGGGTGGATAGTGGCGATACTGGTCCGTCGCATAAACGGCGACCGACGTTCGCAGTCTCTTCGCGAATAATGGATACGAAGTTATTTATTGTCGGCTGCCCGGAAAGATCAGACGAACGGAACGGGAGAAATCTCCTGGCGCGCGCACCTACAAATTCGCTAATTAAATATGCAGCGCGCGATGAAAATGTACTCGTTATTACTGATGGGAGTCGTGAACCTCTCGGAGCACGCAATCGTTGTTCGTCCCGTTACAGTCCGATTGTGTGAAACCAATTCAAGTGACATGCATAGAGATCAACTTGCAATATTGTCACGCTATTGTTACAATAATTCACGGTCCAGTTCGTATGCTGCCAAGTCCAAGCTTTTTCATACGAAGAGAAATTATGCTGTAAAGATTTTCGTATAATGTGTCAACAAAAAATATTTATTTGATAGACAAATGTACTAAAAATAATAACATACTTTGTGTCGCAATATACGCGGTAGATAAGGGAAAGTGTATATTACTGCACTGGACTGTTAACGCAGGCGTTTGAACAATAACGGCTGGTTTGCGGATTTTTTGCTTTTGCGATAAAAGTGCGTGGATCAAATGCAGAGCATTGAAAGCATCCAGGGTATTACAATACTATCGTACTAATATCATACAATAAAATAAAGTACATAAAATAGAGCAAGAAAGTAATACAACATAAAATAGAATAGAATAAAATACAATAATTTATGCAACGAGTAATTGTATTACTATGTTGAACTTGTCGACAATATTAGAGACAGGAACGGACATCTACAATAGAATAGTACATGGGTCGCGCAGTTAATTTTTATTATTACGTAAAAGTCTGCAGCCTATTAGAAACATCTAAACAGAAATAAGTGCAAGACTTTGCATAAACATTCGCAGGAAGTTCCTAGCACGAGAACCGATCGATAAACGAGCCGAATAATATCAAGCGAATTCCATTTGAAATCTTCATTGCTCGGCTCGATGTTAAATGGCAAGGGGTTAATTTTGCTCGTAAACGAACGAATTTGCATACGCTTCCGCAGTCGATATATTATTATAGATGTCTTCTACGAGCCTCCATACGTCCTGCGCCTACTATTATACTTTACATTCCCCGGTTTTTGCTTGTTACGGAGTCCGAGCGGCAGTAAACGCGGCGGGTGATGCAACCGAGAGCTTTACGAGACCGCGTTCCGTTAATGATTATCAATTACGGAGCCGTCACTCGGTGTCATAGCGCGCGGAAGAATCGTTTGATTAAACACCGCGATTTCAGGTCATTTGCTTTTCGAGGAACTCGCGGCGGTGCCTCAATTTCAAACGGGACGAACGGCGGGAACGCGAGAACGCGTCCGCAAGCTCTCGCGTCCCACCTTATCGCGGACACGTTTCTGAGTATAGATTATGGCGCAATAAAATGCATCGTTTATAGATGCGCTTTATTACATAGCTCGCGGCCCCGCCGCGTTCCGTTAAGTGTCGCAACTCCTGCTCGGCCTCTGCGTCCGGACGAAAAGCTGCGTTGTTGTACAATCACAGGTATAATACATCGAGGAACGTAACTATAGCACCACCCCCATTTTTTAATATTTCAGATTATTAAAAATTATATAAGAAGACCTCAAAAAAAGATAGCAAATTATTGATTGTCATGAAAACCCATTCACAAACTTCCCGTCGGGGTAGAAAGCCTATTTATAGGTTACCGGTCAGTAAAGTATTAACTGTGTCTTTAATGATATGGAGCAATAGTTGTGCAGCGATAAAAATATCAGTTTACACGAATTTTTGTATTGACAGAAAATTAAAATAAATCTCTTTCAAAGTTCATTATTTATCATACCCTTTCACCTTATATAATCGACCTTTTTTCATTCCCAACCAGAAGTCTGAAATACTCGAAAATGACAGTGGTACTAGAGATATATTTCTCAATGTATAAAGAAAATTCTATTGCCATACGTATTTTGATAAACATGAGAATTGTAGAAATATTTCCGTCGTCTCGTTGTGTCAATGAAATAAAAATTCTAGTCGCTTGTCCTGCACGGGCAATAAATACGTGAAGACCTAATGATGAAATTTGTTGCATATTTATAAAGAATGTAAGTCCAAAATATGGTTAAACTTATTTGGTAGTTATGGCTAGTCTGATTGGGTGAAACTTATGGTTTCGTTTTATAAATGCAAGTAGTTAAAAATAGAATCTAGTCTAGTCTAGTTTAATGAAATACTTCAAAATCCACAAAAATAAAACTGCTAAAATTGCTCCACCTGCTATAATATATAGAATAACAATAATGTAGTTACATAAAAAAATTTCGAAGTTCATAGGCAATACTAATGCAGTTTACCCAACCAATTTTCCAATAACTCTTTGCAGTCAGAGCCATTTTAAGTCGAGATCCAAAATAGTTTTTCTGACCTACAGTGTTTGCATCTTATATAACCATTTTATCCGTACAAATTGAATTTTGCGATTCATCCGGTACTTTGAACAATTTCTTAAATATAAAGAAATTAGCTGACGTTATTAAACTCATTTCGGAACGTGACATAACAATTTTCAATGCCGCTGCATTTGAAACTCATTACCTAGGTGACTTACGTTTACAGCGACTTATGTTCATTATCAAAGACTCTGAACACTGGATCTCTTCGCCATCTAGTTTTGATAATCGCCACGCGTCTTCATTGAAGAAACTGGATGTTAAGCGGATGTCAGCGCCGGATCGGTGTCGACAATGGTCCCTCGAAGCCAAGCAGTATTAATTCACCCCTTGTTGATGTTCTAATACATATTCAAAGGGTCTTTGATCGATACGTACGCGGTGTCTTCATCCATCCGTGAGAGCACATACTCTTCGCCGGGGAATCGGTTGTCACGAACAATATTCCGCTCCCTTCTTTATTACCAATTCCATATCGGTAGCGGCGATGCCGGCGGAAAATGCGAGAGATCGGCACACCGCCCGCGGGCTGGTCTCTTCAAAGCGGCCCGGGGACCGGTTCCGAATCTTAATTCATTGCCGGTACATACTCCGCGGTCCTCGTTATTGGATTCCTCCTGATAATTCCGCCCTAAATCATCCCTCTTGGCTAGCGCCGGGCTCGACTAATTTCGTGCGTCTCCACGGGCTCGTGGATTATGCAGGGACCGGCAAAGGGTTGATCCTCCGGGGACTAGACCGTCGACGTGACACTACTTGGCCCCGGTTAATAGAATATCGTCTTCCTGTAAACAGATAGCTCCTGCGATGCTGAAACACTCGTCGCGGAATCCTGCTATTTCAGACGCGTACTTTTTTCAGACGCGAACAAATTCTGAGATATACTGCAAAAGTATTAGGTTGGCAAAAAAAGAAATCCATTATTTTCACGTGAACTTCAAGACTTTATTTAACATGTTTCGGATTGTCCAATTTAAGTTAAGTATGCACCGTTTTGTTATATAATTTATTGCCATTTTAAAGGTAGCTTCATAATGCTTCTCTCATAGAAATCTTGGTCACTATTATCGAAAAACTCTTGTAATCGATTTTCACAATCTTCTCTTGATAACCATTTCTTATCACCAAGAAGTTTTGCAATACAAGAAAAACATGGTAATTGCTTGGTGCCAGGTCCGGATTATATGGTGGATGCATCAAAACTTCCCAACCAAGCTTCTGGATTTTTTGACGAGTTATAGCCGTGTGTGGCCTGACGTTATCCTGATAGAACACAACACCACTCCTGGTTGCCAAGTCTGGCCGTTTCTGGTCAATCGCTAGCTTCAAACGGTCCAGTTCTTGACAGTAGATATCCGAATTTTGTATTTGGCCATAAGGAAGCAACTCATAATAAATGATTCCTTTCCAGTCCTACCAAATGCACAGCGGAACCTTCCTGGCCGTTAGTCCTGGTTTTGCCACCGTCTGACCTGATTCACCGATCTCTGACCATGATCGTTTTCGCATAATGTTGTCGTATGTGACACATTTCTCATCCTCAGTCAACATGCGTTTAAGAAATGTGTCGATTTCATTCCCAATGGGCAAGGCTTCGTAGATGGAAATTCGATCCATCATATTTTTTTGTGTTAATTAGTGTGGCACACAAACATCGAGCTTCTTTTTGAATCCAGCTTTGTGCAAATTATTGAAAACCGTTCTATGGCCGATCTTAAGCTCCTGGGCGATGCTGCGACTGTTAACATCTCGGTCACCTTCGATTATTTCTGTAATTTTGTCAAGAGTTTCTACGACGGACCTATTTGTGCGAGGTGCATCTTTAATATCAAAAATACCTAAACGGAGTCAACGAAACCAAAATTGCGCGTAATTGGTTGTTACAGCTCGGGATCATAAACACCAATCACAATTTCAGCCGCCTGACTTGCATTTTCGCCTTTATCAAAGAAAAACTGTAAAATGTACCGAATTTTCACTTTGCTGACTTCCATTTTTAACACCCTGTAACTGACAACTGAATGGACCAAACAAAAAACAACAAAAGAATTTTTATAGTGCAAAATGTCACCATTCCAACGAACATAAATCTGAAATTATTTGATCGATACTTTACCAGATATCGATCCCTACAGCCATCTACCGAAAAAAATAATAGATTTCTTTCTCCCCAACTTAATATTTTAAACTTGTTTTAACTGGTTGGGTTGTAGTAATAATAATTCAAATAAGCCCTTCGTTGCAATGATGGCAAGTGATAGGTATTAATACAGGAGTCACACAAGGATAGATGAAATATAAAAGCATCGTGTCAATTTCCTTAGCATTAGTCAGCCTTTTCCACTTCTGATCGGAAACGGAAAATTACGCACTTTTCATTTTACGATTATTGGAACTGTAAAGACGCTTTCATGGTAAATGATTTTGATAATTAATCAGGCGACGACTAACGTCAGACGTTCGTCGGAATTGACGATTACATTTGTTTTAAACATTAATTGCAATTAACGATTGAATTATTACTGTTAAGCATTAACAGCAATTAATGATTAAATTTATGTCGACTGTTAGTCGTCATTAGCGATGTGAGTAAAAGCTATAGTAAAGTAACGACCGTGATAAAGACAATTCTGAACGGAATTACGTCAGATTATCTTCCCAGTTATATTAAACATACAACTATTATTAGAATCGGTTAATTCAATCGTCGATATGTCAACGATCGATGTTTTTAATCGTTTTCGTCGATCATTTAACCGAATCAAAGAGACTAATCGATTGATGTCTAACCCTGGGCCAATGCATACAGTGCACCTTCGCATTTCATTATCTCTAAAAATAACCTGAAGTTTTAGCTCTTTTATTTCAGACCTTGCAATGCAACTTTTATGTAACTTTACAACATACTTCAAATAGTTATAAAATGCTGCCACGATTCTTACGTAGCATCGTTCATGAATATAGCGTAAACCGGTAGTTTTTAGGTAACGATTCGTGTAAAGATCAGTTTATAAAAATATTAGTCTTTTATTCTGATTTTAACGAGCGTTATTGCAATACTTGCCGCAATTAACACATACATTAAACAAACAAATCGTAAATATATCTTTACGATCAGAGAAGTCGTAAATGGAAAAAGTAGCCATTTTATCGGGCTTTGCGAAGCTATTGTTAAACATAAATTTTCTTTCCCGCCTGAGTGATCGTTAATGCCGACGAAATGTTTGGTGACGCGGAATCGGGCAGCTATCTTTCCGTAGAAAGTCTGTGTCGAGGAGAAAGAATTCGGTGTGCATTCGTGGAAACGATAGCAGCCGGTCCGCGATGTCACGGGACGAGGTTATCACGGAAGTCAACCGGCCCATGACATCGATCAGTCTGTGTCGCTCGATGAACCCCGTATCGCGGAACATTAATTATTATTGCCTGGCCGACACTTTTCAGCGGCTGTGCCGGCAGCTTCGATGCGAGTCGACTCGAGTCAGTTCGCAACAGAGAGCTCGAAGCGCGTCCGTGCTCGCGCCGATAACCACGATAATCCCGACACAGTCGCGCGGCATTCCGCTTCGCCACGAGCGTTACGAAAATCGGGCTCGGATCGGAGTCGGATCGACCGGCCCGGCCCGGCACGGCCCGGCGACCGGCGAGAGCTCATTGTGCGCCTCCCCTCGCAATAGATACCGCCGCGCCGCGCCGCGCCGCGGTGCCGAAGCCGAGCGGCTTGCGTAAGAGCACAAGCGCGAAACGCCGTAAATTTGATCCGTATCTTTCCTCGAACCGTGCGCCAACCGCAACCCTATCGGTCTCCACCGGAGAGTTATCACCTGCTAAAGTGGAGCAATTTCTCTCGGCGACGAGCCGATGCTTGTCGCGAGCCGGTGACGCTCCCGCGACCGATTTCTACCCCTGCCATCCATCAATAACGATTTCCGCCGACGAGTCCACTACCGAAACTTGCCGCGAACTCCGCCAATCGCTCTGCAAATTGCTACCCGTGCACAGTGGTCGATTCGACCAACAACTCCGTCGCTTCATTAATCATACCTCATTCGTATAAAGCTGCCTGCATAAGAGTGGTTCGCCTCTAATGAGACAAGATTGAGTTACTATTGAGTCGACGTCGGTTGAGTTAGTGTGCGGTGTCAGGCAAACTTGAGTACGTCTTGCGGATACACTTTTATGGTCGATCAAGTAGTCGTGATTTTCATGTCGGAACAATGGGGAACGATTTCTCAAGCCTTCTTCGGAAAAGTATTCAGCCAGTTTGTGGCACTTGTATGATACCACTAAATCTTAGAATTCTCGAAAGAAGTCTCGTGACAGAGAATTATTGGTAATTCAGCAATTAAATAAAACACTATGCAATACTTTTACCAGTCACTCTGTAATTTTACTAGAAAATCGACGCATTTCATACTTAATGCGGGTGTTTGTGTAAAATGAGAACCTTTATGCTTCAATTGTACAAAACAGGAGGCGAATAAAAATTTGTTCCTTTATTTTAATGGTTCCAAAACGTTAATGTAGCAACATCGTGTCTTTTGAATTCGTGTTTTGGTTAGTTATAACGTTATATACTAAAAAATACGTAGTACTGTATAACAAACGCCAAAGTGACCAGACCTTTTTATCGAATAAAAGAATGTTTCGAAATGATTACACTTTGTTCTCTTTAATGTACTCAAAACTTCTATTACAAACAACTTTTAGTCAGAATAGTGTAAATGTTTCAAGAATCACGTACGCGCACCTTGCGTTAACCTCACCCATTCAACTAGACCGATAAAACACCTTTTCTCTTTCTGAACTCAACCAAATTCCGCAGCTAATATAAATCACGATCTGTGCACCAATGGCTGGCCGATTCTCGCTGCGCAGAAGCGTTCGAAATCTTTAAGAAGCCGCCGAATCCCCAGACAGTCGCTCTCGAATCGAATATTCCAAGAAGAAAGCGATTTCATAGCTCGTGACAGGCATCCGGTCAGCTTCTCGACGAGGAGGATCTCGAGAGGACCACCTCGCGAGCCGTCCTCGAGGACTGGAAAATTGATCTGCCGGTTGTCCATTCGGTATTTTTTCCGTCTTTTTACCCCACTCGAAGATTCGAGGAAGGGCATTCTCTCTCTCTCTCTCTCTCTCCCTCATTCTTTCTGTCTTTGTTTCTCTCTCACTCTCTCTCGACGAGTGTCGGGATTTTCTCTGGCCGTTTCCTGGGGGACCTGCACTCTGTCAAGACAAGTTTATCCGCGAAGCGACGGCAGCTCGTCTGTTTACACCGTAAAGCCGGTCGCGAGATCGAGCGGCTAGCGTTATATCGGGTGCGCGAAGTAGGCCGGTTTCGAGGTTGCTATCAACTTTTCATAGTCGATTGTGTATCTACGCGCCGACGCGGTTTATTTGCCCGATTTTCTGTTCGATGGCTTTCCGAATCTCTATTGCGAATTCATTTCCATAGTTATCATTCCGCTGTTGCATTCGTTCGCCACGCAAGCTGCTCGGTGACGAGGCGAGCGTAAAATCGTTGTTAATAATTATTAGACCGCGGATTTCATGCGTTCATGGTAAACAAAGCGAAGGAAATATAGAACAGTATAACATAAGAATGCATTAGGGTACATTATAGGAGCACATTAGGGTACATTAACCCCTTGCTCTATAGTATCGTGTCAGCCTCGTTATGGAGATACTGAATACTTTATTTTCAAAGTATGTTCCTCTGGGTTTAATAATTCAATACCCTGAGATGACTACAATAGTGTCGCCTTTTGCGCGTACTAAACATTTAATAAAATATATAATAAAGCAAATTAGAACAGAATATTAAAATAAGATACTCTTGAATTGAAAATTAAATGTTACCTATCTGTCATTCATACTTAAACATTGAAATGAAGGTTGTCATATTATAAGTATAAATTTTCTGTCTGGTGTAGAAATTGATTAGTAACAAACAAATGCTGATCCATGTAGCTGCGAAATAAGTCGCTGTGTAAGGGCTTAAAGGAGTTTCTGAACGGCGGTGCATTATTTTCAAATTAATCCAGTCAGCTTTATTTTATCGCAACTCGCGGATCCATTAGACAGCAACCTATTTTAAGACAAGAAAATCGTACGCTGATAATAAAAGTTTACATAAAATTTTGTTGGACAGTTAAACTTCCTGCCTTAATAATTACGTTGGCATGGCGGAAATCTTTTTGATCGCTTGAGACGAATAACACATATGTATTTCGCCAGGTACAACTTTGGAATTATGACTTTCGTTACAGATCTTCACGAAGAATATATTACATAAATCACATATAAATACTATAGGAAATACGTCAATTGTAAAACTAACACGAGATGTCGCGGATTATATTATGAATTTATTGAACGTAAGATATGGTAATAAATGATCTCCACTCGTGTGTGTATCCTTTCGATTATTGGCACGTTTACAGACCGAGTGGTTACGTTAGATACGTAAAATCGCAGTAATCATCCTCGATACTTCAGGCATGAATAGATGGCGACGTTGCCATAAATCGCGGATTCTCAACATGAATGAATCGTAAACTCTAAGATCGATTATGTAGATCTGGCTCTGACAATCGGTGCAGACGATTGTGATTTAGCCATAAAGATCCGCAGCCTAATAGCCACAGGTACGACTGCTTCGTAAAAGCTTCGCGTTCTAAGATCCGCATTCCACCGCGCAAGAGACCAAAAACCGTTCGCATGGAAAACATTATGCTGCTTCCCAGCGGTAAATTAGAAAACGAATTTCATTCGCTTAGAACGCGAAACAGTTCCGCCAACTGTATTCCGCTCCCGTTCGTCACTCGGAGGCCTCGGAGCGGAACGCTTTCCTGCTCGCGCTGAAGCTCGCGTGTACGCGCGTCCACGGTTTATGAATGGAGCCAGTATTCAGCCTTGTCGATATTACGCGTTGCAGAGTGGTGCAGAGCGAAGCGTGCGTGAGGTTAGTTACGCACGGTTTCCTTGCCCCAGGGGTGTTCAGCGGCGAGCGAACTCGCGTCGCCTCGCTTCGGAACCAAACCAATGAGGGTGGCGTAACTGTTCTCTCTCAATGGAGACAGACGACTAAATTCTATCTTGAATCTGGGTCCTCGCCTTTTATCTTCGATTGTAGGACCTGGTGACAGGGACAAATTACCGAACTCTATCTAGAATCTGCGCCATATCCTTCTATCTTCGATTCTAGCACCTGTTAGATGTCGTTATAATTTTACAATTAAACGAGCCCATTTTGTGTCTGAATTGTGTACAGTGGGCAGCAAAATTGAATCGACACTTTCAAAATGGTACAAGTTTTCTAAAATTAGTCTAAATGACTTTTATGTAAATGTTAGAGGAATTAATTCACTGTACAATTCTACTATTATTTGGATTTTAAAAAATGTAAAAGTTTGTAATAATAACGTAAGAGTCTACAATAAAAATTTGAAAAATTCATTTAATACATTTACATGGTAGAAATTTCATTAAAATCTGTTGACGCATAGACAACCTGTTTTTGATGGAAAATTGTGAAATACTGTGATTTTCGCAATCTTTGTTTATAGCTCGTGTCAAAGTTAACCGATTTCGATGGAACTTTCAGCTTGTATAAAAGCTGTTAAGAAGTGACAAATGCATTTTTTTAATTTTCATTGTAGGCTCAAACAAAAGAGTGAAAATGTTTCTTTACATTCATTTTTAATCCAAGTAACAGTAAAATTTGAAAAAAATACTTTAAAAATTGAAGTCATTTAGAACAATCCTAAAAAGGTTACACCATTTTAAAATTTCACTCCGGTACAATGTTTACACCTTAAGTGCTTAAGTGGAAAGAACGACATTGTTACGCGACTCAGTATTGCCTCGCTTGTTTCGCGTAATTATATGTATGTGAGGCGGTTAGAATAATTAAGAAGTATCTACATTTCAACTTGGAACTAGAACCACGGCTTTCCATCGTTGATTACAGGACCTGGTACATACCGAGGATATACAGTGACACCCTCCAAAACGGTATAGCTTTTTTAAAACTGAGCTAACCTAGACGACTAAAATGCTTTCTTCTAATTTTACTATTACGTAAAATGAGGAAAATATATGAAAGACACTCCTTGTTTTACTTTTCTATTGGTCTTCAATTTTCAATTCCAAAATCTATATTTTTGCCCCGATTTTCCTGCATCATTATCAATTTTAATTAAAGTTCCCTAGTTCTGGTCTCCAGAACATGTCTCAAATTCCTATTCCCCATCATTCCTTCCTACTTCTAAGATAGAGGTGTTCTAATCGAATCTCCCAGTGTTTCTTTTCGAGCATCATTCTTCAAATTATTGTTCAAAGTACAAATAAACACGAAAAGATCCATGCAAAAGTGCGGTAAAATTTACTGATATCCGAAAATAAAATGCATATTTAAATCCAGGTGAAAACACGCCATCTCATTGACCATCTTGCAAAACTACAGTCAAAATCAGTGTGCAGTACAGTTTGTTCAGAATCGCTAAGAATAAACAGATTGGTCAATAGAACACCGATGTTCTCCTTGTGTGGCACTTCAGCCCTAAGATAAGCATGTTTCCTCGCCGCGAGGATTCAAGGATCCATACCACAGGAGAGGTAGTTCCCTATGCTTGTTCTAGGTCGTAGATCATGTAGGACCGTCTCGGAGGATAACAAAAAGTGGGGTGGCGTCCGGGACACAGTGGTTCGTTTGTGGGCCAAACGAGGTTATTATTTCACTGTACGCTGTTTCACCGGTGACGTCTACGGCTGTTCTCGGGTGATTTAGGGTCTGTTTACATGGCCCGGGCCACTGTCAAGTGGGCCTTTGCTTCTTGTCACTGGAGCTGGTGACGTTAACCGGTGACGTACGATCCCTCTCGCTGATTTAACAGTTCACGGACTTCTCTCTTTCGTCCTGTCACTGTGAAACATTGAGATCTCGAGTGGATCGATAACCGTGGGTACCCATCGATCTTCTGAGCATCGCCACTCGACACCAGTTTTTCGGATGCGACGAATGCTGAGACAGATGGAATTATAAGATACCGGGCGTCGTCGAGATAAGGTCTTTAGATCGAAAGATTTTTCGGTTTGGAGTGGATGTCTCTATTATTGTGCCTGTTCCTATTTACGAGACCCCGAATTAAAAACCTATGGAAAAAGAAAATTATTCGAAATAAATTGATGACCTATATTTGTCTATTATGTTTACGGGTTAACATATTAGATTCAAGGAGAGATGTCAATGTTTGTATACTTGCATACGTATAGCAATATATAATAATAGTAGGTAATATAATATATAAAATATCATAAATAATATATCAAATAATACATATATTATTGTTACGATCGAAGCTGTCGATTGTGAAGATCGAGAGAAGTTGGCCGTCGGATCGATATGGTGGTTTCCGGCCAACGAAGTTGTTTAAGGAGAAGTAAGACGCGAGATTCTCTCGAGCTGTCAAAGCGAGAGGACGCATATAAATAATACTCTTAGATCTAGGTATATTGTTATTGTACAGCTAATCTTGTAAGAGTTATATGAGCCGCCCAGTGCACACATCGATTAACTCCACTTTTTGAAAAATCTTAAATTTAAATGTCAAAGCACTTGGTATAGTCATAACTTTTTATATTTATAATAACTTTCCTGAATAATAAAGATTAACACCATTAAACGGCAAAAATTTTTTTTTTTGGCTATTCTTTCTTGTTAATTTTATACATTAAATAATATTAATTTTATACATTAAATTATACGTTAAATGACAGCTATATCTGTATTTATTCATTCTACATTATATGTATATGTGAATCTATGTTATAACAGGAATTTTAAAAATCAATGTACATCATTTCATCGCGTTTCTCGACTTTTTGTTTTATGGAGTTAGTCGATGTGTGCACTGAACGGCTCATATATTGTGTTAATTGTGAATAAAGTGTTAAGAATGAGTTCACCGGCGAGGCGAGGCCGAACCCTTCGCAACATTATTATATTATATATTATAATAATATATTACATAATTTTTGTATCTTTTTTCTACACGTTCTCAATTCGGCGGCAACATAATTGGGAGATTTACTTTAGATCAGTTTCACTAGATATCGTTGAACGAGATTATGACTGTTTAATAATACACATTATAATAATTAGACTGCAGATTTTATACATTTATGAGAAAACAGCATACTGAATACAAAACAGTGATAATAGTTACAGTTTTAATTTTAATCATGTAATATATTTAATGTACTTTAGAAGATACTCTTCAAATTATAGTTTATATTATAACATATAAAACACTAGGAAGAGCGTTAGACAAAGCCAAATAAAAGGCCTCGCGACAATGTACATAATCATATATCCTGTAAGACAGATGTCACGATGAGTCCATAACGACAGTATCATTCCCGTAATTTAAAAATGTATTATTTTCAACTCGGTAAAATAATTAAATAATAAAAGAAATCCGCATACAGCTTTACAGTACCTTGCAATTACTGCAATGAAATTTTTATTTTATAATAAAAGTCTACAGTCTATTCTTAACTACCCGCGAAATTTCTTGAATTCATACTTCACTGTTCTTATGTCCCTAATCATACGACGTATGACGTATACACGAACGTACACCTGCGAACTCACTGTGCAAGTATCACTTCCGCCTTGGTTTGATCATCGTGAAAATGAAAATGAACATAGTACGTATCTGTGCAAGCGTACCGACAAATATATTCCTTCGATATTCAGCTCCGTGTCACTTATCCCACGAATGACTGGAAGCTTCCAGGGCGACGGGTCATTTTCTCCTCGAAAGTATGAAGCATGAAGCATACTTCTCGTTTCCAAGCCGAAAGCCCGAAGATTAATTGCCGGTCGTGAGAGGTGTGTAAACAAAGGATTCGGATAACGATTTTCAACCGGTAGATCGTGTATCGATCACGTCCGACGACGGGGCAAGAACGGATCGCTGTTTCGTTTCGATCCGGCTATGAATTATGGGATTTTGTAACGCGAAGATTCTATCGGGCGGCGAGCACGTCGCTCGTCTAGCAACCTGTCAGATATCTAAATAATATTGGCGGTAATTCGTTCGCGATATTATCGGGCTCGCCGGCCTGCCCGCTTAATCGTCCGATTGCGTTGAATTTCATTGATGCGAGCCCGCCAGATGGGGGGAACTGATAATTAATGATGCCGATGATATCGCAACAGTTATTACAGCAACTTATCGTTTCAGTTAGACCAGTCTATCGTGATTTATACGTCCGAGTCAATTTTCGATTGTTTCCGCGGCCCTCGAGTCGGCTGTACTTCGCAAAAAACGCTGCCACTTGGTGCACGCGCGCTCCATCGCGGCGCAGAAATTCTCGGAGACTCGCAGTTGCAAGATACTTTTCTTTAAATCGTAAACCACCGATCTAGATGCTATCGATAAATATTTGGACTATCCGATACCTGACCGATCGCGGTTGCTTAAGCGTCGCACCAATCACCGAGCGCGAGTGTCTGGATCTAATTTGCAAGTGTCTCGGATCGTCCAATTTGCCAGTGGATACACAGGAACCGAGGCTCCGGACAGCATGTGCTGCCCCGAGATAAGAGAAATTATCGTTAAAAACACGCCAGACCGTCCGCTCGCTTTGCCGGCTCCCTCATTTCCCTCGAACGCCCTGCGAGCGGTGCCATTTACGTTTTTACTCGGCTTGGGACACACCGGAATCAAAGGCCATTGGCTACTATAGCTTGTTTTTCGGAGTAAGACGCTTGACATGCACCGTAATAGCTGTCCACCGCAAGCACTCTCCGCGGACCATCGATTCTTGCGCGTTTATGCCTCCTAAAGAGGCACAAAGAAATGCTACACGGATGGCGGAACAGTCGCCCCGCTTTTCTTCCAACTGTTCCTAGCTCCAAGATGATAAAAATGAAAATACAAATTGATAATTTATTGTGTCCGTAAATGATACGAATCATGACACTGTGTGGAGCCCTCGATGTCATGCAACTTTTGTTTCAATACTCGTTCTTATAGACAACAACTTGCTGCTGTGCCTTCGATTTGTTTTCGGGCATAATTAAGTCTATATTTATAGAATCAGATACATTATATTCTTTTCAGAAATGAAAAAATCAACATAATTTAATATGTCCCGTTGGACAAATATAAAGTTAATCATACCTGGAAACGTACCCACGACGCAGCAATTGGTCGCCTCGCAGTTACTGGGCCCCGTGTCCTAATCGGATTAATTTAGGAGCAAGAAAGCCGCGATACTAATTTCGGTTAAGCAGTTCGAGAAAGTCGGCGGAAGGTGCAGAATCGATGTAGCCTCGATTCAAAGTCGACGCCAGTGCACGATGATAATGCGAGCACAAACGGATCTCTGTCCGAGCCCATCCATAATACATCGCTCCGGGCACGTTCTCCGGTTTTTTGTCACTGGATACGTTGACGGATGCGTGAAAGGAGTCTGAAGGACCCGGAGTTTCCTCCGCCTTCCTCCTCCTTCCTCCTTCGCCATCACCACGCGAGCGGAGAACGCAAATTACCGAGCATTCGACTCGAGAAAATCCTCGAGGGTTTCGCAACGCGACGGCGACGCGACGTAAGATCATTTTGAACCCGATCTACTCGCAGATTACCGTTCCTCGAAATATCTAGTCGCAATCTTCCCACTTCCATCTGGACATTATTAATCGTCTGCCTTTATTTCTTGTATTTATTTCTTTACTGAAAAGTTATCCACTTATTAATTGATTCAGAATTTTTCATGTTTTATTATAATGACCAGTTCAATATTCCTAGACCCTACCACGGTTCTGGGTAATATGTTTCATCATTTTCGTTAAACCCATTGCAGATAAATAAATCTTCAGTGAGAAGTTTTTGTTTCATTAACGCTTTGAATTGTCTGCCGAAATATGAAAATTAACGTTTATGTTAATTTACGATCTGCCCGATTTTATTACCAAAAATAGTTGCTGCCGTGCAACTTCACTTTTCAATTTGAATTTGATTAAATAAAATACTTCAACATCGAGGAACTTTCGGGAGTTGTTAACGTGGTTGTAAACTCTCCATTTAAAGTTGCCTTAAGAGATATATTTGATCCTGAATCTTATGGGTTGTCTTCGCATCATAGATCGTTGCAGGTGAATCAAAGTACGTGAAAAATATTTGCTAAGACTATTTCAAGCTCCAGATACATGCATTTTTAACAGACTGTAAACGCACAATTTAAAGATAAACGAATTTATACCACTGCCATCGCCGTGTAATAATATGTAATCAATTGTCTGCCCAACGTACAACAGCTGTAATAGACCTGAAAATAGGTTTAATAAGTTTAACCACCTAGCTGCGTCGATCTATTTTTGAGCTCAATTTTGTATGCGTTTTATCGATCACAGTTAGTGCAGTTTCTCTTGAAAAGTTGTTCTACAATTATTCTAGAATGTGCGAAATGTATGAATATATTGTACAATTTTTTTAACCTAAAACGTAGGAGAAGTATTGTTGTAGTATATAAAATCGTCATTTCCTTATGACGTGTATACACGTCGTCAGCAGCTAAGAAGTTAATGAAGAAAAACATATTTGCCAATATCCCACACAAATTACATTAAGATCAACACGTTACAGTTTTTAAAGCGATATCTCCCGGAAATCGTATAAACCCGGCGCACGTGCTCGCAGCTACGAAGATAATGATCGGCAAAAAATTAGCGGAATCGGCAAGAGTAGCGCGCGTCTAGACGACGAATTGCGGAAAGACGCCGCGAGATAATCGGCGGCCACATAATCCGATGAGGCGTCGATCAACCGGTCTTCGCAGACGAGCGAGTCCATTACTCCTTGCGTAGAAAAAATAAAACGCGCTCGCGTAATCCTCCGTTAATCCCAAATACGCGCGTCTCGCCGCTTCCGGCCAAGCCAATGGGCGAATTACTTTAGTCTCGCAAGTCCGACCGATAATCACGCGGCGAGACCCGTCGCTCTCTTCCCTCTTCACTTTTCTCTGCCTCCCCATCCCCCCCCTCCGACTCTCTCCTTTCGCCAACCCCCTCGACGTCCGCCGCGCATAAAAACGACCGTTCCATAATTGATTTTGTTCTTCGAAAGTTGGCATGCACTCTGCGGGGGCGGAGGCGGCGGCGGCGGCGGCTACCTACGTTCGGCCGGGGTAACGCGAAACTTGCAGCGAAAAGCTCCCACAAGCACTCGAGCGCCTCCTCTCGAACCCGTTAAAAGTTTTGTAACGATCCCTCGCGGAAATTCCCGATCGTACGCCCCTCGACGACGTCCGAGCAAAAAAAACTCACATGCAACCCGTCTATGGTTTCTCGGCCGTCCCCTTTTCCCGCGTTGCGTCCCCCCGGCAATTCTCAACTGCAATCTTAATTCGCTTGTCCACTTTCCCTATTCTTTATTGCCATCCGATATCTGCGAAACAATTTCTATGTCATTCATTTTTTAATAGATCTTATATCGTTTTCTAACACTTTCCCGCGAACAGTGCGATGGATATTTTTCTCAACCCCATCGAGGTACCACTATTTTCACAGTAACTGCATTTAGAAATAACTCGATTAGAATAATTTCTTAAAAGGGATGGAAAAATGAACGTTTATTCCGTGCGTAAATTTACTCGAATATTAATGACGAAGGATGAGAATTTTATTATAATTATAAAGAACGGAATAATGTCTACACTGAATTAGTCATTTTTGTCACGAGTCGGTCTAGTCCAGGTACGGTAAGGGGTTAACAATTCCCTGAAAAAATGATATCCTTGAGATATTCTTCTTGAAATTATACAATATTGGATGGAATTGTTGTATTTAGCATGATTGCTACGAAAGCAGTCAAAACGACTGATTCCTAATCTTCTTTTTTTACAATTTTGAATAACATAAAAACATTTTTTTTAGAAATTTTTATACGAACTTCTTCATTTGAGCACATATTACATTAAGAATCGTAGAAACTTTAAATAAACTCAATCTTGTCGTTCTTGTTTTTATAAGAACACTCGACTATTTAACACTAGAGCCTCAAACGTAACTAATTTGTATCGTTTTCGATACAACTTCGCAAAGTTATATTATATCTACATAATTTCGAATCGGATTGCATCGTCGACGAGTTAAATCAATTTTCCAGGCTTTCGACTAAGCATTGCAACGAACTTTCGCGTGAAAAACGAAAGGACGCTAATCTGTTAAACGAATATTCGGGCCAAAAGGAAGGAATTCCGATAAATGAATCGCAGCTTTTAATTTTCCTCGTAAAAACGCGGGCCCGGCGGTGATCCCCTTATTCGCGAAACGCGGATCCCTTAAATAACAAGGTAACGATACTGCGAACATTAATAACTCCACCGGCTGAAATCCCCGCGCAATTTTACGCGTTCCAACTCTCCAAGCTCTCCAAGCTGTTTAACCCCCGACTTTCGGGGATTAACAACGCCGCTCTCGTCTCTCATGCTCTCCAACCCGATGAGCGGGAACGTATCCGTGTCGATTTTGACCAGAACTCGCCCCTGTTTTCCGCCGAAAGCCGTTTTTCCTTTGTCTCGTTTTATTCCGCGATTATCTTCCACTCGATTCCTTCGCTGGAAAACAAAACGCGTCGACAATTCCATTTTCTGTTAATCGCTCCTCGACAGCGGCACTGTCCCTTCACCGTGGCAACGTGTAGCAAGGACACATGTATAAAATTATCACCCGTGACTCGTCTCATCACTAAAATCATAAGGAGCGAGTGCAAGTTCTCGCTCCTTGACAGTTGTATCAAATACAACTAAGGTAACATTCCTTACGCCGACGTCGAGTCAAGACGTTGTCTTCTCGCTCACCGCGCCAAAAATTGGCCCAAGTCCATCTCCCCTTACAGTGGTTCATCGCTGTTTCGCGAACATCAACTAAAATCGTAGCTTAGTTTCGCCGCCGCCTCGTTTTGAACTGCCAGTGACAATAATGTCTCATTACTGTCATCAAAAAGCTCGACATCGGATGCGCTATTTTGTCATCTCACGTTCGTTCCTTCAATGTTCTTTTAGCCCCTTGCCGTAGCATTTTCTTTATTTTTACAATGGTAAGCACTTCTTCGATTGCAATCATTTCTTAGGAGAAACAGAAAATTTATATTTATTGTATGTTTATATTTACTAAAACGATTAAATATTGATTGCAAGAGGACAGAATTTTATTTCGACCTAAAGGAATGGAATAACAGTCATGCTTAACAGGATATTAATAGAAATCGCGAGTCTGATTCGTTAAAGTACGGCACGGTGTTAAACGTGGAATCAACTGAAAATCGATACAATTAACTTTAATTACCGCGCAGACTTTTGAACTCGTTTGAACAGTAATAAACTAAAGTCGCGCGGATTATTGTTAAGTGTGATATTCCATCGATATTTGAGAATCGACTATGTAATGTTGTCAGCAGCTAGAATGTTTAGATTGCTTTTGCTTTTATATTGTTTGCATGTTTATTAATAACAATAATATTTATTCGATCAACTAGAGAAAGTATAGTACTACAATATGTCGTACAAGTAGCATATCAAGAGGAAATAAAGGAAAAAGAAAAAAGATGATACAATAAAAGAGAGGATACGATAGAAAATACAGTAAGTGATCAAGATATTTAAATAACGAAGCATTATTATTCTATAATTCTATACGTTTTTAAAACTTTGTTCCTTTATAGAATTACAAGTATTTTTTACTAAATGTACTATTTTTTGTATTTATTTATAGGTTTTCATTTTTTTATTTCTTCCAACATTTAATAACTAGCTCTTCCAACATTATAATAACCAAACCAGGGATGCCTTATTCTCCTTTTTCTTTCTTTACAATTCTTAACAATATAAAAATATTTCAGGAGTCAGTTAAGTGGACAAATGAGATGTAGACAATAGCTGTAGGCAGTAATCGAAGCGATCGTGCTAATGATAACAGCAATTTAACGAAGATAGCTCGATTTTCCTTATTAAAAGCATATCGATTGCAGGGGGTTGGAGGTCGGTGTAAATCAATTTCGCAGTGTATCTCGTGTAACTGGATTTTGTACGGCCGGGCCGTTGACATATTAAAATCCGCGGCGATGATTCCCGCCCGTTTCTGCCCGGTTACAATTTCGCGAGCGTTTCATCGCATGACGTTCACGCCGTCCCGGACACCGGTTGATGTATGTTGGCAGGATTGGCAATTATTATCGAGTATTATGGCGGTAAGCGTGCGTAATCGTCATCGGTATTACCATATACTGTTATTTCCATTCCGCCTTCGCCGGCGTCCATAATGATAGCGTTGTTCCGGCCGCCACCCTGTTCGTGCCGCCGCGCGCCGCGCGCCGCGTCTCCTCGACCAACCCTTTCTTTTCCTTTCGTGACGATTGCATAAACACAGAACCGGATTCCACATCCGCCGCCGCGCAAATTTATTCGCTTCGATCGCTATAATTTTGATAAATTTCATTTAATACACTCGACTGGTCTGCCATTGTCGTTTCCCAGGAAACGGAGGGTGGGTATTAAAAGACGTCGAAAAGTTTTACGTTGCTGGATAAGACGAAACGTCGTCTGGGCGACGACAATACGAATTCCGGTGCTTATTTTATCAACCCTAGGTTCGCGGAGTCACTCGTTTTTGAATTTACGATTATTCAGGTTGTAAAGATACATTTATGAGTTGTTTATGTAATATACACAGCATTTCGTCTAACCGAGTACACAGAAATATCATGCAATAGGTTGCAGCTACGAAATAGATGTTTATAAAAATGATGTTCAGCATAAAATGATATCATATGTATTATCAACATATTCTACATTAACATAATGGCGGGGGATATGTCAAGGTTAAATTGATTTTTTTAAATCGGATTATACATTTCTTGATTCGTATAACGATTGTACTCGCAATCAATTATGTGTTAATTGCGACAAATATTACACTAAGAATTACTATTATACATTTATGGATATTTTTATAAATTAATATAAAACAGCTGCTTTCAGTGATCCGCAGATCTAGCGGTAAAAATTTGCACCCCTCGTACGATTTCATTTCATGAAAATCCTCCAATTTTCTTTCTTTAACATCCGTAATATCTCTGCGATTGTACTAGAGCTTAAGGCAACATTAGTTAAAAATATCGTCGAATGCGCCTCGTTAGAATCAAGGGAACCATTGCATAGAATTAAGTATCACGAAACGCAGTGCAACATAAAGACTGCTCCCATCGAATCGCGAGATTGGGGCGCGTTTATGAAAGGCGTCGATGAGAAACGGATGAGTTCTTTGGACGTTCCTTTCCATCGATGAATGAAAAAAAAAAAAAGAATAAAAAACAGAAAGATGAAGCTGACGGAACAGAAGGAGCAGCTATTTAAGAGGTACACCCGTTCGGCTGGAAATCACAGGGCTCCAGAAAAGTTTCCAGCCGCTCGGCAAGTTTCTGTTCTCGCGGAGCGATCTTATAAAAACACCCCTTTAACGAAGACGTTTCTTCCCCCGAGGCTTTCCACGCGACGCAAATTACCGGCACGGCGAAGAATTTAGGCGCGCGAGCCGCGCGCTTAAAAGTCTTCGCGATCGGGGGGAGAGGTTGAGAAAGGGTGGTCGAGGAAATAGAGGGCTGAGACAGCCTGAGGAAAGGGTGGATCCTTTCAGCCGACAGTCCACCGCGTATAAATCGTCCTAATAACCGTGCGGTTCCACCTGCGGACCCACGAAAACGCGAAAACGCGCACACGTACAGGCCAACGCGTATGTTTTCTGCCGCGCGAATATCGCATGCATTATTCAAGGACCGCGGAGACCGGCTGCAACACCGCGAGAGCC
The DNA here is from genome assembly GCF_028453695.1 of Augochlora pura. Lineage (NCBI taxonomy): Eukaryota > Metazoa > Arthropoda > Insecta > Hymenoptera > Halictidae > Augochlora > Augochlora pura. Next base: position 16,932,140 of record NC_135773.1, on the reverse strand, counting down.
GGCTTTGCATAAGCGCTGACGAGGAAAACTGCACCCGCTGCAACACGCCTGGCCGCGAGTATTCGTCGATAACCGAGCCACCCATTCTCGGCCAGGTGTCATAACCACCCCCGCAGACTTTTCGCTACGTTCGCGCAAACGATACCGCGCGCTCGATGGTTTTTGTTTTCCGACAGTGTTTGGTAACGCCGAGTTTTCGCAACAGTCCACCAGTTGCCCAACGCCCAACGGTAAACCTTTCATCTTTCAACGTTGATCAGGGATTTGCTTGCGATTCGATGGAAAATGTCTCGGCTTCTTTTTCACGTATTTACAATATGTTGTAGAAACATTGCTGTCCGCGTTTAGCCAATGATGACGGAATGGCATGTGGATGAACAGCATATTTGAATTAATTTTTCTACCTCTCGTGTCAGGGCTCGTTAAATTTACAACCTGGGCATACGTTTCAACTTGGAAAATGAAAGGGCGAATTAAATACGATGCTTTATATTCCACAATAATTACAGGCATTCGGTTACAGGTGAAACGTTAACAGAATTTATCGACATCCAGTTCTTTTGAAAACGTACCCGATTCGTACATGTAACAATTTAATAATTACAAACGAGAAATTTTCACAGGAGTTAGTGTACGTTTTGTATAATATTCGAGAGAGAGAGAGAGAGAGAGAGAGAGAGAGAGACATTTTCGAAGAAATGCTGGATCGAAAGTATAATTACTTTGTAGAATCACAAGTATTTTTTACTGAATGCACTCTTTATATATGTACTATTTTTTGTATCTAGTTATAGTTTTGCATTTTTAAGCCAGAGATACCCCATTCCCCCTTTTTTTCTTTTACAGTTCTTAACATTATGAAAACATTTCTATGAGAATTTTCTAGAGAAACTTGTCTAATCTAATTTAATAATATTTACTTTAACTCCTTGACAACGGTGGACTTTGAGACGAATCGGCTGTACCTTGCAGTAGGCATCCAATTACGACGTACATCGAGAATAGCAAAATTTTTAGTAAGGATTCATTTTTATGAAAACACATTTCAATGATCACGAAATTGAATTTCATTAGATTAAAACAATATTATTTATTTCTTTGTATTCTGAACCGGATTACTATTGTAAACATCGAACATTTAATATTAAAGTAAAGCTTCTTTCACAACATATCGAGTAATCTAGTAAAGTGTGATATAATTCGAAAAATGGATAAATACAAAATTCTACATTACATTTCTTATATTCGTAAGGTGTCTCACTTCTTTTGTTACGTTTTCGTCCCACTACACATTTGCGCCTTTTGTCTAATCGAGATAAGATCTATCAGGATGTTAATCGATAAAATTGTCAGGACATCTATGGGCACCTTCCGTGTCAGAAAGCAAAATTGCGTCCAGCACCTTTAGGCGCCCTCAGTCTCAAGCGACCACAGTGGGATAAGCGCTTATAGACTCCCACAGTAGTCGAGGGTTTAATACTGCTTTAATAAAAAGACGTATAAAGTTTAACTAAATCCAATTTCGTCATTGTTATATATTATATAAAATGTATATAAGAGTCATATACATATTCAAATACGAGAAAAAAGGCAACAAAGCACAGCATTAATTACAAATATTGACTCGTATATTGAAATTTTTATTACGCGACGTTTAGCGGAAAAATTTGCATGAGTCGGTTCAACGGCCGAAATTGCCGCGAGTGGCAAGATTACCAAACTTCGATTACCAAATTCTTCGGGATGGAGAAAAAGGTAACTCGCGACTGTTTCTCGTTAAGAAGCCAGCCCACCCCCTCCCCGGTATTCGAGACAGTTTCTGAGGCCCGGACCGGTGGAGAGCGCGCCGTCGGCGGTCCGCAGCGAGCGCAACTCAATTAGCACTCGATAATTAGCGTGGCGACGCGACGCGACGGTTGATTAGCGGTAGACGGAGTCCCGATGGCCATTGTTCGCCAGCTGACAATAATCTGCTCGCGTGTGCACCGGCTGGTCGCGTTAACAATAGCCGCCGCGACGCCGCGCGTCGCTCTCTCCAAAAAGAAAGACGACGCCTACGTTCCACCTGACGCACTCGAGTAGCTCGTTAAGGCCCGTTTGAAATTATCGTCCATCGGCAGAACGGGGGATCGTTAAGCCCTCGATTGATCCGCCACGGGTAATGCCGATTTCTTTTTGCCCAATAAATCGTGCTCCATCAACTTTTTCTCGGCGACCGTGGAATCCTTTCCCAGAACCACCTGGGAAACCGAGAACCGAGAATCTCGATGGTATCATCGACGCTTTCGTCAGACTTGCCATCGTTGAGCACCGTCTAAATGACAACAGTTTTCGGGGCCAATTGTCAGCTTTCCTAAATCTTTTTCACCATAATTTCGAAGTTGTGTTAACGCATATTCGTCCGGTAATTGTTTGCACCGCCATTCAGAAAATGTCGGCATTTTTTGACTAATTTTTCGAGCACGAATATTTCGAGAAATTATTGCCTTAATAAATTGATTATTTCTCGATGTTTAGTATTTAAAAGAATTCTTTTTGCCAATAATATTATTAAGCACCCCGTCGACTATTTTGACATTTAATTTGCTAATAAAAATAACTGACAGAATCAGAGCTGCGGTTTGGTTTTTTTTTAATTAATTCCTTATTGACGTTTAAGATCTACAACAATTCTTTTTACCGGTTACATTATTAACACATATTTACATTTTTTGACACTAGCTGTGAAAATGATATGGTCTATATAAAAGCAACGTCGTTAATCCCAATTCTTAATTGATATTGGTTTTTTATATTGTAAAACACTGGCGTTTGAGGTTAGTTTTAGTTTTAATTTTGGAATTCTGTATTTCGTCTCTCAGAACAAAGTCTACATATATCGCAGCATACAGAAAACAATTACCTACGTAGTAATGCAATATATACATAGATTGTTACCTTCCACTTTCTCGATATAAATTATATAATATAAAAGATAATTTATAGTCATTCTAACATTAATCGTCAGACTGCGGATTTTCATGCAAGACAAAATTGTCTGCATTAATTGTAAGAAACAGGAATTGAATAAAAACGTGTTCCTTCTTCTAATGCTTATGTTAATGCTCATCATTAATAATGTAATAATATTTTTATGTATTTTTTGCGTCCTTACAGTTTTGCATTTCATCTAGCCCACGTTTACTATAAACGCACGAAGCCCGCAGTCCATTGATTGCATACCGTCTTTGTCAGATCATTAAGATAATTGAGAATCTCCTGGATTTCATCCGAAGTAAATGAACACCTCTACGATTTTTCTTAATTACCAGTGTCGATCAGAACATGTCGCTAATAACCCAGAAGTCGACCCGACCGTAGAATCCGTGCAACGAAGAAGAACCGCTCCGTGTACAAATTAATATTTTTAATCTGGTCCTCGAAACGCGGTCTCCGGAGCCTCGGAGCGACGTAGCAACTTGATGGAGGAGCATGTGTTCGGGCTCGTAAAACCGTGACTCGGCCGTTTGCTCGACAATTAAGAGAGCCAACAAAGTGTTCCCGCTAATGCCGCCGCGGAGAGACAAGATTCGCAAATTGGCGGTCGTGCGGCGGTATCGGTAGCCGGAAGGGTTTGGCCGCCATTAAAAGAAATTATGCCGGCGACGCGTACACTTCCGGACGCCGAGCGCGCCGTACACACTTGCACGTACACGATGCGTATGTGCATTCATATATACATATATACATACGTGCGTACCAGCGACGAGAACATTATTCCGAGGGAACGTATCATGACGGCTATTATCGTTAACATGTAAATGCCGTTGGTCTAATGGTGTCTTAATTGAGTCGACCATTAGACCCTCGTGTAACTCGCGTACCTCCCTGCGCGTCCAATATTAAGATATTAGGATCGTTCGTATAATAAAGGTATTAAGAGGCCGGAGACTGGACCGCTACGGGACCTGTTCGGTTTTTGACTTTCTAACGGGAGCGGCGATTCCCGGTTTCGGGGAACCACTTTGCCTCAACACGGTCAGTCTGCCTTAAATATCTCGTGCGACTTTTCGGAAATTTCCGTTGACACGTTAACTTCGCTTCTATGCAAAATGTGTCACTGATTTACAGGAATTCTAAATTTTATCTTCGACAATTTAGGTATTTTCTTCCAACAAAAAATCACAAACAAATATCATCCAATCTTTTCCGTAGCTGTCAATCTTTGTTAATCGTTGGCCTATTGATACCGGGTCGTTTTGACCCAGTATATATAAATCGTCACATGATTAACCAAACTTTTATAATATGGTTAACCCATTAGTATCATAAGTTCCATATACATATGCGCGAATGAGTGTTGCAATAGGGACTTTATAAAGATTGACATGAAGTATCTATAAAAATATGTTTGGAAAAACTGATAAATGAAGCCGAGAATCAGCATAAACGTGATCAATTGCATAATTGTGAAAATGGTCCGTCGTTCGAGGGTTAAAGGACTGTTATTAAATTCTGCCTGGCAGAGCAGTTTAAAAATCATTATCTCCGTACGAAATTCTTCGACGCTAAAGCTGTCGAGAATCTACTGCATTTATTTATATTTCAATAATTTGTAACTTTCTGCGATTGCTTCTGTGTAAAAATTTTCTCAAGACACCTAGAATAACATCGCGAGCGTAGATGATCGGATCAGAGAATGATTGTCCTAGAGGAAGCACTCTGAAATCGGGCAGATGATCGCGGCACGGTGATAATGCCAGTTCGATCCAGAATCCGTGAACAGTCACGCGAGGAGCATCAGCAGCGGCGGCGTCGGCGGCAACAGCAGCAGCAGCAGCATCGACATATAAAAAAGGTGGTCAGGGGTGGATCGAGGGTGCTGGTAGCGGTCGGGCTGATAGAGCCATAAATAGGACCATAGCTCATTGATCCGCATAATCGCATGCATTACCGCTCTCCTCACCGGCGGCGATTCGCTCGCGGTTTTCGCTTTTCGAGCCGACGGCTCTGTGCCGTCTGTATTATTATGCCGACGAACGAGAATGAAGGGCCATCCCGTGTGCCATCCCCCGGCACTCCTCCTCCAACCCCCATCGGCACGACGAGAATTGGCGCGGCGAGCAGCGGAGAGGAGCGGAGGCAGCTCCGACCGATCCTCGTTCAAGTGATTCGCGCCACTCGATCGCGTAACGCTGATAAAAGCGTTCTCCTACGCTCGGTTAGCGCTGATTGATGCGCATTGTGACAGGTGAATGGCGAATACTCAGCCACGGAATTTAATTGGCGACCGGCCATCGGTTCGGGCTCCGACCGGATCGCGAAAATCGGGGACAATCGGCCATTTTGTCTTCCGCGGGAGCTGCTCTATACTCTGCGTTATAATTTTCTCTCCGACGTAACAGCGCCATACGGTAGAACCTTGGTTATTCGGACTAAGTAGAACGACAATGTTCGTATAATAGGACAGTTACCAAATTAAAATGCTGAATTACATTTTTATTCACATCCAGAGTAAATAAGTTTGGATTATCTTAGACTCAGTTGATCTAATGCGAAACTTATTTTAATAATAGAGAATTCTGATATTGGGGATCTTATAATTGAGGTTTTATTGTAAATGAATTTTTAATGCAGGATATTTTGCACTAGAATTATTAGTAAGGACGTCGCCCGTATGTTATGTTATTCAAAAGCTAGTAGTTGTAAATAAATCGATGCAATATTCTACAAGGAGGGGACATTTAGATGGGAACTAATTACAGTCTGCTAAATTGTTCTCTTGAAAATGGTTACAAAACTAGAATAAATCTCGTTGCTTCTAGTGGTGTTGTTTCTAGTTTACCGTACAGAAGAAAATATTTTAAACTCGGACACAACTCAAAATATATTATTCACAATGATTGATTTGCGTATATGCACAGCTAACAGTGTAAAAGGGTCAGGATGTGAAAATAATCTAAGCACCTACACATAATTTGGTAAGGTATGTGACAAACGAGGAACGTGTTCACTAGACGCAGTTACTAATACACCATGTGACAATCACTTATTTACCATTTATCACTCCTATGACATCAGTGGCGACTCTAAGATTGTGCTAAAAATTACCATGCCACGTTTCAGAATCATTTTGATCAAATTTACTTATATTCAAAACATTGTTAAGGGCTTTTAACTTTTGCATGAGACACAAAATTCAATTCCATAATGTATAAAATGCATCAGGTTATATGAAATCGAGACACTATAAGTCTGAAAAAATATTGTGGATTTCCTGTCAAAATGACTCCGACTTGCATAGGGTTAAAACGCGATAACTTTTTTAAAACTAAACTAAACGACTTGATATTTCTTATACGGCAGAGGGATCGGTATACTGAAAGAACCGTAACTAAAATCCCGTTTCTAAATATCGCTATTGCTTGCAACGACAAGAAAAATAAGATACTCATGTTTCCATATTTTGTTGTGAATCTATAACAAAAATAATTGTTTGCAGTTCACAATCGATTTTGATGAAATTTTCAGTATGCATACAAGTTACCGATGTCTAAAAAACGCATTTATTCTTCAGACATCGGTAACTTATATGCATACTGAAAATTTCATCAAAATCGATTGTGAACTGCAAACAATTAAATGTCACGAACATCGCAATTTTTGCGGACTTTAACCAAAAACATTTTTACATAGCAGTGGCTTGACTGCGCGTCAATCGATTTCAATGAACTTTTCATTATGCAGATATGTTAACGTGATCTGCAAAACATGTTTTCTAAATTTTCTTATCTGGTTCAGATAAAAAAAAAATTAAAAACCTGGTGTTTTCCTATCTTTCTCTCTCATTCCAAATGATAGTGAAATAAAAAAGAATTATTTTAATCATTAAGCTAGCCTTTCGCAAAATCATTTGCATTGCTCATAAACATCAAAGCTCAGCACGATCGACTCTTCGAAAAGCAAAGAAAATGACGACAGAAATTCTTCAAGAAAAAAGAGACTAAGATGGAAAATATGATCTAGAAACATTGGGCGGAGGATTTCCCAGGATGATTCGACGAGAAATCGGATTACACGGTGGTAGGAAGAAAAAATGCACGAGACAAAAGCTGGCCAGCCGAGCGATGATCGTGCGGTCGCCTCGGAATATCGATGACCTAGGGATAGCTGGCGTCGAAAGCTAGCTGGTCGAAGGAGACACAGGACCCGTGTATTCCCGTAGAAAAGCTGAAAAGTGGGCTTGGTAGGGGTTGGCGAGGAGAAGGGGACGATGCGCACGGTATCCCGCGGGGGCGGCGGCTTTGACCCGGTAATGGCGTGCCGAGAAGAATGGGAAATGTCACCAGGGGGCGCGGACCTTCCTCCGGGTCGAGTCAACCTCGTTTCTTTTTGTTCCGAGCCGACGACGACTGCGCAACACGGTCGAGCCGCATGGGGTTGGATCATTCTCCGTGGCGTCATTAGTCCTCCCGTCGACGTGAGCGCATACTTCACCGCCGATGGAAACGCCTTGATCTCGATGGTAGCTAGGAAAAGCTGCCAGCAAAGTCCTAGAGACCCAAAGTTTACAATTCTTAGTCTACAGTGTATTTGAATATTGGATGATCTTGTGACAATATTCATGATCCGATATGTTCGATATCTAGTCTATATTTAGATACTAGGTGTTACTTTAAAGAGAAACGATCAGTGAATGTCGGATCTTTATGCTAAGTAAAAATGATCTGAGTTTATTCCAAGAGACATAAATTAGATGAAAATTTCTTTTCTCATTTAAGAATCTTAATAATTTGAAAACGATATTCCACATTCTTACATTTCTCTGTCTTTTTAGTTTCATATATGACCCATTCATTTTAATAATAATTCATAGTCACTGCTCAGACACTTCACGATGCAGTGCTTCATGATTGAAGAAGTTTAAAACACTGTAATAATAAAAAGCGAACCATTTAATCGCACCCCATACGACCATTAATTTCAACCTGTAGATATAAACTCTCTTTCCTATAACCAGCACTGTGATATACATAGTTCTTCTTACATTGCATTATTTGATTTCACTTTAATGTATCAAAATGGATACTATCCATGGCAGAAATACTCAAATATGAACCGTATTGTTGTAAAATGATATAAATTTTATTAAAAGACGGATTGCATAAATAAATTGGATTGAAAGAGTTCGCGAATTAATTATTAATGCAATGCTCGAAGCAAAGTTGGTCAACGAGAAGATTCACAGCTGCTCCAAAGACAGCTCTGAGATCATCGTTGACAACAGTCTTTGCAGACTGAAGACGACAATTCTCGGCAGGGCGGATAGCTGTGAATGCATCGTGCTTCGTGACAGATGCCGTCACGTCACCGAAGAGCAATTACGAGGGTCTCCGAATTTTTGCTTGGCAGTTAAGTTTTATCGTCGAGCAGAGGTTCGGAATGAAGACGGGCCCGAGGCAGGGACACCATCTGGCATGTCCGGGCATCGTTCGATCAGCGTGGCGCCTTTCGGGGCGCACGCGTTTCATTTCTTCGACTGCCGGGATTCCGTGTAATCGCGTAGCAGGCGCGTGCTAAGAAAAAGATAGGGATCTCTCTCCGCGAGCGAGAGCATCCCGTTCACGGGGCACGGGTCAGTCTTCCCACACCTAGTCGATCCTACCTGACCTACCTACCTACCTACCTACGTAGGTAACTATGCTCTAACCTTGATAACCCTCTCGCCGCGCCACGCCGGGCTCCTTTGTCCCCTTCGTCAAACACGTGTACATTTCACCGAAGGACGGGTGTTAAAAAGAAATATGGATCTCTTGAAATCTATCCTTTAGATCCTTTAGATCATTATTGCGGTCCTGGCCAGTGCTGCGGCCTGGTTCCTACGAACCTGGAGATGCGATGTCCGTCATCCTACTGTCGGTAGAACGTCGCAGAATGTGGAAGACGAATTTTTGTACGGTGTCCATCGGTTTCGAATGACAGAGAGACGCTTGAAAGTTTGCGGATGAACAGCTGAAGTGATTTAGTCGTGATTCGTGTGGTTAAATAAATCGCTTTATATTGACTGCATATATTTATTACTAGTTAAGCAGTGCTTAATATTATTCATACATTAATAATATTATTTCTACATTACTAATATTATTATTAATAATATTCATACATTTCTAATATCATTATTAATATTATTCGTACATTAATAATATCGTTATTAATATTATTCATATTAATGATGGGAATAACTCAATATTTCTCAATATTTGAACTTCTAATTAGAATTTTGATTTATTTAAGAAAGGTGTAACACATGTCCTTTCTCTACGGAATGACTTCGATAACTGACATTATTAACTCTGTAAAAACAATAGCAATAAGAGAAAACAAAATAAATTATCGCATGTGGGAAATAAAAAGCTATTTATTAGATTGATTTTTGTATTCAACCTATCTGTTGAAATTGAACAATTCACTTTAATAATCTACACGCGGTTTCTCGCTGTCCTTATTATTCCTGCTTAAAATTGTTATTTTCTCTATCCACGATTTTTATATGTATACAGGGTGTCCCAAGAGTTAATCAAAATCAGGAAATAAGGGGATCCTGAAGTCATTTGAATCAATTTTTCCTTAGCAAACATTCAATCTACAGCTTTGTTTACGAGTTGTTCACGAAAAACAATAACCAATGAGAGGTGCGATCAGCCGGCGCGTGGCAGTCAAGCCAATGGACGCAACAGAACTTCCGAGCTTGTACTAGCCAAACTCGCTTCTCATTGGTAAATGTTTTTCGTTAATAACTTGTAAACAAATCCGCAGACAGCATTTTCTCCACGGAAAAAGTTACTTCAAATGATCTCTTTGAATGTTTGGAACACCCTGTACGCAAATCGGGGACGGATCATGTAGTTGCGGCAAAGGTATCCATCTGTTGGCGAACGAAGGGGGTAACTGACGCAGGATAAAAGAGCTCCGTCGCGAGAATTACGAGACACTCGATAATTGAAAAACGAGGACAGCGTCGCAAAAGCATCGTCACTCGCGATCCTCGCAATTAAAAGTTTCGCTTCCGTCATCGGGGCCGTGGCGTCCTGCACAGGCAAAAACCAGACCGCGGACAGCCGAGAGGAGGAGGGTGGAGAGAGTTGTCGGACAATCAGGATCGCACCTCGATAATGGAACGTTAAAAATGGAGTGGTGCGCAGCTGCTCGCTGGCGCAGTCGACGGGCCACGAAAAAAGACGCGTCTTCTTTCATCGCGTCGCGTCTGCTCTCCTCGCGGCTCGTCGCATGCGCACGACTAATTACTTCATCGGCGCTTGGAACGGGGAAAAAGAGGATACTAGAACCGGCCAGGTAACAACCGATCCTATTTCGCGAACTAAGTTTCGATCCAGGCAGAGTTCACTGGAAAGCCTTACCGACTCTAGCAGAACCAGGACGAAACGCTCCCTCTCTTTCAAAAGCTCATTCCTCGTTCACAGCACATCTCACAATTCTGTCGTGTTGCAACCAGAACATTTATCCATGAGCCTGGATTTGGGTTTGCAAACGATCACGGGGCGCGTAAAATATTTATTCGAGAGCTATCTTTCGCGAGCGTTTCATCGGAATCGGCGTGTCTGGGCACACGGCGTTGTTCCCTTGTTAGCTAAACTTTGCCGATCCAACAACTGTAATCCTCGGTGTATTGCAGTCCTCGAGACGATAATCGGGAAAACGGGTCAAGAGACCAGCGGACCGGCTACTGGCTCAACAGCAACGGACTCGGGAAACTCGATTCTCATGAATTATCGAATTAGCGGAGTTACGATCCGAGCACTTCGACCCTCGTTCCCGGGCTGATGCTGGCAGCGGATAGTTGTTCGGTGTCCTGGACTTTGTTCGCGGAAAATTCGGCTCCGGAGCGCTGAAAATCCGGGAAAAACTTGTTACACTTGTTCCTACGAACTGCAGTCCCGGGCGAGATGTTTCATCTTGTAACGAAAACAAAAGCTCACGAAACGAAACAAACGCGGGCGTGTAGGTGTGCCCGTAGACATTGCTCACCTAATTTTTATTTAGCAAAATGCGCGAGGCAGCGTTCGTTTTGATAAATACTCGACATTTCGACTATTTCGACTCGTATCTATGAATGTAATTTATACACGCCCAAATGTTAAAAATATGAAAGAAAAAGTTACGAAATTCACCGTTTGCAGTCGTAGACATTTTAATTTTAAATCTAAAATAGATTCCTCTGGCCTGTATAATGTTTCTATTTTATGCAAACAAGAATCGCAGTTTTAACAGCAAATATTATTTTTATACACGATGTGACAGGGTTACCATTCGTGTATAAAGGGTGAATATAAATTAATTTATTCTAAAGTATCTTAATAACCAATTTTATGGATGAACCCTATTAGTGAACAATAAAGATAGGAACACACTAATGACGTGTCGTGTGAAGTTGTGCGAAATCAGGTCAAGTCATAGTTATTAAATCCTTCCACGAGTGACAATGTGTGAACAACATGACGAGATACTGATCTACTATAGCTTTTTTCATATTTTAACATTTCCTTTCTTCTCTCTTTATTTTTATCCGACATGCTACTTGTGCGACAGATTGTCATACTATTTCAGCACCGAGACTTTCACCTATCGATCGAATGAATATCATTGTCGTTATTATCATTATCAGTTTTCACGAGACATGTGCGTACGTACAAGGCATAAATTGATTCTAGAATGTAGAAAAATATCGGAACGAATAGGCATATCGAAAAATCGTGTCAGCCGGCCACCGTCGAAACCGTCCGAGTAGACAGGCCGCCGAAACGAGTCGGTCGATTATTGAAATCTCGAAAGAGTATCGCTCGAGAGTATGGCACCCGAAGGCGCCGCGATTGTTCCGGGAGTAAGAGCGAGAGCCTAACCGAGCCTGGTCACTCTCATCAATATGGAGTAGCCGAGTGTCCAATCCGGCGGCAGCCCTTGGCCGGCCCTTTTCGAAGGTTACGAGGCGGGCAGCGGACTGTCATTCCTTTGATTGGCTTTTAGAGTGGGCCACCTTCTCCCCTCGGCTCTTTGTTTCTTCGCTCCCCTGTTCCACACGAGTCCTCGCCTCACTCCACCGTGCCTCGTCTCCCACCGGTTCTTTTACTTTTAATCTAACGGCGGACTGTTCACTCCGAGGGACAGCGGTCCTTTTGCTCTTGATAGTGGGCCCGCACTCTTTCGTCCGTCACGCGAGACACCGGCCTGTCCCTTCGGGCCCAGGATTCATCGCTGACGGACCGTGTCGTCGGAACCCGGTCCACTGACACCGGCGATTTTCTTCGTCTTAGAGATCCTGGCGATATTATTGACTGGGCCGCGAGTTTCTGGATGACTAGGGATTCTCTTCGAATAAGAAAGTTACGGAGCCGGTTACCGTGGGCCGACCAATTGCTGTATATTCGGTTTCCTTTTCGGGTATGTTGAACTCTGGCTAAAATGAACCGCACACTGTATGCGATAACTAGACTGCGATATTTATGTAAAATAGGAGCAGTCTGCGCCGACTGTAAGATGCAGGAGTTTGATGTATATTGCTTTTTAATTGTTTCAACAAGTTAAAGGTAATAGAATAATATCTTCAACCCTTTACATTCCGATGTCATCGATACGGTGACACTAAGTTATTATTTTTAAGGTGATTATGTAAAATATATAAATAAAGAGAGGAAATCTTTTATTTAAAAATTCTTAGAGACTTTCACAGTACTATAATGATTTTTATTCCAATTCAACTTCGTATAATAGAATCGTAGTTTTATGTCAGAAAAATCTTCAGTCCTAAAGATTTTGAATGTTTCCACTATTTTGAAGTAGTTCTCCTGTTGATGTAACAGATGACGCGATTAGTACAAAATATTCTTTATTTCTACAAATTTTTTATACAAAAATAAAACAAATAGAAAAATAAGAAAATGCCATGTGTTTTATTCGATAAATATTAATGTTAATTACACTCGAAAATGAACCAAAGGCGCAACAATTAATCTCCCCCCCCCCCCTCCCTCCTTATTAACTGGCTCTATTACTATAATCTTTGCGCTTCAATCGTGCAGAAGCCATTGTACAAAACGTACGTAATATATCGTTATCAGAGCAATCAACAAGTTTTATTTTCGTTCTAATGGACTAATCGTGACATCTGTCAGACACAGTATACATATAACTATGTACATTGTCAAGTGGTCTTTGTCAAATATTCTCTCTCTCTCTCTCTCTCTTGCTTCCTCAGTAGAATTGTAAACTCCACTAAACAGTATATTCTAAATGTATTAAACATTTTGTATTATTAAAACGAACGTTACAACAATTTCTAAACTGTGATTATTCGAGTTCATTCCTCTTATCCAGAAAACTCGCAAGTTTTACACAATTACGACAGAAATCATTAAACGCAACACCGGACACTGACATCAATATTTCTTATTGCGTATAAGAGAGGCCCAAGGCACACTTCAAATAATGCTTACAGCTATCTAGGAAGATTCGCGATGGTCCACCTCTGCTTGAAATAAAGATAAATGCATCGGACAACGATTTTTGCTTATAAATAACCCTGCGACGCCGCGATCTATCCGCAGCTTATCAGAACAGTAGAGCAGACGTTCCACGATTTCTCGGAACAGATTCGTAGCCGCGTTAACTTGCTCGCACGACTGTACGCGTCGTCGACAGCCAGAAATATCCAGTAAGCTCGTAATTTCCTAAAACATTGGAAGCACGAAGGCGAGAGATCAGAGAATTTATGAAGCCGAAACGAGCTGATTCATCGACTAGCCATCGAATTTACGAGCATCTATTCAATCGTCACCGCAGCTATTTTTCCTGTTCGATCGCGCCGTATCAGCGGCTTGCGACTCCGCGCAAAGAGAAGACAGCAGAAATGGCGGAGAAGCGCGAGTCGAAGAAGGAGATGGCAGTCAATAAAGCAAGGGGACGCTAATTAGAGAGCCATTAAGACGATAAACGATGACATAGAGTTGACGCAGCTCTCGAACGACACGCCGTTAGTTGTGTCTTCTTGGATAACCCCGGTTGATAAACCGCGCCGATACTCCCCACCGGACATCAAACGGGAGCGAACAACGACGGTAGTGTCAACGCACGTGTCTCCCATCAGAGCGGGCCGAGATCTTCGCCTACCGCCTCGCGGTTTTTGCCCGGAGCGAGCACTACGTGGCTTCTCTCTTCGTTGCTTCTGAACCTACGTGACCCTTGGCCTTGACTGGGGGCCAGGCGACATCGTGATAGAAGACCGAGTGTCTTCGTTTTCGCATCGAGAACGCTGTACGCGGATTAACCTTTTGCACTCGAGTGCTGACACCGATGCAGCACTGAAATTGTTGTGTCACGTTCCAAAATCATTTTTATATCGTCAAAGTTTAGATTGAAAATATTATTATTCATATGCATGGAATGCACTTTATCTGCGTCCAAAAAATTATTTTAGATTTATATATAAAACGTCTTCGAGTGCAAAAGGTTAAATACGTGTAGTTTCCACGCGAGGTGTTTCTCTACCTCGATGGCTACGAGAATGCTGACACCGATAATTACTTTAGAACTTTGGATTTGATGTTGTTCGAAGTCTCAGATCTTTTATGGTTCCACGTTTTAACGTATTCGTTAACCTCAGTTTCTAGCTTTATTATCTCGAATTCTGTCTTTTGAATTGTTTAGATTTTTAGCTCACCATTTTAGCGTACGGTCCTCATACTTTTTACGATCTCACATTTTCATTTCTAAACAGTCTCGAATTTCCTTCTATTTTAGGTTTTAAGTATAGAAATTTAAAACCTTGAATTATAATGAAATCGCGCAGAGTCTGCGTTTAAATTGGAAACGACGCGGTACAAACAAGTATTTCCAACTGCTCGTGTCAACACATAGACTGTCGTGCTCGAAGACGAAAATAGCATATCGTTCGCGCGAATACAATTTATCAGCTTCGTAACCTCTCGCGGACAAATGTCATCGAATAGATGACATAAGGTATTTGCTCGTAATGGAAGGGGAAATACGAAAGAATACAGGTTCGATTTGTTCGATTTGTTCGATTTCGTGAATCCAAAAGTTCTTTCAAAATGTTTTAGCGTGGCGGACTACTTTCTGCACATGAGTATGTGCACTAAAATATCTGAAATTAATAATCTAGAAATTATAGGAATTGCTTTTCGAACTTAAATGAAGTGATCTTTAAGTATCAGACAATCTAATATTAGATAAAGGTGACCTTGACAAATTTTCTTTGCTCCGAATTTATTAAAACATCCTTTCCTTATTGATGTTAAAAACCTTAGATAAGAATAATAGCATAGTTAGATATAAATCTTTAACCCTTAAATGCATGATGATGTATATTTACATCAGTGTTTTCTTCCGTACATAATTTCTAAACGGTAATTCGAACACAGTATGTTTTACTTTTAATAGGTGCTAAAAATATCTATCATAGTTTTTGAACGCAAACTTTCATGATAAAAAAATTTTTTTTTCTTTATTTTTCCCTTAATCTATATTTAAGTAACTACTTGTTTCAATTTATTGTATTTAAAAAGGAAAAATCATGCATTTAAGGGTTAACATCCTAAAAAGGAACTAAAAACCTAGCAAAAAGCATTGCTTCCGAAAGTCATTGATAATTTCAAAACGTGCCATTATCGTATCCATTGCGACATTTACTAGGAATTGTACTCAGACTTACGTCACTTGACCTGCATCACTTAATGTATTAATATTAGTTCCTTGCGCACTTGTCCTTCTCATTCGTTGTATGCAAATAGAAGCGCACACCATTAAATCTGCCAATACAAAAACAATTCAGAACGCCTCTCCAAATTGAATCGTCCAGTTCAAAGCGAATCAAATGAATCAGTCTGTACGCTAAAATGAAGACACTAATAATCCAGAAAAGTGAAAACTCGCTAGAAATGAAATTACACTCGAACCGATCTAACACCGAGCGAAACGAAGTACGGAAAATTCTGTTGAATCTGGATCAGAATATTGCTGGCAAGATCGGCATCGGTTGGCTGGAGGGCACGGGAGGGTAAACTCGCGTTTGCGCGGGCGAGTTGGATCGGCGAGCAGAAAAGGAGAAACAGGGTTAGAGGTTGTCCGGTGGGACGCGTAGGACCGGAGAAACAACAGGTTACCGGTGTACCAGAAGCGTTCTCGGTCCGTGGAGGCTCTCGAAGGAGGCGTAGCCGTACCGGCCGCATAACTCTCGGGCACAGAGGGCAATCTCTTAGGCCGACAATGCGTCGGTGATTGTGGAAGAGAGGACGTCTCTCGCCGAAGGAACACCTTGACGACGACGACGAGAGTGAGAGAGAAGGATAAAGAGAAAGGGAGTGAGTGAGAGAGAGAGAGAGAGAGAGCGAGAGCGAGCAAAAGCGATGGGGGCAAGAGAAAAAGAGTAACCGATGATCGAACGAGGACGATGGACGACCGGTGGGCGCGGGACGAGGGGCGGGAGGAACAGGATCGACTTCTCCGTCGAAAGAAAAGAGGTGCCGGGAGGGGAGGGTAGAGACCAGGTGAGATGAACGGGATGACGGATACCCGGTTTCACCCCGTGGAAGTCACAACAATGTTTGTTAGCCGGCGTTAGGCCGGCACGCAGGGAACCTTTCCATCACGTTTCCCGGTTAGACTAATGGCCGGCACGTCGTGAGGTCCTGCGGGATGACTGGCCGCGCGGTATACTGAAAACAGCGCATTTGTTAGGCCGAGTTTCTCGCGGGATTATTACCGCAGGGTGGAGGGCATCGGTAGATAGCAGGGGGAGAGGCGAGGAGGGGAGAGGCGGGGAGGATGCGGGGATACGTCGGCGACGAAACAAAAGAACAGGGATGACCGATGCTCGGGGATAAATCAAGACTAACCAGCCCATGCCTTTAATTCATGCGCGTGGGATGCGCATCGGTGCATCCCCCATCCCCACCACCATCAACCAGCCTCGTCCTTCGACTCGCTTCACGGGAAAATCGGCATTCTTAGCCGTCGCTCCGATCCGATGCTACGCTTCCCACTTTATTAGCCGAACAAATTAGTCTATCGCTTGCAACACTACTATCCAGTTACTGTGGCTCCGCCAGCGAATCCAACGTCAAGATCATTCAACGTTTCCAGAACAAAGTGCTAAAGCGTGTATTGAATTGGCATGTTCGTAATAGCGATCTTCATCGTGACCTCGAGATCGATATGGTTACGGACATAATCTTGCCACTCTCATCGATGGTGACGTCGAAGCGCTCAGATATCTCGACATGTGTAATGTAGTAAATTCTCTGCAGTTGTCATTGAACTGGTAAACAAAATGGATAATTTGGGAAAAGGAGATATTCCAGGAGCTATTATTCCAGCCTTGCGTCTCGTTTTATGTTCGTCGACTATCGACAATTATAAAAACAAATCGGAGGCTTGAACAACCGTATCTCTTCTTCCTAAATTGTTCGCTTTTGTTTAGAAACTGAAGGACAATTTACGGAAAATTTTAAGAAAATACGGAAAGTTAGATGTCTAGATGATTCGATGGATCTATCTTAGGTTTTAGTTATTTTATTAGAATACGACGGAAATAATCTAATCGTTGGTTCTATAATGCAGTTTTAACTGTAATCAAACTCTGGCTGTCAAGATATTCATTTAAAAAAGAGGAAAGTCTACAAGACGAAAGGTACATTTGTGCTTCGAGTGAGTGAGAATTAGAAAGGAATTTAAATAATAAATAGTTTGTAGATTTTGTTCTCAATAATTGATATTATCTTCTCAATTTGTTTCTTAATTTTATTGTAACTTAAGGAAGACATTAGGCAACACTTATTTAATATTGGCATTACTTTATTGATCCTTTTTATTACAAATGACACAATATCTACATTTATATAGGCATATTAAAAATAAATGGATATATTTTAGTTTTATTTTGTGATAACACCTCGCGTAGAGTTGCAATTAATAAAATTGTACACGCACGTTTCTTTGGAAATAAATCTCAAGGCAAGGGGTTGATCAGACCTTTGCAATCGTATATCTACTCTCAGTCACCAAAGCTATTTATTTATCTTCATCTTTACATAAAATTAAAATATATTATTGTGTTACATACATCTAAATTTTAAAAAGAATTAACAAATGTTATTTTTCCTACTTAATCTTTAATATTACTGTTCGTTCAACGAAAAATAATTCCATCCAGCATAACACTTATTTACAAACTTGATGAGACCTGAGAGGGTTGAACAATATATATTTGTGTCAATTCTACTGAAAATAAATGCGAAAAGTGAATCTCACAGTCTGTGATATGAAACATGTTCGAGAATGTTTTCACGGTAATTAAGAAAAATTGGAATGTCTTCGAGCATGCTTCGGATTTCGGAGGAATCGGTGCTCGATTGAGAATCGCAGGTATTTTTCTCGATCTGCTATTCGAGAGGCAGAAATTATTGCGGTTTCCGTGGCCAGCGAGGGAAGAGGAGACGGGTGCAGGCTATCGAAGATTGAAATTCTTCGAGGCATCGATTTGCGAGGGGCACCGGCATTTAAAGGTCCCGGACCTCGAAGGGCCAGGGACGCTAAGTAGCGGCGTGCGCGCGCTGGCCCGGTAGCAATTTATTCATTGCGCCCGCTAACTGGCCGCGCATTGAAAACCCGCCACGGTAATCTGCATTCATTTGAATAAATAACCGATCAATAACCAATAATAAGTTGGCCAATACCCGGTTTGTCATCTCGGCAATTCCGGCCTGGTGCGCGTCAGGTGGCCGTCCGCGACCGACACGCTATATGTATACATTGTCGCGAATTTACGTTGCTAATCAACTATCGCGCGGCCTCGTTATTGATTGAGTCGTTCGCGACACGTGAGGAATATTAAGAGCCCTTCCGTGCCACGGACACGCTTCCTGCTAAACAAACACGGCGAAATTAATTTTTACGAGTGACCCCTCTCGACGAGAACGCAGAAAATTAAAGTAATCGAATAAACGTGATGTTGATATTTTATAAAATGTCGCGATCTATTCTATAATTTCCGATTTGAACATTTTTAGTAAAGCGGATATTATTATTGTTATTATTTTATTATATGACAAGTGTTTCACTGTTTCGTCCTTCGTTTGTCGATGTTAGAATTTTATATTTTCTCTTGAAAATTTTCTAGTAAATTGTAGTAGTTGGAATTCGCTCCGCTCTAATATTCTAACACCGACAAACGACAGATGAAACTATAAAACGTATGTCGTCTAATAAAATAATAGTATAACCATTCATTCTATGAAACTGCTGAAACTAATTAGACCATGATTTAAATACACTGGGTGAAAACGACCCGGTATCCGTAGACCAAGATATACATGATACATATGGAGCAATACAATTGTCTTTGTACACTGTCTCATAAATCTGACGATGTCTAATTTATTTAATCTGTTCTTTTTGTAACGGTAATTGCTCCATATGATGTGATTCATTCTATCAATTCCCATCAAAGCGGTTTTATTATTTTTACAGTTGCAAAGTGAGAAACAGGTCATTTGACCGAGGTAAGTTTATAGCTAACACGATGGTACGGTGACACCAAGTTGGTGTCCCGTGAAAACAGTCGCATAAATGCCGGGACACCACATTTGTTATAATATGCGAAACTATCGCACAAACTGTAGCTTCTTACATTTATTCACACATAGCATCGAAGTTTTATGGAAATGGAGGAACAGGATTGAGAACTATCATTGACATTATTTTAACTTAACACTTTACCGACTGGTAACCTATAAATCGGTTTTCCCCCGATCGGTAGCCCGTGAACCGGTTGCCATAGTAACCATTAATTTTTTATCTATTATTGAAGTAAATGTGTCAAATTGTACCACCGTAAGCTTCAATATTATTATATAACTTTTTAAATATTAAATATTTTTCGCGACTATTAAAATAAATAAAATCGAAATGGAAACGAAAATTTAATGTTGAACTAAATTTTTACGCTTGAATGGCCGGTCGGTAAAGTGTTAACATTGGATGATTTTCCAAAAACCTCGAGAAAAACCCGACAACAGCCGAAACAATCCGAACGAGTCCTACCGACGCTAAACAAAAGATTTCTCATTACGAGTGCGGACGGCATAGTATTAATATCTATATATCCATATCAATGGAACAATTTGCAGTGGACTTTATGGTCACGCGTCGATCCAGCTGCATTTAGGTGAATTCTAAACGAGCTCGGAGCGATGCCAGCAAATAGTTGCTGAAGAACATTAATCCAGGCGATCGAAATGTGAAAGAATGAGAAACACGAAGGAATGCAAAGATTCCCGGACGTTCCCGAGGTTTTCGGCGAGAAGGGACGTGCGAACATCTCGTCAACCTCGCGGTACTCAATCTCACTTGCAAATGCGGTTCCCTGGGTCCCAGGCCGCGTGTGTGGTAGCGGCGTTGTCCGAAGAGAACAGAGAAAGAGAGATAGATAGATAGATAAATAGACAGAGAGCGAGAGAGAGAGAGAGAGAGAACAGAAAGAAGAGAACGGCCGAAGAGGAGAAAGAGGGTAACGGAATAAGCGGGATAAGGGAACGAAAAGATGGCGAGAGAAGAGGGGACCGAGCGAAGGGAGCGCGTACGCCGAGTCCGGGGCCCCGGCAAGCCAATTTGTGACTGACGAGGCGATTGGTAATAAGCAACGGAGGGACTCAAATTGCTTGAGTTTTTCTGCGGTCGTTCATTGGGTGTTGTCGTCGGGGTAGCCCACGAGACTCTCCCAGGGCCCCTCTACAATACGCCAGCGGAATCGAGAAGCGAAGAAAAGAGTAATCGAGGCTCCGGGAGATCGGGGGAGGAGATGCGATGATAGCGATGATGCCCATTCGATTCCACCCGGCCTTGGTTTTTTGGTAGCTCGGACAGCGCGTACGTGTGTCGGCGATATGCTACTTTTTTTGTAGCAAATTTTTCCTTATGTCCTGTTTCACGTGAAGAGCAGAGTCTGTCAAAAGTTCTCAAACCTTCGGGAATTTATTTCTGACTCCGTACTGGCCCAATCTTCTTGAAATGATATTTTTATATCATTTTACTATACTATTGAAATAGCTAAATAAATTTTTTCGACTACAAAAAGCAACAAATAATGTTGCTAGAGTTGTTTTTGGAATGCGCGTTTTTAAAAGAATTTGGAAAGAGGAAATTCTCTTTAATGGAGATAATTGATATTTGTAACGATCCATTTCCATTTATAACGAGAATTTTGTAAATATACGAGTAGATTAGAATCGTAGTGACATAATTTTTCTCACGAAAATCAGGGAATGTTATTGTTTACTAGGATATGTATTATTTACCGTTGATGTCCAAAAGAGATGAGACCGAATTTTTTTTTGTGTATTTAAAGTAGCAGCATCATCATCACTGGATATTAGCGAGTCATCTATGTTTAAAACATTGTAAGATTTATTAAGTAGGGTTTATTATTAAATGGGATTTCCGAGAAGCAAGTCGTCAAGGAATTGAATTATTACCAGTAGGCGTTCTGTGTTACTGAGAGCTTTCTAATTTAGAGTCGAGTTAATTTACATTAACCGCATAATTTATTTCACTAATCCTTTTAACACTTTAACATGCGTAGATTTCATTTTAAGACATAAAAATTAGTGAAAGTCTGATATATACCAGTGTTATTCTAACTCACCTATATGTACGTATAGTTTAGTACGAGACGAATTTCAAGTTGATTAAAATCCGATGCTGATTCGCCACAATTTTCGTTTAGACAAGATCGGCTAAGATCGGAGTTCCCGACGATCGACGCGGGACAATTTCGAAATTCGGTCGTTGAATGGGGCCCGAAGCATCCCGAGCCCATTACTAACAGCGATCCCATTAACCGAAGTCCCCTGTTCCTCTTCGGCAAAGGGCACGGGGCAAAGGGAGTCTCCTGGAGGGCACCGCCCCCCGTGCTGCGTGTCCCTGCGGCCTGATCAAGAATCAGGCCCCTTCTACGGTCCTCGAACATCCTCTACGAATAATAGGGGAAAAAAGGATATTCTCGGTCGACCCTCTCTCTCTCTCTCTCTTCCTTCTCTTTACTCTCCCGGCTCCCTCTACCGGGTTCTCGTGGCCTGAGCACGGAGATTGATCGGCGTTGCGTTCTTAATATCTTTATTAACCTATCTGCCGACTCTTTTTCCGCGTCACGAGAAATTCGACGCTGCTCGGAACTAAATACCGTCCGCTAAAGTTAAGATTTCAATCAGTTTTGACCTCGGCAGATCGCCGGGTTTCGTAGTCGTGCTCGTCAATTTTTTCAAATATATTTCCACCGATGCTTTGTCTGCATCCATCGTATGCAATTAGCTGAGAGAAAAAATTCAAGGTTGAAATCAGATCGGTGAAGTCAATTTAAGAGAAATATAAAGATTTTCGAACACGTCGTATTGTGTTGTAGCTATATACTTACAAATTGCGATTATCAAGACGACGAAATCATAAATAATTACCTTTGTTTCTATTTCAAGCGCAGACACTTCAGATTATTTTGCATTACATCAAATGTATATAATGTTGTCGAAAAATCACATATGTTTACAATAATCTAAGCTGACATTTCGCAGTTTTTTAGAAACTGGTGGACTACATCACATATTTCTACCGTGGAGAGAGAGAGAGAGAGAGATTTTTATTTAACAATCTTCTCATCATCGTCACATATTGCATTTTGTGAGTATAGTTAACAGTTAGAGAAATTACAACTTCTGGTCAACGTCATTTTTATCATTTTTATGAAGAATACGATGTATTCAATATGATAAATACAATAAATATAACTACGCACGCATAAATATAACTAACCATTGTAATTATCCATTGTAATTGATGAAGATCATTTTTACTTTCTCTAAAAAAGACCCGCAGTCTAATGATAAATCTCGGTGAAAATCTACCGAGTACAATGTTATCGCACGTCTTAAAAAATTCAAAGTCGGCATAACATCGCAACAATTGTTTAACCCTTTCGGTACGAGCACTCTGCCCGCCGTGATACTCTCACTGTACGAGGCCCCGCGCCGAAAATTGCCGCCGCACATGACCAGTCATCCTTTATAAGAAGATATTTCCAAAGCATTAAATAAAAACTGTGCTTAATAAAACGACATTTTTGAACAAAAGTGTTGCTTGTAACTTAAGAGATATTAAGAGGTATTTATATAAAATATTAAGAGTAATGTATATAAAATTCTGTTATTTATACCGGTCGTCGCAGGGACGCCGGATATATTTGGCACTCGTACCGAAAGGGTTAATGCAATGGACCAACGAGAAATTGAACAAGGAAACAGTTGTTGTAGATGCGTCGCGTTGTTTGGTCCGCGCGTCCGTATTTTTTCGCGGACATAAAGGTGGACAATCGAGCGAAGGGGATCGAGAGGTCGATGCAGGAGGCTCCCACTAACCAGGGCTCGCGTTCACCATCGTGGAGGGTGACGGGACCGAAGGGCGGAAGGGGGGAAGGGGCACAGGTGCCCGCCCTTCCGTGTGTGTCTCTGTGGCCCCGGTCTGGCCGCTTCTGCTGCAGCTTCTCCGAGCAGGTCCGAAAGGTGGGGAGAGGGCCGATTCGATGGAAAGGGGACAGAGAGATAGGGGGCCCTTCGGTCCCTATATTTTAAGCAGTCCCGAACGTGTTGCAATCATCTCGAGACAATGGCCCACCGATCGGTCCGCCTCGCAAAAAGACCGGGGCCCGATAATAGCCGCGACGCATCGTCCACCACGCTTCGGGCGATTCCTTCCCTCCCTCGGCCCCTCTCTTTTCATCTTCTTTCCACCCCCCAGCCGCCACTTTTATTTCTCTCCTGCCGGCGAATTCCTCCCGCTCTATGGCGACGATACGTGAACATCTCGGGACGATTTCTCCAAAGATTCTCCTAAGGGTTGCTGCGATTCAAGCGACAATTTGATCATTTTTAACACCAGGCCTACCTATTTTGTATACACGGTGTGGAATAAATATGTGTGGACACTTTTTAAATCGGTAATACCTTCTTAAGACTGGACTAAACCGAACGAGCTGAATATCTTTTAGAAAATGAGGGAATTAACTTACTGTGTAATAACTGAAATGCTTTCTTTTAATTTGGTTATTTCTTGCAATGATGACAAAAATAAAGGACACTCGTTTTTGTAACTTTTTATCTGCGCCCAGGAAGAAAATTTGAAAAATGCGTTTTGTGGATCTCGGTAATTTATACGCATGTTGAAAATTTCATCGAAATTGATTGTTCTTGTCATAAGTAGCAATTAACGATCGTGAAAATCGTCGTTCAGTTCCAATTTTTGACACTTTCAATCAAGGCCTGCCAGAAATCTGCAGTTTGTAAGAATTTATATACTATTGCAGTGGTCATTAGACCGCTTATTATAAATAACAGTAAAAAAGATAAGATTATCAGAGAAAAGTGAAAGAGAAAAGAAATATATATATATATTAACGGAAAAGTCAGGAAACGAGTAAAGGAAAGGCAGAAGCATCGAATTTAAAAATTTTATTCGATTAAACTGCAGAATTTTGAGCAAAATGGAAATTGTAAGTCAACTATCAGACACGGAATTTTGCTATATGCAAATTATAGAATATATAAATATCCTACTTGCACGGAAATATTTCTATATGTTTATATCTCATTGATACTTGAAAATAGACTGCTTTTCATGAAGAGTAAGGCTCTTAATCCTCTCGTTTAATAATTCTACGTATCGATTAATATTGCCGACATAATTTGAAATTGATAGTCCGTAGAAAGTGGCGTTGCCGCAAGATCGAACAAGATTGGATCTCGCCGAGACGATTGTGCACAGTGAAACACATGTCGTTTATTTCGGTGCGATGATGCACGGGACCGCGGCAATTACGCAAGGCCGAGGCTTGTTCAATTCGCCTTGATTTTCGACGGCTATCAGAGAAACGACGCGTGAAACTAGGAATACTTTTCAACGCGACGATCGCGATCGCCTGTCGGCGACGCGACGCCAGCGGCTTCCTCTCGATCGACATAAACGCGCGGATAAAACACAGCAGCATAAGTCTCCGGTTAAAAATTCCTGCAACTCCTTCATTCGTTAAACGCCCTAACATTTTACAAAGTCAAATACAAAGACAGAGTGACAGTAATTAAAAAAACTCGTAGTACATTTCCTGATCGTTCTGCGAATGCTTATACAAATTATATGCAGCGTTAAAATTGCAAGTAGTCTCTATCGATTGTTAGACACTAGCGTTAAATGTAAATTAAATTTTGCTACACATAGTTTCAATGCTTTCACATTTTCCTCATGCTTCTACTGCTTCATTTCTTCTTTATTTATTCATCCATTGTCGCATATACTTAACAGCAATTAGCGACATCTTGCAATATTACAATCTGTAGGAGTACACGTGGATATAATATTTACAATAGTTTCCGGATTGGATTATATTATACATATTAAGCAGTCTAACTTCAATGTTATTGTCTTAATCTAGATTTCTTGAGCTATGTGTTACAATGGACAATCTATAAGAAACTATAAGTTAACTGTAAGCTCATCGTTATAATTGTTACAAAATATTGCTGTTTCGTTTATTGCTACAAAAAATTTGCTGTTTCATGTTCCACCCATTTTTCTGACAAATCAATGACAGCGACTACGTCGAATGAAATCAAACATTTTACATAATTATGCGAAGGCCATTAAGAAAACTATAAAATTCTATTTCGCGCTAATCGCCTGTTTGCACCACCATGTTCGACTAACGGGATCCACGACCCCAGCATCTCGTCTCCCAATTGTCCGTCGAACCTTAAAGAAAAGGCAAAGACGCTGTCGCCGTGCTGGTCCACAAACTGATAAAACGAGTCAGACTGCCGTGGAAAGGGGACAGAGGAGGAATGGACGGGATGCACGAGTCCGTTCCTGGAAGCTAGGGGGCTAATTGGTCCGCAGGACGAGACAGGACCATAAACTGTCGCCTGCAATCAAGGATGCGCGACTCTAGCCCGCGGGTGGACCCTATACCTCCTCCCGCCATAGTTTTCGGTGGTCGCCAACGCGGACAGAAGAGTCCCAAGTTTTATAAGGACCCCACCGGCCTCCGGGCGCTGGGCCCGAGAGACAGAGAGGTCCTGGGACCGTGTACGAATTTACATTTAGAAAATATAATGAAGCAGCGTGAAGCGACCATTAGTCGTTCGGAGATGACAGACGATTTCGGACCCCCGCAGCTCCTCCCCCTCGGACCGCGCGCACTCGAGGGGCCCACCGACACCAGCCAATGAAACAAAGACCGCGGAGCCCGGGAGGGGGCGACGGGGCGCCTTAATGACAGTGGGCCCAGTGGTTTTCATTAAGTTCGTCGCCGCGGCGGTATCGTTCGCGGACGATGTCGAACCGCATTCTTCCGTGACGGTGGCCCTCCGACTCAGAACTGTGTGTCACGCGAGGGTAGACACTCGGTTAAATTGCTTTCGTACGGCACTCGGATTTTTCGCGATCTCTCTTTCGATCGCGAGTTCGCATTCGCAAAGACAATTACTGTAGAACCCTGTTTATTGCTAGACTACGCAGGCGCCAGGAACTCTTTATCGTTTATAACAATATGTTTTTAGCCTTTGTACTCGAATGGCGAGTCTGTGGCGCCACTGAAAAATGCTGTACCACTTTTACATTCAGATTTAAAGAGTCGTTAACCGATACGCATCATTCAGAAAATTTGTCTACGCCGCTAAAATTTGCGCGTATATGAACTTATGATGTAAGCGTGTTATAAATGTAATTTTTGCGCTTGCAGAAAGCTGATTTTCAGGTGCATACTGTTGTGAGATTATTAGGAAGGAACTGCAATTGAAAAGGAATTGTACTGATCGCAGTGCCAAATCAAGCGTTACGACAACGAAAAGGCTTAACGCAATGTCTAAACTTATCGTAGAGTTCTTCATAGATTTTGTGATTATTGTATCTGAATATGTTCTGACACGTACAATATATGCTGTACACAACAAGAAATATCTTTATAATTAAAATATATGTCCCGGCTCCAAAGAAATTGCATTCTATGCACGGGCAGCGTGTTTTCAGATTCTTTTGGACGAAGGAGTTCAAGGGTCGCCAATGTTTCGGCGATTATTTGGCGTTTCTAATTTTGTGGAGCAGTGTAATTAGAACACGCATAGGTCTGGTGATTCGAGAGACGGATGGAAAGTCTATGATGGAGCTTTCAGGCCCCGAGAAACGAAGGAAGCAACGATCGTCTGCCATTCGGGGCCCGGTACGGTCCGGGGACCGTAATTAATGCCGCCCTGACGTCGGAATCGCTCCAGTTCGATTTCCACTCGCAGCCGGTCGTCGTAAATCAACGGAGACAGGAAAGGTCAGGCCTCGAGACGTCGTCGTGGGCCCCGATCGGTTGCGTCGCGTCTCTTCGGGATCGCCTAAAGCGCGAATCGATCGAGCTGGAGAGAGAAACGGTCCAGGAGAGAGCGAAACAACGATAAACGACGGCCTCGATTCCGGGACGCGAAGAAACGACCGGCAATTAGACGTATTAGTTTTTGCGCAATCGGCCAGTTGGCACGAGTGTGGCCGTCAAACCGGCTGACAGCGGGCACAGTCGAGCGATAGGAGAGGGAGTAGAGAAAGAAAGAGGGAGAGAGAGTGAGAGAGAGAGAGTGAGAGAGAGAGAGAGGAGAGAAGAGGCCCAGGAGGGAACAAATAATAATTACGTGTCCCTGTCACTCGAAAGGGTCCGAGAGTCGAAACCGGCGCAGCTACGATCCCGAAAAACCTCGATCTATCTGTCTCTCTAGCCTCGGGAGGACCGACGGGGCGGGGAGAGCACCATCGGGGCCCCGAGGGGCGGGGCCTCTGATTATTATAATTATTCCGGTGGGGCCTCGGGACCGTAATTAACGCAACCGCGGACCTGGGACATCTTGACAGATCCGAATTCCCGGTAATGATAAAAAATAGCCGTCCACCGCGTTCGCCGGGCCGTTCTCCGTTACCGTGGACTCCGTCAACGGGTCTCGAAGACACTTCGCGCTAGACGGTCCCATTTTGGTCCTGAGAGAGGCGAGATTTTCGGAAAAAATATTTCAAGTAGTTAGGATGCATCTTAATTCAAATGAGAGTATGATTCGGATAATCATAAAGTCATCATATTTATTTATTTACTTATTACGATTGGACGACGAGACTCGGGTTTATTTGCATCCAGGTTACAAACATTGTGTATAAATATTGGCTATCGAGTGTCTGAGAATTAATTTCTAAAAGGGTAGCCTTAAAAATTATATTAAAATGTAATGAGAAATAAAATTGTGAATGATCATACTTAATTACATTCTTGTTAAAAATGTTCGCTGTTCCAGTATTAATCCGTACGTAGATGGAATAGAATACTTTATTTTGAATATCGTGTACATTTTTTTAAAACGAAACAGCCCACTTGCTATACAACATATTACGTACACCTGCAGAACTTCGTTCGATTCTCTTCAAACAACCTCGCATACGCTCGGGCATCATAATTAAGAGAAAACAACGTTTTGTTTAAACTTGATATAACAAATATCCCCGAAACTATACGCTGCGAGCGTCTCCGTACAGTTATCGGCCCAAAGCACGGCCCTAATTATATAAGAATTATCTGAATCATGCTCTAAACGCTTAACCATAACCTTCGTCGAGTAGCTTAGGGAGATAATTGCCCGAAACGGAAAGATCATCGAGCTGTTATTAATCCGGAGAACGATAAACCGTGGATCCCTCTCGTCTCCTCTTTACGAAAAAAAGGAACGATCGCTGTTGGGCACGGCGTTGCGTCTTTTCCTTGGCATTCCTTATTTTCTAGACCATTAGGCGACACCTTTTTCACTACGAACGAACCCGCGATCACGCTGGCTAGGACGGATCGATCATTTTATTCGGCCATCATCGCGACGAGCCTAGATTTCTCTGTTTGGCAATCGGCCGAGGACAAAATAATAATAATTAGAGCGTAGATCTGTACTCATGGCAAAAATGTTTTGCGTTAATTGCCAGAAGATAGAGCTACATTGACAATCGATTTTTCTGTTTGCAATTTAAAATCTACTTTCAACTGACTTTTGCTATTGGCTCATAAATCTGCAATTTAATTATGGGTAATAATAGTTTCTCGTTCTTGGACTGCAGGTATTTACGTACTCATGGTATCCTTGTACTTCACAATTATGCAACGATCGCTATAGATGAAAAATGACAAATTGTTCAAAATAAAAATTTCCTGCATCTATTATAAATATTAGGATACTCTTCGGAATCCTTTAATCATTTTAATAGAACCAAAATAATATATTGACAATTTCCATTCTTTTAATCACTCTGCTGAATCGAATCGCAGCTACCCGTTTATGCTATAAATATATAAAATCCTCAGTCTATCAAATAAGTCAGAAGCTAAATTGCTTCAATACTTCACCAACAAGATACACTGCTTCTTAACAAACTTCTCGACAATAATGATAGTCGGCGAGAAACGGACGACAGTGTCAAAAAGTCGAGAAAGACTTCCAGCTTCTGTGAAATGTAATAAACGCTGTCGCAAAGAGAGCAAATTTTTCTTCGATAAGGACGAGACTGTGATAGACGACATTCCTCCGACTCCGGATTTTGCGAAAGGAACGTTGGAATTTAGCTGATCAGTGGCGAACAGTGTCGGCAGCGAAGCAGCCATCGAAAAATGTGGCTATCGACCCGTATCCCACCCCCGCCCGCGGCTGACATCCGTTTGATCGACACCCCTCGTGGAAACTCGCAGCGGAAAGCTTTCGACCGGGGCCGTATCTGTTTACTGGTGCAGGTCGGCGAAAAAAAAAACACACGCAGAAAAGACAGAAAACCGATACCGATACCAGGCGACACGATTGCGACAAAAACGCTGGGGACAGCTCGTCGAGCAGCCTCGGTATCGACGCCGCCGTGACACGGATTAATTTCCATACCGGGAGCGTGTTGCTCGATAACAGATATCCCGGTTGTCACGTCGACTTATCGCGCGGCCGGTCACGGGGGTCGGCACTTTGGGCAAATTAAACAAACATAAAGATGAGATAACACCTTCCTCCCTCGCCGCCTCGCCCACGCTCCGAGGCCCGAGACGCGGCGACTGAAAACTCGGGGACGACGATCGGTCGAGCGCCAATAACGACCGGCGATCCGATAATTAAATCGGAGAGTTATTCACGTCACGCGTCCGCGCAATTATAATTAAGGATTTATTAGCGTCGGCCGCCGCCGCCTTCTCCTTTCTTCCCCGCGGACCCCCGTGGACCCCCTCGGACCCCTCGAGACCCCCATTCCGCCGCAGGCCGTGCCACAACACCGTAGAAACGCCTTCCTCGGCTTCTAACGACTAACAGGTCGAAAACTCCTTGAAGACCGTGGAGCAGATCGCTCGCTCTCCCTTCGGCCCTTGTCTTCTCGAGCTCGCCGGACCCTTCGCTCCTTCTCCGTTCTCTTTCTCTCGCTCGTCGACGTCCCTCGCCCGCCTCGAGGAGAACAAATTAAAAACTGTCCCAGTGGCCGTAAATAAAACGTTCGCCGGCATTCCGCCCATCTCTGTATTCGCCTTAAAGAAGCCCTCTAGACACGAGGTCGACGCGATCCGTATACCGGGTGCC
Source organism: Augochlora pura (assembly GCF_028453695.1). Classification (NCBI taxonomy): domain Eukaryota; kingdom Metazoa; phylum Arthropoda; class Insecta; order Hymenoptera; family Halictidae; genus Augochlora; species Augochlora pura. Next base: position 16,901,427 of record NC_135773.1, on the reverse strand, counting down.
GTGCCCGTCGATCCGGAATCATCAAATTCTAGATCAAGATGGCGACGAAATCGAACGATTTCTGTACAGTCTGCACAGTTCATCACGGAACATTGAATCCGCGAAAGCATGACACGTTTTCAAATGTGACTCTTGCGTTTGTCAGAAACAATACAAATTGCTAAAACACTTTGGCGTAATTCATATAATTCTGTAGTTTTCCTTATTTGTTCCTCGCAGTAGCAACCCTTTGGATCATAGATTATAACTCGTATTAGGATTCATTTCTTTAATCCCTTAAGGTCATGTGTCTACTCTCGGCCGCCAAAGCTATTTATTTATTTATTTTATTTTTACATAATATTAAAACAAGTTATTGTATTACATATATGTAAACTTCAAAAAGGAATTAACAAGTGTTATTTTTCTGACTTAATCTTGAATATTATGTATTACTGATTGTTCAATGAAAATCGATTCCGACCATCATGACACATATGTATAAACTTAATGAGACTGCAAAGGGTTAATATTACATTATCTAATTTTATATTATTATTAATTTAATATGATATAATATTATGTTTGCTCACTGCATGTAACAATTATTAATTATATAAAGATTATATAAAATATATAAATAAAGGAAATATTTAGAAACGTAGGTCTTTACGAACAGTTCATTTGAAACCAAAGAGAATAGCCAGGTTAATATTCAGCATTGTGTCAAAACTAAACAAATTGATTTGATGTTCCATTTACGAAATAGGGATCCTCTTGGATGATTTCTACTCAACAAATAATGGACCTCCTCGTTCTATTTCACCAGTTACCTTTTATCAAGTTGATTTTGGACAACTGCAATCGTCATATCAGAAACTGTCGTCATTTCTTGACGACGAGTATACTCATCAAAACAGCCAACTAGATAATACTTTAATATCCTTTATAAAATTCTATATTTAATAAACGAAATATTTGAATAGAAGTAACTTACACAATCCCCACAGATTGCAACAGCTAACTATTGAACTAACAAAGAAACGTAATTATTTCTTTATTCACCCCATCGTTAAACGTAAAAATCGATTAGTTTACATAGATTATTCGACAATAGCGGAAGCTGCAATATTGTTAAAATAGCTCTTCGAAATTGTATTCTCTGTAACGATCACCCTGCACGCACACCTGAAACTGTATAACATCAGGGTACAATTAACCGTACATGGTTCAGACGTATTCACCTGGTTCACGTAAACTTACATATCAATAAATTCGTCGAGGAATCCACGCGTCGGAGCTGCAGGAAAAATACACAAGGTTCGGGTATCGTTGATTTACGATGCACACGCGAAAGATCTGCAGCGAGAGATTCTGATTCTATCGAAACGAAATGGTTGCCCCCCTCCCGGCAATCCACGATGGCATCGTGCCCGCGAAATTTGATTTTTCGCCGATATGAAAGATCGCGATCGAGAACGATGCTTAATTAACGGCCAAGACGAATGCAAGGGTGGGACGCGCGATCGAGTCTAACACCTGTGCGACAGCGAGGGACGCGAAGAAAACGGAGTGGGCGCGATTATTATGCATGTTGCACGATCGGCGTAATTCCCTTTGTAACGTGTAACGATGCGAGCCTAATGCGAAACTGAATGGCTACCTGACAAACTGTATCGGGACAATTATCGGGAGCGCACGGGAGAGAGTATTAATTACGGTCGGGTGGATACGTTCTCAGTGTATTTACGAGCAATGATCATTTTTAATCGGGCCCACCGAACGGTCGGTGATTAATGATTCGAGGATTAAGCGGCGATCAATTGACGATTATTGTGAAAAAGATTCGCGTTCCTCCTGTTTTATTAGGCAATCGTTCTTGTAGTAATTAGTTACCTGTAGATCATTTTGCGTACGGTGTACGGCGTACGCGCAAAGCTTTCAAATATGAGACCTTCCTGTTTGATTAGCCAATCGTTCTCGTGATATTTATGTGGTAATCTGTAGATCTTTACGCGTACGGTAGGTATAAAATTTATAAACGCTAAGACAAGCGAATTCTAATGCATTCGGTAGGAATATTTTCATCCAGAACTGAAAAAGATGTATAACATGACATAACCTGCAATTGTTCTAATAAGATCTTGTTCTATTGTTCTAACAGGGTCTTATTCCTCGTCTCGGGTTTTAAGGTAATCTCTTTCACTTATATCGAATTCTGTGAAGGTTTATTAACCTCTTGCAGTACCATTTTCTTCACAGTCACTAGGATTAGGAATTTTTCAATTGTTATAATTTCTTGGGATTAGAATTTTATTCCTTAAAGAACAGAATAACATTCATAATCAATTTATTACTAGTAATTTCCGTCACGAGTCGGAATCGTCAAAGTACGGTAAGGGGTTAATTGCAAACGAATGAATAAATTATTGAATATTACCTCATCATATTATTTTTGAATCAACTCCATTGAGCAATTCATGACAAAAATGAGAAAATCAAATTTATTTACAGGTGTTTCGAGATTTTATACGAACGAACTATTTTCCGTTAATTAGGATTACTAGAACAAAGACAAATGTTTATTTTATTTTGACGCAAAGTCATCCGAAGATTATTGCATTGCCGATTTCGCAAAATTCGCTTTGATTTTGTCAATAAAATTATACATTACCGTCCAAGAAAAATCGATGACATCGATATCGTCGAGTGGGTAACTTGGCGGTTGATTCGTCGGAGTCTCAGAGGGTATCGACGGAACATTTCGGCCACCCGGTAGACCGTTGTTTCGGGTCCACGCTGTATTTCAGGGGAAGGATGAGATACTGGGTCCTGGCGCCGCCGCGCGGTACAAAATAATGACACGGGTCCCGGCCGCGGTCTCATCGGGGGAACTTTTAATTACAAACTGATGACCAAGCCAAACCTAAAAATATTGTCTTCGGCCGGTCCGTATCCTTGAGAGGCTGAATACATTAGCGCAAAGATCGATCGGCGTGCGTTGCCGGCTCCGGCCAAGTGCGATCCATTATTTATTTAGGGTCGCCTTTTCACGCCGCGTCGCCGAGCCGCTTTCGTATTTATTCACCGACATTTCATTCCTCCCGAGATAATTGTCTAGTCAACGCGCATACTTCACCCCATGAAATCAGCTCAGGTAGATCCTCTGTTCACCTCGACTTCCTTCAGCCAGCCGCGCCGTCTTCGATAACCCCCACTTTAATCATTGTCATCAGGCTACAATTATTAATAGATTTGTTTAGACATCCGATGTCGGATGGTGCTTTAGGGAAAATAAAGTAGAATCTCCATTCTATAAAATGAGCTTGATTAGGCTGTTCTGAGACGCTTTATCTCGATGTTGTAATCCGTTGAGAAAGAACAATTTTTTGATCGAGATTTAAGCACTCGTAATCTTGTAATTTATTTGTTAATGTACACTTACTAGTAAAAATATAAGCATGTCTTATCTATAACTGGACCAAGTGATCGTTTGTTTGAGATGATAGTGAGATTAATTTGCTAGACAACAACTATCAAAAATTGCAATTGGTTGAAGTGATACAAGAATTAAGAATGTTCTTTTGTTTCAATTCCTTCATCTGAGCCTACAAAGAAAAATTAGAAGATGCACGTTGCACATTTCGTGGTGTCAGTGATCAAAAATGTTAAAACCGCAGAAAATTCGCAGTCGAGACTATACAACTGCAATCGACAGTTTGCGTCAACATTTGAGTAGACTGCGGATTTCACGTATTTATGGTAAAATTGAGTAGCCGTAATTTAAAATAGTAAAAAGCTTGAAGGAATTCTAAAATGTCAGCGTCTCAATTTACAAAATTACTACAGACAGAGAAAATAATGTACTTAGATTCTATTTCTTGCAAACCGTGCGGGTAATTTTTATTTTGTGGAAATATCCGTAGTTTCTCAGTCAGAAATGCAACAATTGAAGAAACTAAGGATTCCAACTGTTTTTTGCGACTATACGACTTCGACGCTCGAGGTATACGAAGATTTGAGCGATCAGAAGTGCCGCAACTGTAAAAAATTCTCAAGCTGCCCAGAGCTAGGGACTAGAAGCCTACCGGCTGGTTTACAATCAAGGCATCGGATTGATCCGTTCAAGGTCATTTCCCGGACATTAAGGTCACAGCTCGTCTCATCTATCACCATCCTCGATTAGAAGAAAAGAGAAATTCCGCGTGTCCGATGAAAAAGCCGCTCGCGTGTTGATGAGCCTGGTCTCGGCTCGAGGAGGACACACGAGAGATCGTTACGGACGACTCGCGGAGCAATTTCGGCCGGCACCGGCCTGAGACGCGGCGTAAGAAATCGCGGACTTTTGACCGGCCGATTTCTAGCTGTTTTCTCTGTGTGCCGCGGCCGGAATAAAATGTAAAGTAATCGCCGCGGCTCGCCGCCGAGAAAAAAGAAGCGGACGAGCGGTGAAAGCAGAGAGGCGCATGCATAAGTGGCTCCGGACGAGAGACGAGCCTCAGATATGACAGATACGCTGCTCGCTTTTAATTATAGGGCTGCGGGAGAGGAAAGGCTCACGCGAGCTCGGGGCCGCGAACCGCGACCACCTCGCCGCGATACATTGTGCTTAGGTCGCTTCTTCTTTGTTTTTCGAGGCCCTCGTCCCTTGTCTGTAGGTTGCCGAAAAAATTTTTGCAAATTACCCTGTTCGCGGCTCTCGCCCTCGCACGCGATACACGAAATAGCTGGGTAGCACTTCGTCAGACGTCTTCTTAGTCGTCCGATCACGGCTGAAACCTGCGCCGCGTAAAATACTACTTATACTTATCAAATATTACTCGTTATTTATTAACATTTTTTCCAGCTTCACCAGCAAAATTAGGTACTTCTCTATCTTTACTGCTCGACGAAACCAGAAATCTCAGTCTTCCTGATTCTCGAATCATTGGATAAAAGTTTATTTAATTTTATTTAATTTTCATTTATTATAATTATTAGTATATCTTGGAGTATTGAAATAATTGTCAAGATTTCTGTTTAACGCATTTTAACCATGAACATTGTCATTGTAGAATATAATAATGACGCGGTAAGCTTAAAAATAGGAACGTAAACAAGATCAAGAAAGTAACCAGTAGAATCAATAGATCATATTTCAACATAACTATAATCTTCTGTGATCATTACTTCATTTTACTAATTCCAATACCGTGTTTTACATCATTTAAATATCTCGAACACTAACTCTATCTTTTATTGTATCTTTTATTGCACTGTCCCTTTCCTTTTATCTTTACTTCCTCTTGATATGCTACTAGCACGCCATATTGTCATATTATTGTAAACACAGGGACTTTTTCACAGCGACCAAATAAATAAATATTATCATTATTATTATTATTATAAACATTACATACAACGAGACCCTTCCAGTGACGATAAATCAATGAAACAAGAAAATAATAAAATAAAAAGGAGTGTCTGATACAAAGTAGAGAAAAAAAGATCACAGGGGAATAAATAAATACTAAATGAATGTCAAAATTATAGTAATAACAAGATAGTTCTGAGCCATCTTGACTTCAGAACAAGTACCACAAGCAAATATTATACTGACTTAACAAAATTCTTTCCACGCGATAAACGGCGATCGAAAGCACACTAAAAGTTGAAAGATGATTCACCGGGGCATCATGTTAGAAAGAACTCTTTCAGCGGTGTATTCGAGGCTCCACCCTTAAATAACAGTGACCAGGTGAGAAGTGAACGGTGAACATTTGGTGCCGAGTGACTCGTATCCACCTGGTCGGCCGCAGAGATGGAAACACGCCTAAACGCGCCCCGGGTGGAAGACGGAGGCCTGCCCCCGGCGAACTTCCCTTCCTTCGCCGTCCTCTGACGTAATCGAAGAAGCCCAGGCCAGCACAGATCACAGATTAAACAACACTCGAGTCCTTCTCCTCGATAATTACCCAGGCCGGGGTAATTGCTGCAATCCGGGAACGGCACGCAGTTACAGAACGGCAGATAATTCAGCGAACGGTGATTTCGAGTCAGATTGCCCGGGCAGAAGTTACGTTATACGCGCGCGCCTCCACCAAAGTTGGAATTGGTTGAAGCTGAAATTGAGAGAGAGAAAGAGAGGGAGAGAGAAGAGAGAGAAAGAGCAGATAGAGACACGCGGTGATAGAGAGAAAGGAGACCCCTTTGGTGCCGTTCCCACACCCCCTTCTCGCGAATGCAATCCTCGAGGAACAGCCGACGGATTACGCGTTCGCACCTGCGTAAGCGAGATGTCGATTCGTCACGGAATCGTCGTTCCATGACGAGATCTCGCTCGCGTGCCGCGCACCATGCGAAACGCGATACCATCTAACCACGAGAACCATCGCGACTCGAATTCCGTCGAATTTCGCGAAACACCGGTCGAACAAAAGCCTTCGATGTTCCTAATCTCGTTATTCCCTAGCAAAACGTCATAAAGCGATCCAACCTAACCACGGACCTCCACGACCGCTGTTACACTGCCAATCTTGCTGTCAATTCTCATTATAAGACTGACGATCTCTATACAAAACAAAAATTGTCTGCATCGGTTGTAAAAGACAGGCGTTGGACGTACATTTAATGCTTATTTTAATTATTTTAACAAGTTGGGAACGGTATATCGATACACTTGAGTTAAAAATAATAGAACACTATATATAATCCTTTACACTCCCATACGGCAATAGTAAATTATTATTTTTAAGGTAATCATGTAAAGCAGATGTATAAAGACAGGAAATATTTTATTCATTAATTCCTATAGAATTTCACGGTAGTTATAATTATTTTTATCTTAATCAAGCTTTGTATAGCAGATCACAATTTTGGCAAAATTTGCTCCGACTTTTTGGTAGGTAATTATGTCAGAAAAGCCTTCGGAGTCCTACGGATTAAACACATGTTTCCATTGTTTTAAATTGTTCTTACTCATCTTTGCAATAAATAGATAAAATTCGCAGTCTATTCATTATACTTATGCGTAAAATTTGATATTGGACAGTAGTCTCTAAAGGGTGCCATTTCATTCATAGGAACCATTGTTTTCACAAGTACATTTTCGCAGATACCATTTTTTCGTAGGTATCATTTTTTAAACTCCTTTGATTATAATAATTCTTTAGAACGATGAGAAAATTTATGTCTAGTGTGTGTCGACGTTTCCTTGAATACTTAAATCTGTGGCTGCAAGGAAATTCGCATATTTTCACTTCCGAGATATCGTCGCTTAAAGTTCGCATCGCTATTAGCAGTGTTTCAAATTGCATAATTTTTTTGAGCCTGTCTTCTTCCAATAAATAACGTAAATGCTATATGTTGCAGTTCGATTGCCGCATTAACTTAAGCTTTTGGAAATGCGACTTGCGATTCATTTGCTTACAGCGGCAGAGATATTAATGGCAGGAATTCTTTATTCCAATTTAATCTTACGAGCCAGACTCGTCAAAATGTAAGAAGGGGTTGATGCATACGTTTCCTTTCATTTTACAGGCCTGCGCATACCATAAATGCACGAAGTTATATATAGTTCTACTTACACCCTGTTATTACTCTTACACCTAGAAACGCCTCTTTCCTCCTCGTAACTCCTCGGGTTAAAATCCGACCATACTTTGCATTGGCCACAGTCTTCTACTTCCTAGTGACTGTGTTGCAAGCACATGTAGCTTATTAAAAAAATTATGAACACTACAGAATTGATCGATTTACATTATAATCGAATCCAAGTTGATTTTTAAGGTGTGTATGAGGGTAGCTGCTTTTGACCCGTATACACGTCGTAACAGAAACTGTTACCACTTCTTCATGGCGAATATACTCATTAAACTGCTTAAGAAGAAAATGCACAGTGTCTTTTATCAAGTTACATATTTTATAAAAGTGTTGCGTTTATACCCTCTCATACGATTTTCAAACAAGTTTCACTCAAAAACTAGAGACACTATTGGGACCAGAAAATTTGAAAATAATATCACGTTATCGTTTCCTTAATTAGAACTTGATATTTTACTTAAAATTTATTGATTTAATAATTAATTTCAATTTTTCGATACAAATGTAGGCCATTTTGACTTAGTACAATAGCACAGGGTTAAGCAAAATATGAAGAAAATCAAACATACACAGTATAATTACTAGACTGTAGATCTTTATGCCAAATGGAAAACTTCCAAGTCAATTATGAGAAACAGGAATGAAATAAAAATAAAACGCTTGTTCCAATAATTTGAATAAATTGCGAATAGGGTAACAATATCACGAAATTGTTTTCCTGTCTCCACAATTCTTCATTTCAGTTGATTAACATGTTTCGTATAAATCCATAAAATCCGTAATAATATCCTAATAATCACAGCTACAATAGCAACAGCTATTAACAACAGATAGCAACAGCTAACTAGTTAACTAAGTACAGATTAAGATTGTCATAAAGAAGTATCAATGATCCGATGACACAATTCGGTATTGAAGAAGTCACGAGAATCGAAGTTGATCAGCTGATCGCAGGATCGTGGCCAGCTCGCGTGCCGAACTGCCGAGCGAAGAATCGCGCTCGCTTTGGCCGGCTATTACGCAATTAACATTCAGTTTAATTACCGCTTCGTGGAGCTGATGGGCTAGGCAACGGGTCCGCCCGTTGGCCAGGTCACCAACGGCAGCTCGTTTCTCTCGCGGAAGCTTCGCCTCTCGCGTTGTTGCTCGTTAACCCACCATCCCTCGATCCATCACCTACGTTTGCAACTGCAATCTACCTATGGGTCACTGATCTTTGTCGGCAACCTTGGGAGAATGCATATTTTAATGACACTCGCCGCGGATTTGTCAGAATCGTGTTAACGTCAGCTTGACGACGCGTCGGCTTTCATTCGTACTCTTTGCATTCATTATCGATGCAATCTCTTTTGAAGTGTAATAATAAGAATTTATGGATGTATACCAACATATTTTAAGATTACTTACTCTATTTAGTTTATTGGGACATTTAAATATATATTCATGAGAAAAGATGTGCATGCATTTTGGTTTTATTTATAGATATACTTGTATATCTTTAACTACATTTCAAGTCAATGAAAATTACTGTAATAATAATAATAATAATAATAATAATAACAATCTATGTATATACTTCTCAAGAAACTTATCGACAAAATTATCGATACGATATTATTAACCTTTTGCACTTGAGACTATTTTAACTCTGAATTTAGGGCAGTTGCTTCACCCTTTTTATTTTATTATAAAATCTGAAAAGTCTTTAGAAAATAGTGTAGCAATTTTTAGCGTTGCCTCAGAATCGCCAATCAAGTGCAAAGAATTTATCCGATTGAAGCCTTTTCGCAGGTAGAAGATGATAACTATTTCTAAAGTGGCGACTATACATTTCGAAGCGTCTTCGATGAGCCGTCGTTAAAAATGATTCGCAAGGTCAAATAGAAAAATGAGAAACGCGTAGAGGCTTCAGAAGCGCGATGGCAGGAAAGTTTGCGAAACAATGGCAGAGCCTGTGCAAGGCTCGTCAGCCCGGCCGGCTCATAGATAATTTATTAGCGATCCGCAGAAAGATCGGTGTTTACGAGCGTCACATTTACCGGTCGTGAAGATCGTGATATTGGTGATCGAGCCGAAACTGTCGAAACCGTCGAGACAGGCCTGAAATTGGCGCAATTGCCTTCCGTCCGTGCTCTGTGCCGGCGTTGCCCAAGTCCGAGTTACTCTGCTCTCTCTCCCTTTATTAAATCGATCTACGGTCTCCGAAAGGTCACATTTTATCCGTCTGTATCTATTAGTCCGAACGAAAAACCGCCACGGTCCGACGATTCTTTTATTTCGCCGGTTTACTCGAGCAACGATCCGGTAATTGCTTCTTCGCTGGCGATCGCGATGGGTCGAGCCGACACTGACGAAACCTGGTCTGATAGGAAACGGTTATACTGGCTCGAAAAACTCGACCGACGCGTCGGAAATTTACCGATGAAACGCAGAACAAATATGTAAATTGCCGGCTGCGAAGAACAACCGGATTTCTGTCAGCAGCAGCAATTTTTCGCTGACCTCGGGTCTCTCCACCGAGTTCACGACCGCCGTGAAAAATCGAAATTTAGGCGCGGTCCGATACCACGAGGAACAGTACGACAGTGTGTAATTCTATTGGCACGAAGAGTACGACCGATAGATCGAAGATTGGCCGAGAAAATTGAGGAAAAATATGCAAATTGCTCGCTCGTACGTTCCAACAGGTTTCCTAGGATTATTCAGCAGCGGCCTCGATCGAACGTCTCCGTAATCTTCTGGGAAACATAGTAATTATCAAATTTCGAATTCAGCGGATTTCTGGAAAATCACCGAGCATCGTTACCGATGGAAGAAAATCCTGTTCGGCTCGACAGCCACTCCCGCGATCGTCTTCGGAGCATCGGCATGTCGGCCAGCATCCCTCGGGAGCTTCCCGGTTTCCTCGGTGCTCGGCGCGTTTCAGCCGCACGTTTTAGCGGCCGGTCTGCGGAGAGACGGGTGGGCTGAACGGATGGGCAATCTCCCTGCAGCGCGTATTTCTCCGTACGGCACGCACAACCCGGCCAGGCTACGATCGCGACGAGGTGTATGCCCTAGAAGCATTAAAGTCTCGACGTCATCCTCGATCCTAGCGGACGGGCGAAGACAACAAAAAGAGAAAAACGGTAGTGGAAGCCTGGATACAAGGTGGAAATAAAAGGACCGATGTGGAAGAAGAAGGAGGAGGAGGAGGAGGAGGTGGAGGAGGAGGCGACGGAGGAGAAGGGAACGCGGCCGAGGAGCACATATAACATCCGAGCTGGAGGAAGGAGGTGGCGGCGTCGGATAGCGAAGGTGGTCGAGGGTGCTCGGCGGACCGAGGGGCGGAGGGGAGCACAGAAGAGAAGAGCAGAGAAGAGAAGAGGCCGGGAGCTATGCGTGCTCCGCCCCGCCCACGCTTTCAGAGACCCGGGACTCAACTTGTCCACCTTCTTCTCGGCGTACAGCCACCCGCAAGAGTGTCCGTGATGCACCGTGCCACCCCGGCTCCAGATTCCAGGGGCCCTCGAGGATGCTCCCACCGATCCTCGACGATCCCACCCCCACCTTCGAACTGGTTGTTCCCCGGACGCTCGGGCTGACCGATAACGCGATAGGAAGCTCGTTCCAGCGCAGCGGCTCGCCTCGGTTGATCCGCGAGACCGTGGCCCCGCTCGCTGTCTCCGAGTCAGGTGGCCAGCGAGCATGGTAGCCGGCCGTAAACCGAGTGACTTGGAGCTGACAGAGGGTAAATGGGATGAAGGAAATACGGAACGTCTCTCGTTTAGATTAGATCCGCGTGGGCGGACCTGGCGATCGCCGTCGACCCGAGAAGATTTAAAACGAAGCGGAGGGAACTGGAAGACGCGCGCGGATCGTTACGTCTTTGTAGGCTTCAGGGACGATGGCTGTTCAGGCTCCGATACGGGTTTCCGATTTGTCCAAGTGTACGGTTTTAGGCGTTTCGGTAAATCTCGATCGTTGATAACGATACCCAGTTTTACAGTTTTCTTTTACAGTTGCCATTTCAAAGGTATCGTACAGATACTTCGTTTACGATGCTTCGTTCAAAATGGAAACTGCATAGTTGCGTACAATGAGGAGATCAATGAGACTCGATAAAGTATCTCCATAAATAATTACCAATTCAGATCGATCTTCAGAACAAGGTACCTATTGTGAGTGTCGAGATCCGCGGTTAAATAAATCACTTGACATCCACTCTATACATTGTTTAGTTAAGAAGATCTTAATAGTATTCGCTATAATAGTCGGAGTAGAAAACAAATATTTCGACAGAAGCGTATAAATGAAAATAATCGCAACATATTACGTGTATTATTGTATGTTGGTCCTTGGTTTGTGTGTGAGGGATCACGGGGCGCTTATGTCTATAGTTATTCACATCATTAAAATAATGGATAAATTCAAAAACAGAAAAACATTTCCTTCCTCTTCTTAAAACATTACTTTCTCTTCCTCAATCTGACATAGTTTACACATGGATCCTCATTGTTTCAAAACATTACTTTCTCTATCCGTGTTTCTGGATATACATATAGTTATTCTACAACTAGTAGACAACGACACTCGTTCGTGTACATATAATATAAGAATGTACTGCACTGTCGACAGTAACGCATAATTAACATATAAAGAGAATAAAGTACGATGATATCCAGGGAAAATGTTGCTACTAATTACTGTTTCTACATCAAAGCAAGCATACTTTCGCTACAGAAAAATGTCTCGTTTACGAAGCAGCAAGGAAATGCCCCTCTTGTCGCACATGTCCTCCACCATACCCTTCTCTCATTAGAACAGGAAATTTCTCCAGATGCCCAGAGGCTACGCAACAACCGGGTACATTTCGCGTACCCCCAGAGGCCTGGAAACCCAGTAATCTTTCCCTCCGCCGCGTCTCCTCCTCCTAGAATGACACAGTCGGTCCGATCCTGTCGAATCAAAGAAAATCCCGGCTGCCTGGAGTGAAGCAGCAGAGATCTTCCTAGGCCGGCAATCAACGCGAACACGGCCGAGGTTATCCAGAAATTTCCATCGAGCGTTTCCATCACGTAGGTGGCTGGGGTCCCTTTTGACGCGGACCGTACTCTCGCAGGGTCCAAGGGCCGCGGGCGCCATCTCCTCGGACGCTTATCCTGCTGGATCCGTGCAACCTCCTCCCGCGAGCCTGTGTCCCTCTAGCGCATTACCATACCTTCGCCTCCACCTTCTTCCCCCCCTTCACCAAGAGGAACGTCTCTCGGAGCTGGCCATTATTCTAATAATTCCACCACGGTAGTTTTCTTTTCCCTTTTGCGGGCTATTTAGATTAATCTCCCAGGTTTCCACTTCGCTGCCGTACGCAGCCGCCGTCCCGTTACCAAACGCCCGTGGCAGAGCGAGACCGAACCGCGTTTTCGTTTCGGCCCCGCTGGATCAACTTGATTGTTGCTGCCGCTGTTGTTCGAACGTTCTTGTCAAGCTGTTGCGCGGACTTTTCGTTGTCTCCCACGCCAGCTGCTGTCGGCACAGACTGCAAAATCGAGCATATTTCATTCGAACAACGAATACAATTTTATTCGATGTGTCCTCCGAAGCAAATTTTATTCGAGGAATTATATGAAGAAAATCTTGAGCGAAGCATCCAATCGAAATATTAGGTTTACCGGTAAGTTCTGTCTGCGAAGTGAGAGAATATAATCAATTTCTCGTGCATTTAATAACGTTTATTATACAATCTAATTTCGTTACCTATGACCCCTAGCAAGCGAAATGGCAATTTGTAAATAACAATTCTGAAAGAAATGTCTCAAATGAGCATATGCATATTTATTAAAACTCGATATGATATTATCCGACAGAACTTTCCGGTAGACCTAATACTTCTCGAATACAGTTTTATTCAAAGAATTTATTCTTAACATTCAAAGAATTTGATTCTAGTATTATGTATCTATAAATTTTGTACTAGTACTCGTTTACCTATTCATGAGTGACAAGGAAACCGACGTTCTAAAAACGAATATAGTTAAGTTATATTAGCACTCTGGGTTACAGCAGTGTCTCTACAGAGCGCAATTTCAGATGCCGGAATTATTTTACAAAAGGCAAATATCAGAACGTTAAGCGTATATCCACGGTCGCTTACTACGGTGTTTGGAGACACTGTTAAAACAGAGTGGAAACGAGCTCCGCAGCCGAGAACATTGTTCGAGCTCGGCCTTTTCCTCGCTGAATGGACCTTTGCGGTGGGAGCGCCGCAAAGAACCACGGGGCGAGAACCTTTTGTCTTTTAATCGTCGCGCCCTTTGCTTCGGGGATGTGTAGGGTGGCCTCGGACTCGCCTGACAAATGGCTGCCGACTGTCCGGCCGTCCTAGTCAAACGCCGCCACCGCCTCTGACGCAATTCATTCGATTTTCAATGCCATGGTTTATTCCTTTCGAAAAATCGACCGCGGTCCCCCGTCGATGATCGAACGTCTTTCGGACGGCCCTTCTCAGCCCTCGATAAATTATTCCCCGTTTCCGTGACGTTTTTACATGAGCCAGGGCGGCGCCGAGGTTCTATTTAACACACGATGTTGCATTGGTTACTAATTCGATCGCATCGCGATGCAGGCATATAAACCGATGTTCTTTAGAATTCTTGCTAAGACTGTAAGGCACGAAGAAATTACTCCTAATTACATATAACATAATTATATAATGTTATATTATAATTTTCTTTGTGGAAGTATGGTAGATGGTAGCAGCAAAATTCTGCGCATTGTACAATGCAACACAGTGTAGAGAATAAGTGAAACTTATTTTCTTTATAAATCAATTTAATAAATTTATTCCACATATGTGTATTGAATAAATAATGGCAATTGCGACAAAATAGGTTATTTAGCAAGACAAAAATCTTTTGCAATGAACAAGAACACGAACCAGTCTTTAAGAAATTAAAACACGGTAGGATGTATTCCGGTGGTATAGAAAACTTTTCAGGGTGCGATCCATGGTGGCTCTGTTTAAAAGTCGTTGTATTTCAATATACATAATAATATATTTCAGAACAAGATATTTCAAAATAATACGTTGCGACTAAGGTAGTCGCCACAAATATATTACAGAATGTAATATGCACTTTGTAATTACTTATTACAGAAATTATATTTTATAATAATATATTACAAAATAGGATAATGTAGACTAGTATATTTGAGAATAATACATTATAAGTAATATATTGTAGACTACAATGTTACACTATGAACTATATGTATATTGCAGAACAGTATATTTCAGAATGATACATTACAGAATAGTACATTACAAAATAATATATTTCAAATAAATAATACAGAGATTTCAACAGCGTATGTTCGACAGTAGAAACAGGAAGAAGCACAGTAAATGCTAATGTCTGATAGTACATGTCCTAATTACCACAAAATCTTGTCTCTTCAACATCAATAAAACAAAATTTACTGGCAAGTTCGTCGCAGACACGCGCTCTTCCTATATAACGTTAATTTTCACCTGTCTGTTTCGTACCTGCTGACAAAGATCCAGTGTTTTTCGGAAAAGATCAAGAGCATTTTCCTCGGTTAATTAGGGGGTGGATCACGACATGTCGCATGCAGCGATCGCCACGAAAAGCGATTTATATAGATCGTCGCCGCAGGGATCGCATTGTCTCTAAGCAGAGCAAAGCCACGCCGCCGACCTTGCCTCCAGCCTCGCATCGCGATGCTTCTTCGTTCGTACTATCCGATTCCCAGAGTCGTATGCCGATCAGCTTTCGGAATTCGTGTCCGCCGCGGCGGGTGGCCGTCGCTCGCCCCGCGGTCCCAATAATTACCGCGTCGGGAACGAGGTCTTTATCGTGGGACAGCTTCTCTCCTCCTCGCAGGTCTTCGTCGAAAAAGACGGCGGCGATAAAACGTCTCACGATACCTTATAGGCTCCGAAACTCTTTCGTTGCAGCACATTTACATCCCTGGTTAGCTAAGCTGCAGATTTGATACAACTATGGCAACAATTAATTTTTTCTCATTTCTCTTTTTAAATAATCTTTCTTTTGTATTTTGATTTCAACGACGTTATTAGTTGTATATCTGATTAGCTAATGTATGTGACATTCTGTCATTTATTATATTCTGTGTACTATAAGTTATTACATGTACCATATATTTATTATTTATTTATTTAATGATTTAAATCAGACGGCTTATTAGTAAATACAGAGTTTGTACATATGTTCGATATTGCTTACTGTTAGTTTTATATTCTTATGTAATATTACTTAAGAAATTATAAATTAATCGTTGTCTCTTTATATCGGGATCACATATGAAGATAATAATACAGATATATTTATTATATATATTAAACAATTTTTTACTTTTTTCTCTCACTTTTTGTATTATATCGCTATACCATATATTTGTATCTTTATTATATTCGAGTGACAACTATAAAAATCTTCTTCTTTTTCTCTATTCCTATTTATAGCAAGAGTTGTTTCACACGTATACATGAATAACAAGATAAAAATTAGCGCTTGTAATATGCAGCAGTGAAACAGTTTAAAAACACGGCTAGTCTTCTGAGTTTATTCAATTTCTTACAAACAGTTGTTTAAATTTTCCTTGCACTTGACGTAGACAATTTTCATTTTCCATAAAATGCACGGTCTTTTATCGTCGCAGGAAATAAAGCGCTCAAAGTGGAAATGATTTTCTAAATTTGAACGCTAACCCTTGCATTTGCTTTCTTCATTTGGGAAGAATTTCACGCTCATGCAGATGTAGAACCACAACAGATCGACCGGGAACAGCTCAAGGTACCGGTAAGCATATGCACGAACTGTTTCTCGGCACGGTGTTTGCTTCCGAGCGTCATTAGAATTCGTGTTCTCGGCTCGTGTTCCTTTGGTCCCCGCTCTCGAGCATTGTAATATCAATGACACGGAAATAGAGTCCTCGAGATATCTCGCTGAAGGGAGCGGACCCGTGTCGAACCTCCCCGAGAGAGAGAGAAAGAGAGAAAGAGAGAAAGGGAGAAAGAAAGAGACAAAGAGTGAGAGAGAGAGAGAGAGAGAGAGAGAGGGGTGGGAGAGGGATGACGGCGCTCAGCCTCTCGGAAATATCCACTTTCGAGGGCGTCTCGAATCGAGTCTCCTGTCAAGAATCATTCGTAATTTGTTTTCTCGTGCCCCTTCTCTCGTGGCCGTGGGTTTGTGTACCGATGACACAGAAATAGATGCCGAGGGGCCGCGATTCCAAAGGGCTGCGCGGCTCTATGAGACGATAACGTAAACAGACCGAGATTCTTGCGACCAGCTTCGAAACGATTCCGTGCATTCTTCTGCTGAATGTGGCAACGCTCAATTTTCTGACAAATTAGTTCCTCTGGCTCCCACTTTGGCCCACAACTCGCACAAGAGCTCACAGTAGAATTCGTTAACAATTATTAAGATAAATTGCATAGGAAAACACATGTTTCATTAATTATTCGGTGCTACCGAATCCGGAAACAGACAATCTAAAACAAGAAGTGACTGTTCCACACCCTCCATCACAGTTGGGCAAATAACGATTGAGTTATTACCATCAATCGTTAATTGCAATTAACTATTTAATCTTGTTTAATTGTTAATCACTATTAACGACTAAAGTGGAGATTTAACCAAATTCCACATTCCAAATTCTACCACATTCCAAATAATGTTTATACTAAAGAAGGTGACATTTAAAAAATTATAAAAAATGAAACTGTCGTTATGAATCACAGGAATCAATTCTATATGCATAAGATACACTTTATTGCATAAAATGGAAATACTACAAGTCAGGAAAGTTATTTCAGATTTCCTGTGAAAGTGGCTTCGTATGCAAGGGTTAATTGTTAAATGATTAACAGTAGCAACTAAATCGTTGATAGCGATTAATGATGAACAGTACTTCAGTTGTTATACAGAAATTTCTATACAATAAAATGTAATCAGGTAATGACTATAATAAAGACTATTCTTAACGAAATTACATATAAATATTATTCCGTTAAAAAATCAACAGTTATTAATTGTCCTTTCGACGATTAATACTTTTAATCGATGACTGACGATGGCGATCATATATCGATTAAATCAATCGTTTAAAAATGGAAACTCTGTTTGACTGTGAATTTATCAGACAGGCCACGTGGCAACTCGCGGGTGATAGGTTGCCGACGCCTCGTCTAGAACGTAGGCTGCTTGAACTTGACTGGACTATCGGAGGTCTGGAGAGGAAAACTAGCGGGTTATTCGATCCGAGTGCAGTTGGCTAGCTATGGATCAGGTTGAATGGGACCAGAAGCTGGTTTGCACGCGGCGACTCGGTAATCCTTGCAGCGAGATCGGTCGAGGACTCTTCTCCGGCTTCGCCGCCGAGAGAGACGAGAATGTTTACATTTGTCTGCGGTGGCAGCACGCGGTCCCGGTTGCACCGCGAACACAAAGACCGTTTTATAGTCTGGGTCCCCCGGTTAGATGGACGCAGAAATTCCACCCTCGTCACGGCGTGTCGCGACCGGCGACAAAACACCACAAAGCCGGCCTTGTTAATTACAGCCGGCGTAACCGGCTCCATCTGCGTCCGTCGGGGCCCGTTTTCCGAATACCGCAAAAAATTGCTCATTGAACGGCCAATCGCGATCCTATCGGTACCTCGTAGCCGCCGTCGGTTGCTGGAATCGGGACGGGGCCGTGCCGATTGCAAGGGAAATCGTCCGGTATCGCGAAGATCGTGCTTCTTTCGCATTCATCCTAGCTGTACCAGTCGACTTCGCGAGCACGAAAAACGTGGCTCGCTTAGGAATTTTTTTTCTCCGATGGTACCGGTTCGATAGAAATAGTCTTTCAGCGTGTTATTATCGAGCGTTCAATGTATCGGTTAGCATCTTTTTCAAAGGAGGAATAAGTATTTGTTCCAAAGAGATATAGCAGACGTTCCACGATCATCTACATGAATTGGCACTTAGCTGCTGGAACTAATGCCAGGTTCGTAATTTTTGTAATTTTCAAATTACTTTTCACAAATATGTTCTCTAGAGTCTACAACGCAGAATGCAAAGATATAGACTTCTCTCGAGTTGATAAACGAGGATAATCGCCTTCATGCTTATAAAAATCTGATAGGCTTACGTATATCCACTACTCGGTCACCTATCAAATTTTTTCTAAAGAAATTAGTAGGCTTTTAGAATGAAACTTCTTTTGGACGAAAAAGTACACTTTGCAGCATATCTGGGAATTTTTGCGACAGGAAATGTCGATTATGTTCGTGGGTACAATAATTTTTCCGGGAGCACCGTTTTCGAAGACTTTCGAAGAAAGCTCGAAGAGAGGTCGACGCGCCCCGATCGATCGGCGATCGACGAACTTGGAGCGGTCGCGGGTTTATTCCGGGGCGTTGATCGTCGGTCGTGTTTGTTTATACTGGGTGGGACAGAAATATGTACAAGAGTGTCGCTGGGACGCGAAACATCTGTCGCTGTTGAACCCGCAGACGCCTCGGCGGTCACGCCGCGCCGCGACTATTTTCGCTGCATGCCGCCAGATTACGCAGCTGACAGCCAGTGACAACCGCTTTCTCGCACGATTTTCTCATAGGTAACCAAGTTGACAGCGTCCAAAGACACTTCCTTGAAGTTGCTCGTCGCCCACGACCACCCATGTCTGCGCCGCCTGCCGTTAAAAGGCTTGCTCCCTCCTCCATTTTCGAGGAAACTCGAAACTATAATTGATGGCTGTCTATCCGATCGCCGGCGTTTCGCTGCACCGTGTCCTTCGAAGCCGACGGTCTTATCAGCACACTTCGATAGCTGAACAAGTTCATGGAAAAGTGTAACTGTTCTAGACTCAAGTATTCAAGTTTCTTCACATCGATATCTTGTCACTGAAGAAAGATGCGTTTACGTCATTTTACCTGTTAATAGCACCAAATTATTCGGATTAAAGGACTGTAAATCTTCTGTTTCCATTCATTTTGCCTGAATCTATGGTATTTAGATCGAATATGAAACTCGATATCGAAGAATTTTCGCAAATATTATTTGTATTCATGAATACAGGGTGGATCACGGAATGTAATCAGCGCACATGGCCAATAATCTTTTGTATGAAGACGTTAAATAAAAACTGTGCTTCATAACACAACGTTTTTTAACAAAAAGTTTTACTTGTAGCTTTAATCATTGAAGATTCTTATATAAAATTCGGCTATTTATAGCAATCATCGCATAGATGATGGATATATCCGGCACTCGCATCTAAAAGGTTAAATATCTATCTGCAAACAAGTTGCAAGTCATTTACTTTTATATTTCCGGTTGATGGAGTTGCCAATCGTCATCAATGTTATTATCGATTATCTCAGGGACCTTATATAATTAAGACGTATACGGCATCTTGTGAGAAAGCTGAAATTATTTGGTAAACTCTCGACATAGTAGCACGTGACTTGAAAGTTATACAGGCCCATAAATGGTTACAGTTACTTCGACTGCAAAGTGATAAAATAATTGCGCCAACTTTTTGTCAACCATTGAATTCACGCGCTAGACGCGGCACGCAGCTGCGGGCGTATGCGTCGAGTGCCCCACTCCTTGCGTAACTTATTTTCATAAGAACACTGGTCGCGTGCAACCTCCCAATTGACAAACCCGCGGCCTAGAGAAGGCATAAGGAAAACAGCAGGGAAGGGGAACGCCTCCCGTCCATTGTCGGAACCGGAAACTGTAATAGGCCCCGACGAGGAGGTCACAAAAGGGGTTCGGGAAGAGTTAAGCGTTGTTGATCGTCCTCGGGATCTCTAATTCCCATCACGCCCTCGGAAACGTGGAACAGATGGACGCGACGCCGACGCGGGCTCCTCGCGCCGACTCGATTAAAACAGAGTATCGGCGAACGTTCTCCGCTATCCTCTCTTCTTCGCTTCACCTCTCCGACTCTTCCTTCTTCTCTTTTTTTTTTTCAATTCGTTGTTTACCTTTTTGGCCGGACCATCTGGCCGGATTAACCGCTTCGTTTGCAGGGGCGTTTCCAATTTTTCGGTCGCCGCGAATGGCGGAACGATCGACGTGTCCACTCGCACGTGAACACGCGAAACCGAACTTTGCCGGCCGCAGAACTTCGTAAACGGTTACTACTCCGCGGAACTTCGGGATCAAGGGGTGGTTACAGTCGGTTTAATTCAGGCGTGCAGACGCCGCCGCTGAAAATGGCTATAGAACATCCTGGCGGCGACGGTTTCAAGGGTTTATCGCTCAACGGCGGACCAGGAGACATCAAGCGAATTAACACTATTTCTAGCAATCTGTTGTATACACTTGTTTTTACTAAATTATTCTTAGAATCTCATAGGACAAGTCATACAATTAATTGATCCTCCTCTGTTGTATTGGGACAAAATAACTCATATTATTCTATAGGAAATTAACAATGAATTCAATATATTTTTACGCCATACATTGAGTTCTAATAATGGATACAATATTCTACAATGTTCAAACTGTACTCCAAAATATTTTATTTAAAATTTTAAATTAAAAATCCTTACTCGCTTCTTCCTCAGGAAGATACAATAATAATAACTCAATAATAGGTAATGAATCTATAGCTATGAAATTTAATAAAAGCAAGTCTGCTATTTAGCAAGTCTGTTATTTAACAAGTCATCGGGAAACGATCACTATCACAGTCACACGTTACTGCCGATCGCGGATAGCACGAAGGGGGGACGTTCTAAAAACTAAAAGCCTCTGTTCTGCTCTCGGGTGGTTCTTTGCGGGGGCGCGGGCCTCGGACAAAACCGTGATGGCAGGCGATCGTTCCGTCGCGGGCCGATACGCGTTCGTCCCGGCCGAAAAGTGGAACGAAATAATTTGGCGGCGACGAGGGGACACAGAAGGAGACGAGGAGAAAATTATGGGACCGACTGGACTGGAGGAGGACGAATCGTACAGATCGCTGGGTGGGAGGGAGGGAGGGACGGGGGTGACGCGGGCCAAGGCCCGGGCCGACAAAGTCGAGGCAAAATCGTCGGAATAACAAAAATGCGGAGCTCGGGCGTTTTTGCGGTCTGTCGGCCCGCGATCCTCGACTTTCGACGAAATTACCCTGCTCCGGGTGACATCGCGTCGCGTAATGGCCGGTTCGCGTCGCATTCCTGCACGCAAGCCCGCCAGGCGACACTTTGCCTAACGATGGGTTGCAGGCGGACGACAAAACCGGCACAGGACTCATCGGGCACGCTCGCCATCGCGATCACGCGACACTAGTCTGGCTTTCAATAAATCCGGAATCTGGCCGCGGTCACGATCGACCACTGTCCGTTTTGGGAACACGCGGTGCCTGCAAAATGTTTCTCGTCTTACTAAGGGGTGCTTCGAACCCGGTCCACTCCCACTTCAATCAAGCGTGGAATGATAGAAATACGTGTTGGTTATTCATAGTGAATGCAAAATGTTCTTGAACTTGCTGCAGGGTGTTCAGGACTTGTCCCATCTCGTTTCAATGAAATCTAGTGGGACGTTGCATTTTAGATGTACACAGTGATTGCACTGATCACAGTGGTTAAACTGATCAAAATGACTGGTATGTAATTTTTTCTTCTACAATTAACGATATTACGAGAATGAAATTTGTAGGTAATCGTTCTTATTCATGCACAAAATATAATAGACATTGTACAAAGTTTAAAAAAATCCAATTTTGACAACGTTATAAAACAATATTCGTAAGTTCTGTTTAGAGTTCCAGTAGTTCTAGTGTTAACATTCAACTTTTTTATTCGATAATTATTGAAATCGTAAAACTGCTTCCATTAGAAATTGTTGAATATATTTCTTTATCCTAGCTGTTACCGAAATTGTAAAAAACTTTAATAAGTTCGATCTTATAATTTTCATAAGTCAACGCGTACCAGTCACTAGCAGGGCCCGGTCGGTTTAACGTTAACACCTTGCGCTATAACAACGTACCAGACTTGTGATAAAAATTTCATATGTAATCTAACAAATATGAATTTGATGTATTTTCTTCTAAATTGAATAGAATTTGATTCTCTTGTTATTAAAAGCTAGGAATAAATGTACATGAAAAAATAGTATAAACAAAAATTTTATGGTACTTTTAGGGAAATGATTGAGAATAAGGCACGCTAATCAACGTAGCTGTGAAAGAAATCGAAGTACAAGGAGTTGAGGGTGCTTTGGACTTGCCCCCCCCCCCTCACATTTCGATAAAAAGTGGAATAATAGAGCTATACTTTGGTTACGCACTATGGCTGCAGAATGTTCCAAAACTTTTACACTTTTACGATTTACAATACATATAAAATCATCTGTAAACACTTACCAAACCAAATTATTGAAATAAAGAGGGGTTTCTTTTTTCAGAACAAAAAAAATAAAATTAAACTTTTATATATATATATAGAATCTTTTGCACCAGATTAAATAACAGAACTTTATTATTTATTATCTTTTGGAATCAGTAAAGTTTACAATAGCTATATGTAATATTATTACATGGAAGATCGAAAAAATTGAACAACACATATATGCGTCCATAGCACTTTAAGGGTTAAGGAAGTATTAATAACGGTATAGGAACGCCGTCTTTCGCGGACGCCAGCCGGATCGAGAAGAACGCTAGGGAGAGAAAAAAGAAGGCAGGAACGATCGAAAAACAATTGATGCATGCGCGAATCATCTTTATGGCAACATAGGCGAGTGCTCGTTACAAGATCACGCTGATCCACTCGAAATAACTACATTTCTATCAGAATGATAGAATTACACCGCTAGTAATTATAACGATAGCTAAGGCTGTTGATAGAGCAATGGAACATACGCAGAATTCCTTTGAAACCATCGGGGTACGTTATTGCATGTCCTAGGAAGTAGAAGGAAGTTTCTCAAGGAAAGCACGTCGTAATTAATTAGGTAGTATCGATTAAGCGACGAGGCAAATTTCGCGCAAATTCCATAGGAATCGCGTTCCCGACGATTCCATTTTCCACGTAGCCCGAGGGCTGGCCGGTCAGGTGGCATTGTTCGACAGGATGTTGAAGCATCATCTAAACTAATTGTTGACAGCCGGACAAAGACGAGTTGGTAATAATAAGTTGCCTGCTGGGAGACGCATTGTGTCCCAACTCGGCGTCTTTACCTGAATCCTGGAAGCGGGATCAAGAAGAACGAAAGCTTCCCTTTCTCTCACTCCTTATCTCTCTCTCTTCCTCCTTTTTAGGAGTTCTCGATTGCAACATGTCCCGAGACAATCGCGACACGCTGGCAAAAAATTGAGACGATATACAAAAGATTTGTTCGATGCAGAGTATACGGAATTGTAACGCGAGAAGCAAATGTTCCTGTCGAATGTTGTAACACAATATAGATATTCCCATGGCTAATTTAATATAAAAGAAAGGGATGTTGCAACAGGCAACGCAAAAGCTTCCTCCTCAACGATTTGCTTCGGGGAACGAGGAACGGAAGGAGAAATCGAAACCGTTGCGTAAAATATAGAAACGGGGGTCTCCGGTTGAAAAATCGAACGATCGGTAAAGGATCGAGGATTCTCACGGCTGGGGCCAGCAAGAAGACAAAAGAGCCCGACGCGAGGCAAAAACGGGCTGCCAAAAATCGGCGAGAAGCTGTCGTGATCCCAGCGGACTGGCATTCGACTCGCCGGCTCGATTTCCTCGAGAACCGACCGGTCACGGTGGTTCGACTCCCCGATGGGGGCGGCAACGATGACACCAGACTTTCCTCGCAAAAACAATACGCGAGAATCACTGCGTCAGCCTGGTCGATCCAAGGAAATCGGCACCCCGTCCCCACCCCGGCCTCTTCCAGCGCGGTCTCCTCGCCGCTGAAAAATGAGGAAGAGGGCTCGACGGAAACAGCGTCGGAGGTGTGACCGCGCCCCGCCTTCCGACGTGCCAGCCACGAAAGGAAATTACGGGCTAAACAGTACTTTCACCGGACCGGTTATTTGTATTATTTCTGACACCCTGGGTGCCATTGTTTCCAACCAGGGCTCGCCGAGACCGGACCAGCCAGCGCGGCCACCTAATGACCTACGCTGCCGGCCGCAAATCGGCAAAACGAGCCGATAATTGCGGCTTTCGTTATTTTCCGGGGGCCTTCCCGACCAGGCCCGGACCGGCCCGATCCGACCTATACGATCCGCCGACGAAAACGCGCAGCGTCATCGCATTCCCAATTTGTATCGATTGGATTCCACGTTCTTGTTCTCGGCCCTCCGCCGCACGAATCTTCGAACTTCTCCTTCTTCGGATTTCTTCCTTCGGCTTCTTGCTGGTCGTTCCGCGCTCTGGCCCTTCCAGGGACTCCGCTCCGTAATCGTTTAGACAAAGCAAGTGACAAATGGGAAATTGTTTCATTATAAGAAGAAGCGGGTCGAATTGTTGGAACTGGACGATTAAATTTTGGAGAGCCGTTCACAAATATTCTTCATTACACGACGCACTTATGCCACATCGTTTGCTTGCTTACGAAGCCCGGATGACAAAGATAATTTCGTAAGAAATAAATGGACACGTTAACATTGTTCCAGATGCCAACATTTCGTTTCTTTCCAAGTAAATAAATAATAAATAAATTGTGGATTTAGTGCATTCACTGTAAAAATTAGTAGATGAATTTTAAAACATTAGAAAAAGTCTAAAAATTTGACACTATTTATGATTTTCAACTTACTAAAATGATTAAGGAAAGAATGGAACTTCTATTTGGCTTTTATTTACTGGAGTTGATCAAATACTCTTTATTTTGCATACTGAACTGCAGTCTAATAATAAGTAAAGATAATGTTTAAAATGTAAATCAATAATAAGTTATCTGCGAGCTCGGTGTTACCTTCTTCATAGTTTGAGCATATAAATATATTCTATTGACATTCGGTTCCATATAATCGCTTATTTTACCAAGAGTAATAATAATTAAGAAATAATAAATAAATCTTTCTTTTTGATAGGAATGAACCTCTAATAAACAAGTCGTGGTAATACTGCGAGATAACTCGTAGTTAGCAGTCTACATGTTAATTGGTACAAGTAACGTGACACAACTTACATATATTTCTTATTATATGTCGCGATTGACGTGACACGTTCCATGACGATTTTATTATGCTGATGCAAGGTACAATCGACTGAGCCTCCTAAATGGAAATCTAAAATAGGATCCTTGCGTCATTTCCAATTTGAGGAAGTTCCTTTTAGGGTCCCCTTTAATATCCATATTGAAGCAGCTCGAAACCTATTCCAACATTTGTTACCAGAATCTCCCGTCGGTCAACAGCACTATAATCCATATTTGGACACCGGGATTCGCATCGCACCGATGAAAAAGTCCTTGAAAAGAGAATCAAAGAATAACCATTTTGTACCAAAGGGTAGCAAATACCATTGAGCATTGTATCCCCGTCACTTAGCGAGTCAATCGTCGAAAAGTAATTTGCCGTGTATTCGAAAACATTAAACATCCCGCGAATTGGCGTGCACCAGTCCGTAATACCGGAACGAACATAGGAGATAACCACTCGAGGGCATTGCCGGTTCCCCCGGAACCTGTCGAACCCCATCATCCTCAAGATTTTCCGGACCCATTCTGCCTGTCCCTTTGTCCGTGCGTCATATGAGATTCCAGAGACACGTTGCGCAGCGACCGAGAAAATATGATATTCTTTAACCCATAGACAACAGTCCTCCCGACGGTAGACGATCCGAGGGACGCGGAGGGAAAAAAAAGAGAGTTTAGAATTTAGAAGGACCTAGTTTTAGCAAAGCCGGCCTCTGTCTCTCCCCATTGTCGAGATACTTTCTCGGGTCCCGCGGACTCCAGGTAACGTCATATTCAATGGCCGACCAATCACAATATTTTTGACGAGTTATGTCGGCGCATAATGGCCCCGGGCCAAAGGGGGAGGCTTTTCCAGCATAAAAGTTGCGGCCCGGGTCGGACCCGCATTCAGGCGACGAGCACATGCGGCTTCCAGGACGATTCGTGGCCCCGAAGGACGCCACAATGGGCCGCGCCCAGGTCCTTGAGCCTTTAAAAGCACAAAGACACGCGCCGCCGTCCTGCCCCCCCTCCAGAACCCCACGGCCGCCTCGTCCACGGCCCTTTTTCCCCATCCCGACGCATCCTGCTTATCCCGGAGCGCCGCCCGCCACCCTCCCGAGGGATATAGACGCCGTGGAGCGTGCGTAACAAGCTCACCGGCCCGTGAGTTATGAGGGAAACGCGCGCAATATTAATATTTTGTATCATCCTTGCGAGAGCCGCCTGCCACCGCCGGGATGCAACCACCCTGCGACCCTCGTCTACTTTGCTCCCGTCTTTTGTCGCTCCGCGACGCATCCTGCTCTGCTTTCCTCGGGAATTTGCCCTGCGTTTGCTTCCCTTGCCTCTATCCGGCTCCTGCTACCAACCCTTAACACTCGGACGATTTTTCCGATAAATCTTGAAAATGATTTTCCTATACAAAGGCGATTTGTAATAACAGTCGTTACTGTGACATTTCGTTGGCTTTTGTTTTTGCATCTTACGTACTTACCTTACAGTACGAAAAAGAAGGTAATAATTGAAAAATCCAGCAAGAAAGGGTTAATGATGCTGCTCTGTTGCGTATCAATTTACTAGACTGACATGGACAGTTTCCGCGTATTTGAGGGTAGGAAGCGGACAAAATGACTGATCGACGATAGCAGCATCTTGACAGCAAGTCTGTAAACTTCAACAATTCCTTGCAGTGAAACCAGCGATGCCAATCGTCAACCTGATTTAGTTCCTTTTCGAACGCTACGGGTTTCCAGACTTCGTGAACGCAGCTCAGCAATTACGTTTCGCGAATAACTTGTCCGACATCGTCGCGGCTGGGGGGTGGGCGAATTCAATCGTCTCGTTCGAATCTCTAGGTCTGGCCCAAGTAGAGAAATCTTGAGCCTAGAAACCGGAAGACGTTCCTTTGGCAAACCGCGAGTCAAACTGCCGGGCTGAGCGTGTATCACGGCGCGGTGTAGCGCGGCGCGGCGCGGCGGTATGGCCCGGACTCGTGCCCTTTATCCGCTTTCAGGGTTGCCACGATGATGTTGCAAATTTAATCATCTGCATACTTGCCGATTACACGGAACGCCGATCACAGAGGTCGCCCCGCGGGGGTTGTTCCGTCCGAACTCCGTTTACGTTTAGACCACATACTTTGTGCGTCCGTAGACGCGCGCCACCCCTATCCCCTGCACCCCCATAGTCCTTACACCCCGTGATTCCACCGGCCACCCTCCGGCTTCCGGAACATCGCGTCCATTTCCAGCAGCCTTTGTAGGGGCCCGCCGCGGGCCCATCCTATTACCGCCATTGCTATCTTCGAAACTGTAATCGAAGCTGCCCAAGTATCACAAAGTAAATCCGGAAAACAGTTTGCTCTTCGAGTGGCTGGGAAGTGTTACCGATTCGAGATTGATCGTTCCGAGCCGATTTACCGAGGATCAAATCATATTTACTGTGCATCAAAACATGCGTCTTACAAGAAAACACGTCATAGAAATGGATCATAATCTCAACTTGTTAACTTAAAGCGTACAATTTACAATTTCATATGCGTTACAATTATTTGGTTACAATTTCAGATGAGATCGTGAGTGAAATTTGTTTGTTCGCAATAAGCAGAACAGTGCGACCGATTTAAATAAATCATATACGCGGAGGTTGTACGTAGGGTTGGATACGGCTGCGGTTCGAATATGGGAATTGCTTTCGATTGGAGTCGATCGCGTTAATCGTCGGGACGGAGGGTCGACGTCGAAGGTAAACAGATCCACCGGCAAACGACACGTTTGCGGACACAATATTATTCCGCGTCGTCGGAGGGATCGCAGGACAAGGGGACAGACACACGGAGGTGGAAGAAAAGCAGAAGGGGCGGTTCGGTGTCGCTTGACAAGGAACATCGGGACAACCGGGAGAGAGCAACAAGTGGCAGATACGAAAGAGAGATCGACGGATGTCAAGTCGTGGGGAAATAAAAAAGTCACCCTCATCCCCGAGGAGGGGGTGGCCGAGGCTAATAAAGGCTTGCGACAACAAGCGACAAGAGGGGTTGCCGTGACTGGGACGAGAGGAATTGGAGGGTAAACCAGAAAGAACCAAGAGGCTTAAACGCTCCTCAGCGACACAATAGAATTTTATTGGGGGTCGCTTTTACCTTTTCTCTCTTTTTTCGTTTCTCGCCCTCGCCGCCCGTGGTCTCGGATATCCGAGCTAATCGTTCCTTGTCTCTACAATTAAATTACGCGCTAAACGATACGTATATAGTTTCGAATTTAGACATTTTTGACAGTTCCATAGTTTACGGTAATTGGCGGAATCTCCAACGATTCTTTTAACCTTTGTACCATCCCTTCTAGATTACAACATAGGTAACATCGTAGCGCTGCCGGTGAATTAAAATCAAATCTTAATAGTTAAACTATTACTTATTATCTTCAAAATGTGAAAAATATCAAAAACTCAGTATAAACTTTTAATATCTTTTTTTCTTTAGGTCATAAAGTATGGCATGAGTTAGGAGGGTGAGAAAAATCTCAATGCTTAAATATTTATTTATGCGTTTGCAGCAAATTATAAATTTCGTGTGGTAGTTGGTAAGCCTAGCGGATGATTCCATCTTTAAACATATTTTTGAATATATTATTTTAAATTAAATGTATGTTTCTGCTGCGTATGCTGTATTAATTGCGTGATTGTATTGCGAGCACATGATGTTTGCATTTCACTTGAATTATATTGGCTTTGATTGATTTTACCTACATTATTTAGAGTGTTACTGTAAACTTCAACCTTGTGTAACTTTAATCGTGCACTTATCGCAAGATTGTAAATTCCACCATGTCGATTCCCTAAGCAGAGATCCATGCGTCGCTGGCAAAGCGTTTATTGAAATCCGTTGAACTGTCAGGAGATGGTCAGGAATCGCTCGTAGAATGTTCTGCATTTGGCAAATGAAAACTTAACGAGATTTGCTGGAAAATGTTCGGCGGACGTGCTGTCCTCCTCCCCACGGACGTTCTTCAAAGTGACACGTGCCACCCCAGCTTCTGTCCTCATCCCCCACACTCCTCGCGGTCCGGCCACTTTTGACATCCGATACATTTCGTTGGAACAACAGACCCGAGGCATTTTCGATTCCGATTACTGCGCCGCGAGCCCCCGGGCCATCTCTGTTCCCAATCAACAGAGGCATTCCCACGTAATTGGTTTTTACGTAATGCTAAGCAGCCAGGCTCGGCGCGAGCATTGCCGGATTTGTTTTCCGTCAGGCTGAACTCGCGATATTCCGATCAAAGCCTCGATCTGGAATTAATTAAATGCCTCCTCGATAGGGCGGCTCCTTTTCTTTTTTCGCTTGCTACCATTTGCCGACGATCCGCCACCCTTCGGGGGTGGTTTCCGATACGAAAAGTTCACGGAATAGAATTTTGAGAAGTTGCTCTCGGAGTTGTACACGGGATCCTGGATGCCAGCGATTTTCAATCGTTCAATCGTTTCTGTGGGTAGCTTGCTTTTGTAGAACATTGTTCGTTAATTTTTTGTTCCCCGAAACTGTTTGATTTGACCCGCATCCTATCATTCTACGGAGGAATGCGCGTGTAACAGATCTCTACGATTTTACTGGCAGGCCAGCCAGTGGTTCTTTGAACTGTAAAATTTTATTGTAAATACCACAATCTCTCCGTGTACTGCAGAATATCATCGCATTTTCTTAAATGTTTTTATACAGTCTTCAAACTTATTTGTATATTTCCACGATTTCCCGACACGCTCCAGACTTGCGTCGTGTGTCCTCATATTTTTTATTAATCTCACAATTTCGTCTACAGTCCACCAAAATTTTCTCCTAATTATGCATTACGAACACTACAATTTTTGCACCGATGCCAAAATTGTTTTTCAAGTTAGAGAAATGCGTTTCATCTACATGATATCGATAGCACACGATGCTGAAAAATTCTTCAAAATATTTCGTGTGACATATGCGTCTGCAAAACATGTATGCGGCAGCTCGCATACTTCTGCACGTGCAAACGAAACGATCAGAATTATGAAAATATGGTCAAAACATCCAGAAATAAACGAAGCGAGGGATCGGAACGAAGTGTGGTAGCCGCTGCCACGTCGCGATATCTTCGGTGGCGTGCTTCCGATGGACGGATTTCCAAAAATTACAATTCGAATTCCCTCGCACCGGATTCCACTACCCCACAGAAACATCCACGCGAACGAATTCATTTGTCGGGTCGTTAAAAACTCGGCACCATCCGTTAATTTAAATAATCGCGAGAGAATGAGAGAGAGGAAACGAAAGAGAGAGAGAGAGAGAGAGAGAGAGAGAGAGCAAGAAAAGAGGGGGGATGAGGATTCGGGATGCCTCCGGCCGGTCGGCAGGCAACCGGTATCTATTACGATTGGAATTTAATGAATCTTGTAGCCGGCAATGACGCGCGCCGCGCGGATCATCCCAGAAATTACATCATTCGGCACGAAATTTCGCAAGATTGCTCGTAGCGCGATATTTCTCTCCTCCTCCTCTCCGTCCGTCCGTTCTCTCCCTCTTTTCTGAACCCCGGCGATCCTCATCTTCGCCCCCGTCCCCCTATTCCCGAGACCCTGTTTGGCCTCGAGACCGAGACCGAGACCAAGACGTTCCAGCGATATTCGGGCCTTATTCCCCGTGTAATCCTCGCTGGCCAGGGAACCACCGTAATTCATATTGTCGTTATACGTGCGCGCAGGTTCCCTGGACTTGATTACCAATAACGCCGGAATGGATACACACGTGGCCAGCGTTTCTCATCGCCACGGAAAAATGCGAAAAAACCGGACCCCAGTGAAGCTCATACTGGCCCAGAGTGGGGGTTGTGCCATGCCAAGATGCCCAACACTTTTGCTATGTAAAGATTTGTCTTGTTGGCTAGAACTACCAGTTTACCTTTTCGACGTTTTTTTACAATTTATGAAGATTCACCTGACGGTATCAGGTGTTTACAATTGGGGTAGTTTATGTGCGACCGCCGGCAGGGCAGTGGAACTGTGTGACGAGCAACTGCTGTGGCTTTCCTTTGTTTTATATCCGGTTAGTTAGTTTTATTTCCGGTAAGACATATAAAATGTTGTTATGTTTTTAGTTTATTTAGTTTTCAGTAAGACAATTTCGGGTATAACTAGTTTTACATATTTATCACATGAGACATGTTGAATTTTTTATTCTTTTATTTCGTTTATTTTTAAATAAAAAAATTTCGGACATATATAATTTATATATTTGTCGAATAATTTCCAAAAAACAAACCAGAGGCACAGCAACTGTTCACCCCACAGCAGAGTTCAATAGAAGGTAACCTGATCAATGATCAACAATTTCAACCCGTTATGCATTGTAACTAATAGTTTATAATAACCAACAAGTTATAATCGTTGATCAATAATAAAATTACTTTTTGTCGAAGTTATAAGAACTATCAAATTGCAACGGTTATTATTTAATCACATCACTTTGCGTCCAACTTTGTCTCAGAATTATCATTTCTACTACCCTACTACATTCTTGGCTACCCTAAAAATGTAATTCTAAACTAACTATCAGCCTAGAACATGTCTGACTTAACCAAGAGATTATCTAAGGTCCATAACAGTCGTACTGTATTACCAATTTTCAAAGGGAATTCCAAAACAAAGCAGAGCTTTATTTAGTTCCAATTTCATCGGTTTTACCAACCCACCGAAGTATAGTAATCATCGGTAGATTTTCGGCGGATGGGTGGACAGAGAGGGTCGAGATGAGAGCCGCTGTACGAAAACCGCAAACCGCGGTCCAATATAATGAGATTTAAATTACTGTGGGACTGTGACATAGTGTCCTTTTTACGAATCGTTGCCTCCGCGACTCCTCCGCCCGGTAACCAATTAGGGATGGAAATTTGATTCGAAGCCTCGTCCCGAAATAATCGATTATTTCGTAGCGAGTCAAGGCCTGCTCCTACGAGATTCGATAATCCGCAAAAATGACGCGCGGTTTCGTGGGCATCGGGATTGCCTAACGAAGCTGCCGCGAGATCTTCGCCAATCGAAACGAATTTCTTCGGGACGCGCACACGCGTGGAGCGATACCATCAAAGAAGACGGGTCAATTCAAGTGTACGACATTGATTAAATAACTCCAATATGTATACACAGTAGGGCCCCGCTTATCCGTACCTCTGATATCTGAATTCTTTAATATCTCAATACGTCAAATATGTAAATATCTCAATCTAAGGTGATCCATACGCAACACTGTCCATTACACAAACGAATCCGATGTATCACTTTAATGATTTTAATTAATTGTTCTATTATACAGTCACTTATTTTTCTTTTAATAAACCGGACAATAAAGTTTTTACTTACCCATTAATACCAATTTCCTAACATTCACCCTTTGCTTTCCGCTGGCCCCTCTCAGGGGACATCGTAATTCCAACATATCACTCGGATGTCCCCTCTGATGGAATATTAAAGTTTATTAGTGATTATGAAGACTTAAGTTATTTCAGCGCAACTTTTTGTAACATGCGCGATTCCCTGAAGTTTTCTGTTGAAATGGCACAAGAAAACAAATCTGTCAGGATTTGAGTGGAATACGCGAGTTTGGTGATAGTAAAAGTAGCTGCGAATATCTGATCAAGAAAGTATTAACCCATTGTACTATTATATAATAACGAGTCAGACTCGTGGTGAAGATTTTGTGCAAGCTTTACTAAATATGTATATTATCACATTGTTGACCGGGAACGTCATATGACGTCTTTGCATTCCCAAACTAATAATAGCCGGTGACATGAGATAGATTTAGCGTAAAATTGCCGGTCAACAATGTGTTATTAGTTTCTTCTACATCAAAGGAAAAATAAATTCTTCTGTTATCAAAGTATAGAAACGAAGGTAAATAAAGACATACAGGAAACAAAAACGAGCTGATCCTATTAGGAAAATTATTAAGTACGAATAAGTGTCAATCGTCGCAGCATGAAAAGAGAGGTAGTGCAAGGGGTTAACAACGACGTAGGAACACGTCTTTCGCGCACGACTGCCGGATCGAGAAGAACGCCAGGGAGAAAAAAAGCAACATAGGCCAGAGCTGTTTGCCAGTTCACCCTGATCAATTCGAAATAACCATATTTCTAACAAGATCAAAATATAGTAAAATTACTAAGTTATATAAATAAAAATGTCAGCGGGTTTTGTGTCAGAAGGGAACGTGAGAAAGCGTGCTATGACGGTCCGAAAAAATTAGAACAGCGATTCTTCTTTTAGTAAGTAAGTTCTTTTGGTAAATATCATTCTGTAAGTTAGTAATAACAATTAGAAATTTTCAATCGACAAATATGGGTGATATGGATAGTACGGATCAATATGCTTCGACGTATTGTTTTCTCCGTAAGTCGCTGAAATGGTGGAGGAAGTTATTTTTTGGTAGTTGGAAGTGTATGTCATTAAATCCTACACTATTGATCACATCTCAAAAGAAACAAATAATCAGATACCAATGACGTACCACAAATTTCTCAAGAAACTCATTGACCGGTTGAGAGATCATTTTCGTGAATCGAAAACGCACGTCCGTCCACATCGTCTGCGAACAATAGATTAGATAACAACATGCATATGATAATAACAACACTACGTATTCCCGATGTGGGACAAAGAAAACGTGACAGGAAAACATTTGGTGGTAGGCGTCGAACGACATATTATTGTCAAACATGCACAAATCAGCCTGCAATGCTTTTCGGGGAGTGTTTTAATATTTATCGCACTATACAAGTTTATAAAAATAAAATATTGATTTTTTTGCAAATATACATTTCTCTATGTCAACCAATTCATAGAAGTCCAATATCATTCTAATACGTTATTTGGTTCCAAAACTATACTAAATAATACGAGGATCTGTAAATGCACGTTTCTACCACAAAGTAGCGCTGAATAGCTGATAGCCAACGTCCAGAATGGTTCGGAGTGCGAAGGGTTCATATTGAAACACAACCCATATTGAAACTAATTCCAATTTTCTAATATTCAGTTACACAGAATTATTTCCAGATTGCCAATGTTACGTTTCAATATTAAAGACTTTACACTTCTGTTTGACTCCTGTTTCTTAGAATAATTGCACAAGTAATTAACCACGCGTATCATCGAAACCAAAGTTTTACCGATCGTTAAAATTCAATGGCTGTGAGAGCTAGCGAAAAATTTCGTAACGATATACACTATTGATCCGTAATCCCGCGGTTATCCTACTTCCATTGATCTATGCAGAGTAAGATATTAAACGTCTGTTCAGGCATTACCGTCGATTCGCGCCCTGGTGAAATAGAGTGTAGGCCACCGCCACTCCCGTTCCCGTATCTGCCATCGATTTCTGATAGCGAAACAGGCTGCCTTCGATTCGAGTATTTCGAGACTTCGAACCTTCCGCGCACACAATCTAATTTCTCATTGCATCAATCTCGTACAGGATGACGACACACAACCGCATTACCATGATATTTGACAGCGGAACGGTCGCGCAGGGTATTTCACGTCATAGCCATTTATTTTATAATTGACGTTTCTTTATTTTTTTGGCAAAATGTTAAGTGGTGTTACCTAGCTGTCAATAGCTATGTCAGGTTTCAATTAAGACTGTATACTAAGAATTATTTACGGCTCGAATTCTACTCTATCGGAGTTCTGTTAATCCAATCGCATTGTAATCCAATTATATAATAGAATTACGGTGTAATTTAATTACATCGTAATTCTAATCCTAGAGGTAATTCGATTGTAATCCTGCGCAATTCTGTACTGAGTTGCTGCTTTATGTAACTGGAACTGAAACGTCCGGTTACATTTATTTATTACGTATATATTATAGTTATATATTTAATTGGTATTATAAGTTATTGTTATAAAACGTACGATATTCAGGAATATCAGCACTCGAAATCGTGATCGATTATTTCTTTCATCACAGCTTTCGTGTCGATGCATTACAAGGCACCTGGTTAACTCTCTAACGCACGGTGGGATTAAAAAATATCCCAGCATTTTAATGTACGGTAATGCATGGTGGAAAATTTTTTGACCCACCTCGTAATATTGCAATTGCTCCATCCGCACAGGTTTATATTTTGCCTTAGTTTCGTAAAGCTGTTGATAATACCATCGACAAATAGTATAAATATGTTCTCTCGTGTTGAAAAGTTTCAAAATGTCACTACAGGTTCATCAATTGTTGCAAGCTGTAATTTTGTTGCAACAATCTTTCACTACCAATTTTATATGAGAAATCGTAAACGTAACTTCATTTTTATAAAAATTAGTCCTATATAAGCAAGTGAAGAGCTTAAATTTGTTCGTAAATGACGAAAGTATGGTGGAATCTAATTTGTTCCATCATGCAACTTGTGAATTAATAGAACAGAATATTTTTTTACTGTTTACGTTTTCAACAAATTCAATTCAATTCTTTTCTGCTTTTATGTTATATGATTTCTTCGTTAATAAGAGTACGCCAATTTTGTTTATTTGAAAGGTAAAATTTCTGTGCAACATAGCTCTATTTATTTTCTGAAATCCTAGGCCTGAAAGAGTTAACAGGTTAAGGGACAATTTGTCAGGTAGACGACTCGGGCATTGAGACGAACCCGCAGGAAAGAAAGGGGGAAGAAAGAATGGGAGAAAACAGGAACGACGCGGCTGGGCAGGTGGTAGTAGATAGCCACGGCCTTTTTTCCGGTCGGCGCTTTTTGTCAATCAATTAATGCGCGTTCGCTGCAATTTAGAACGCATTAAGACGCCTGTGGCAGCATTCCACGCATCGTTCCGCCGTGTCCGTGTCGTTTTCGTGAACCTCGCGGCCCGGAACACGAAACGTGTCGTTCGGGAGGCTGTCTTCAACACACGTTGCATTTTTCACACGCCGCCGCTCTGTTCTACGAAGATCGGTGACTGATTGAAATGTGTAAATTATCGTTACGTTCTGCAAGTTGTTTTAAAATTGTATAAATATATTTTTCGTGAAGGCATGAAATGAACGATTCATGCGTTAGTATCTGTATTCTTTGAATTACTATGAAACTATGTAACAATCTGCAACCCAATGCAGAATAATTTGTTATTATATTAACAAATATATATAATATAATATTTTATATTATAAAATTACAGAGAAATTGTATCGACCCCGACTAGTAAATGTGCAATGGAATAGAAATCGATTTGAATAAGAATTATACAACATACTGATTTCTCATAATTTATCTATTAATTTCTTCCAATGTAATTTTTACTTTTAAGAAGGTTTAATCATCGAAAATACATATTTTTGCTTCTTGACAAATTACGTAAAAGAACGGTCACCGATTATTGGCATTATTATCCGAATAATTTTACAATCTCTATTCGAATAATTACTCCA
Organism: Augochlora pura; assembly: GCF_028453695.1. Taxonomy (NCBI): domain Eukaryota; kingdom Metazoa; phylum Arthropoda; class Insecta; order Hymenoptera; family Halictidae; genus Augochlora; species Augochlora pura. Next base: position 16,864,315 of record NC_135773.1, on the reverse strand, counting down.
TTAAAGTGAAGAATAATTCGAATCAAAACGAAAGATTATACAAACAGAAAGTAAAGAATTACTCGAATTAATATATAGAACGATTTGTTATAACCAACGAATAATTCTTATTCGAACAAAACATTCAATTAAAAAGAATCTTATCGAATAATTATATAATATAAATATTTACTCGAAACAATTGTAATAATGGCAAGCCTTGCGCTACGATTTTACAAAATTACTTATACTAAAATTATGAAAACGCCATCTTTCCACTTCAACAGATATGAAAACTGTTACAGAGAATTCCGAGTCAGAGCTGCCCTCCCAAAAATCTCTGCCGGCCGGCGTCGTAAAAGCAGTTTTAATCCCTCCTTTATCAGATTGTCGCCTCCTCCCACGAGAAACTGGAAGGAAGACGGGGAGAGAGCACTGTTTCCCTGATCGGATCTTTTTGCCTCGGAATCGGCGCCTCTCGCATACGAAAAGTCATGGCGATCCGATCTCGTGACCCGAAAAATTTCCGAGCCTGCTAAAATCTCGGCTCCTCGTCGCTTCCGCTATCTTCGAAGCTGGATCTGCGGTCGGAGATCGAAGGGCACATATTGATTTCGATAACGATCGATCACCCTCGACCCCTGCACCCTCATCTCTCGGTCTTCTCCGCGGAGAGCCGACGATATCGTGACTCAATTTAGATGAAACGATACCCGCTGGATATTAAACGTTTTGTTCTTTACCGGGTTATAGTCGAAAACTTAGCCGCGAATGTTGACACGTGAGCTGTGTCCTTCTTTCATTATTTCTTCGGGATCATTCGGACGACGACGAAAATGATAATTATAATGATTATAATATATATATATATAATGATTATAATATATATATATATATAATTATATAATATATATATATGATGATAATATAATGATAATAAAAATGATTTTCAATTGTTCGGCTTTTCCGTTTTTGCTTTGATTACCTGAAGGCGTGGAGTAATAGAGGAAGTACAGAATAGAATTAAATATTTCTGAAAATTTTGCTGCGGAATAATTAGTCCATCAAATTTTTTTTTTTTTTTCTTAGTGGTTTTACGTCGCATCAGGTGCAAGGCTACTAGCGACCTTCTATTTAAATAGACCTTATATTTTGTTTATTAAGTCTGTATCTCTCAGAAATTTTAATAGGTGTTTGATTTTGTTGCTGTTTATGTTATCCTTGAACAGTGGGTTTAGTTTGTGTTTGGTGCGCATATAATTGTATTTTCGGCAGTTTAAGATTAGGTGGTCTGTTGTCATTTGGGTGTTGCATTCTTCACAATGTGGTCCATATAATTGTATGAATAGAATCATTAGAAATGTACATTTTCACAGCAACAACGTTCACTTATTTCTATGATCCTCGAATCTTCCGATCCTCTAACTAAAATATCTCTTTTATTAATATTATTAATATTATTAATATTGTTGCTATTATTATATTATATTATATTACTACAGCATATGTATTATATATTATTACAATATAATACTATATTATATACTGATGTATTACATTACTACAAGTTGCACGTAGTTCTTTCGCATATTCAATATTTCAATATGAAATTTGGCTACTACGAAGATTAAACAAATAACGATCTTAAGAAACAAAACAAGAATGTAAAAATAGCAGCCGGAAGAAGAGACCTACGTCGATATACGAGATTAATAAAATGTTTCGCTTGGGCCTGAGGCGCTTCGTTTGCATTGTGCGCCGTGGTGTCAGCTGTTATGCTCGCGTTGACCACGCTCGCGTGCGATCTCGCGCGCCTAATCGGCCATGAGCGTAGGAGGCCAGGTAGACCAGCAGGAAGGACGTTTTCCGACGGTTCGTTGATCGCGATCATCAATCTTACTGGACATTCACCGTCGACTGGGCTAAGCGGATAATTATTTCGGTCTCTTCGAAAGCTTTTTTCCTCCCTTTTTCCTCTCGGTCTCTCGATTTCTTTTATTTTTGGTGGTATTCTTCAAAAATTCGGATGGCTTGCTTTCCGCTGAAATCGTCTTATTTTATTTATGCTCTTGACTGGCTGGATGTCGTTCTTCGGATGAAAGGAGACCCGACGGGAAGCGGCCGAAGCGGATCAGTCTTGACAGGCTTGTGGCTTCGCGTTGCCAGATGAGTCAAGCAGAAGCTGGGTGCTTAAATAATAGTTTGCTAGTTGTTTTAGGATTCATTGTGCGGAAACGTTGCCGGCGATCTGCAGTGTTGTTTTATACTGCCGTTTGCGGAAATATTTAGCGAATATAAAATAGTGATTAGCTGCTTGATCTCGTGATATTTTCTTACACACTGTCATTTTGCGGCAATAAAATTTACAAGTATGTATCACATAATCGGTACGAAGGTTATTTAGTTACGATATTTATTTTTGGGTACAATGTCACTACTAGACTGCAAATGCTTCGAATACGAATATAATGCAGAATAAAAATATTTCTGTAGCAGGATAAGAGCTAAATATTTCTATAAATATGTGACTTAACACATTATATATAGGACAAATATTAACATCTTTTCGAAAATGAATTCTCATCAATTCTGTTATGAAGATTTCTTTGTATACTTGTTATCAAAATCTTACTGATAGTTTTGAAAATATTGAATATTTTTGAAAAAGTGAATCTTTTTAAACTTTCTTCTCTTATTATGCGTGTGAATAAAGCTCGATCTGTGACCTACACAAGATGATAAAAATGCTACTATTCCTCCTTCAACTGTTTCTGTAAATACATAATATAATAAAATCAACAAGTTAGACAGTAGGGATGGGAAATAATCTGCCCATTTAAAACGAACAACAAACACGGATGAAATATTGTCCTAGTATCTTCCATGGCACCGTTTCGACAATCGCGCCCACGAGCCTTAATATTTCCTACCGGAGGCTAGGTACGTCTTCGCGAAACAATCGGAAGCAACCAGTGGACGCGCCCCGTGCGGTTAATGAAAAAGGACAAGCCCTGTATCGGCGGGACCGTGACAGAAGCTGAAAGGGGACACGGAGCACGGGATCGGGAGACAGTGATGAAATCGGTCGCGTTGGCCAAGGGAGAGATGCCCGAACAATTAACTTAAACGAAGCGGGAGTGGCGTGACACGTACTTTGTCGCGCACGTCTTCTGACATCAGCCACCGTGGGAGAAGACGTGTCCGCGGCTCCCGTCCGCTCCGGCCGGCTCCAACGCTCGCTTAATGTCGCGCTGATGTTATATTGCGACACGTGCGTGTCGCCGCCGCCGCCGCCTCAGAAGTCGTGGAACGAGGATTATGGATGGGACAGACAGGACTTCTCGCGACTTTGTGGGCGGTCCTGTGACAGGTGCGTTCAATGAGCGAAAGTGTGTCGCTTCGCGCTTCGCCGGACAATCGTTCGCTGGGAACCGGTGGACCTTTACGCGTCCCGAGTTTTTGAGCACCGGCTTCTGAACTCCCGATATTCACTGTTACATTGCTGTACAATATAGTTTTCAGAGCCGAAGATACACGCGAGCCTCTATTTTTATCACTAAAATAACAAATTACCATATCTTTTAGATTGGACCTTTTAGAACGACGTCATAAACACGTGCGCCTGAAGCTGTAATAACACATAAGAGCAAATCTTAGCGAAAGAATGAAATCGCAAATTTTAAGTAAAACTATTATCAGAGAATCAAATTGCGTAAATTAGCGCAAAAAACTCTAGACTCTTTGAAGCTAAAACGCTAACCCATTCAGTGCGGCTGTCGTTCATAACAACGAAATCTAAGTCTTTGAAGAACTGTCGTCGATAACTAGCGGCATCACAATATTTGCTTTTGTCTTTCGAACACCGGTAGGTGCTATGAATGCATGCCTACAATCATAAAGAGTCAATGAACAGTGTAAGTCAAGACCCAAGAACAGTTTCGCTTCAATTGCATTCAAATGCCACGAAAAAAAGACCAGTGCCATGAAAGCGTGACTGCAGCCAAAGAGTTAATGAAGCATATAAGTCAACAGGAAGAGCAGTCCCTGATTACAGGATCCCAAACAAAGCGGTCGAGAAAAGTCTTCGAGGCTCGTAGCAGGTTGCGGCAGTCCTTTCACGGACTAAAGGGACAACTAGGCCGATCTCTATAGAGATCAGAGCGAACTTCTGTCGCAGATGTCAAGCGGTCCTCTGTCCCATAATCTTCCCATCGAGTAGTCATTCTAGGGCAGAGAAATGTCATCGGGGTGCGACAAAGCGGTCGACTTTCTGCTTGGGGAATCCCCGCCGAGGATAATCCTGTTACGCTTTTGCGGGCCGTTGACGAGCACGTGATGTCACCGGCTCGGTCACAATGCCGCACCACCGTGCTGACACGACACGAATCGGCTGAGAGCATTTCGGGGGTCCCCTCGATCCTTTCGTAGATCCCCTGGCACGACGGCCCGGAAACTGTCACGGTGCGTCACCTGTCCCAGGTACGAGCACTTGCGAGCACGAGCAGAAATCGGTGCCGCCCGCGCTCGCGCGTGTCCCCAGCTTTGCTGGGGCGACAAGTGTCCCTTTTTCCACGGGAAATCGAACAAGGGTTGCTCCTTCTACCTGACCACGCGAACGTTTCCTTGCGGGGATGGACCGATTCTGCTTGGAATGTTAACCCTTTGCACTCCGAGACACCGCTAAAATTTTTCCATCACGTCCCACGATAATTTCTATACGAACAAAGTTTAGATTTAAAAAATTGTTAAGTAGTGAAACTGTTGATATGAGTCACAAGAATCAATTTTGTATGCATAAAAGTGCACTTTGTTACATAGAATGGAAACAACGAGCCAGGAAAATTATTTCAGATTTACAGGTAAAATGGCTTCGAATGCAAAGGGTTAAATGAGTTACATAGATTTCGTTTCTCTGTAATAGGTAGGTAATATTGATACAGCAGGAGTAGGATAATTGTTCTAATTATCCTGTCTTCAAACCAATTTTTGCTTTGCTGAAACTCTCATTAAATACTAGAAATTTCATTTAATGCACTAAAAATATATTTCGATTTTTTAGACATTTTTGATCTTAAACATATTGTTTTGCATGATAAAAATAACTAGTTTAACCTTCTTAATGCTGATCAAAAGACTCCTGTGTAGCGTAGCGAAATGTATAAAAGTCGTCTGACGTAGTTCAATGAAGTTTCGGAAAGAAATTGCAAAAATTTTAAAAAACCTGATAATTAACAAATTCAAAAAGGGAAAAGAAATAAGAAATGAAATTGTTATTTAGTAAAAATATTAAAAAAACAATATTTTATTATTTATAATTAATTATTATTTATAATGTCTTTAATGAAATAAGAAATGTTTACATTTACGTGTTCTATACCTCCGTGCATTTTACTGTGCATCCAGTCGGCAGTGAATTCTATCTGAACAGTAAATTGTTAGCCAATCAAAGCAAAGAAAATTTCTATATCGGCTGCTGCTAACGAATCCAGCTGCCGCCTGGAGGAGTGTAAAACTATGCACTAGATCATTACTGTATTTGAACGTTATTGCACTTAAGGAAACTAGATCAAGATAAAAACACTCTGAATGAACACTTCAAATTGTTCTTATTACTATTTTATTACAATCTTATTACATTGCTGTGAATGAACACGAGGTTAGGTTCGATTAACCTATGCAGTACAACAAGTCGCGACGATACGTGCATGTTCTGAAATCTCACCCTGTTACGGGATTTATGTTAAAAATATAAAAATATTCAGGACTAGTGTTCAAATTAAATATAACCCTTTTGCGACGTAATATGTGTAAATTACATTAATAATTAATAATTAATTTATACGAAAATTTTCAGCAGGCGTTTTTTATGATTTTTGTAGCATCGATTCAAAGATGTTTATTACATATTAACATACGAAAAATGTAATAGTTATCCACGAATCTTACATGCTAATAAGTAAACATAGTAACAAAAAATAGATCATCAATTTATGTATAATACTTCCCTTTCTCTATACATTTTTAAACAGAAAGTAAGACAATTGGGGCATCTACCATAGATTATAGTTTTGTATATAATTTATCCATATTTAGATCACCATAATATACAAACGTGTTTTCACTACCAAACTTCCTTCTCTATTTCACCCCAAAAATAGCGAAATAGCGATCGGTTCTTTTGTTTTTATTTAAAGAGTTATTCAAACGCAAGGAACAACGGATCTTATTACATGTATATATAACAAAATATTAAAAAATCAAATGAAATAAATGATAAAAATACTATAATTTAACTTGACTCTAAATAATTTTAACAACCAATTTGATCAATAAATAATACGCACCCTAATAAAAGAATCTACCCCAACTAACTGAACCACCCTAACCCATTCATACGTTAAAGGTCTCTGAACCTCTGACGAATACCTGGCGGTGCATGTTTCATCTCCGAACCTCATTAAACGATCGAAGTAGCCTCTTAAATACCATCGAATCTCAATGGTCGATCGACGGATGATCGAAGATGAAAGACTATGCAGTGCGATCAGGCGTGGAGGTTCGAGACGCCCACAGGCCACAGGCCTTTGCTCTCTTCTGTCAAGGAACTGTCGTTACACGGCACGGTGTAAAATTACGAATGGTCGCGCGTTTGCTCGCGGAAGGCACTCTCCGCGTGGGTCGCATCTCCGCCGACAGAAGTGACCGTGGATTTCATTAAACGCGAGCGTTTCGCGATGATTAATGTTTCCACGCCAGACCGACGCCCACGCTAACGTCGTTGCATCACTCGAGCTCTGCCTCCCTCTAATGTATCTCGCCCTATTTCTGTTTCAGGTAAGCGGAAACGAGAGAACGCGTCTCCTCGCGAAATCCGAAAAATTTCTGCCGTTTGACACGCCCCTGTCCTTTGATAATCACTCTGTAGTCTGCAGACGTTTGCGCGTTTGCGACTTGTGCTGCGGAGAGCAAGGTTTGCACTAATATCGTTACTATTTCTTTTTTTTTTTGACATCTTCGCAACTTGGACATTAGAACGAGCAAACGAGGGTTTTTAAGTGTCTGTTTGGTTTGCTCGAGGGATATGTTATAAAGAACCAAAAAATAAGAAATATATGTTTTAATATCTAGGAGGTGTAGCCACCCCTAGAATTTCGTGGGATGAAGTATGAAATGTTTATCGAATTTCATATAAATTTAATTTGTGGCATATCTGGATGGTGAATAATGTTCTCGCTGCCAATCACCCTTATTACGGGATTAACTACCCCTAATCGTTTAAATGAATATTTACAAAATTTGATATCTACATGACGATTAATAGTAATTTAAAAATAAATTGAATGAGAGAAGTTAATCCCCTATGCTACGATTTCTATTGATTAGCACTTACTCGACCTTAATGCCTTCCTTAATAGGAACGGACAATTTTTGTTTCTTGCATTGTCCATATTTATTTTTGTATCAAGACTTTGATAACAGAACAATTAAATTCGATTTCGAGTTAGAAGAAATAAATAATATTAATATTTACTTGATCGTACATAAAATCATCATCACGAGTATGATTTTTTATTATAGTGCAATGGGTTAATTAGAATATATTTTTAACAGAATTTAAATAGAAAATTTGAGTCGTTTCAGATTTTATTTCATCTGCTATATTAATCAAAACCGGAATTATGACGTGTCCGAGAACCAAAGCAATCGAAAGACTTTCGAAGTGATATAAAACGAACGATCACGTTTTCCCGATAAAATTGCGTTTGGGAAGAGGCACGCGTCGGCAGCAACAGCTCGCGTTCCCAGCGCAGTAAATCTCCAGACAGCGTGCCAAAGCGCGTCTCTTGTCGATAATAATTGAAAAGAGGAAACCGGCTGACGGAAGTCCGACGAATCGTTAAAGATCAGCGGATCCTTGTAATCAGACGGTTACGTAAGTCCCCGGAGGAGATAGAGAAGCGAGTATCTGCACGGTCGATCGGCAAATGCCGGCGCGGACGCGAAGGCGTGACCGATCGCGGCCAGCCTTGACGTTCGTAATTTATGCGGGATTTGTCATTGCGGGACTCTGTCTGCGAGTGTCTGACTCTCGACTGCCTGGAACAGTCGGCCGGTCACGCCTATCCTCGAAAATGGGAGGAAGATCGGTTAATTAGCGACCGGGTTGGCTAATGCATCCTTTTGTCTCCGCTCTCGGCTTTATCTGATTCCGTCGGACGGCCGCGTCGGTAGATAAGCAGCCTCGATATACCGTTCGACGACGGGAAAGCCCTTTCGAAAGCGTTTCACGTGGACCGCGACGCGGATGCACCGTGGTCCGCCCTCCAGCGCGGCGCGCTCCACGCTGAGTGATCGTTAGACTGCAGATTTTGTGCATTTCCGAGGACTACCGGCGAAGAAAGTTCCTTGGGTCTAGTAAAATTGAACCTTTCACTTGCTCTTGCTTCGTACGTAAACTCGAACTTTTTTCATACCATGCATGTCAACTTTTTTGATAGGGAATTATTTTTCTCTGTTCTAAAGAAGGTCGAACTGTAGTCTCGTATGTTTTTTGGAACGATATTTTCGCTTGGTACGTTTAAAGAAATTGTTCGAGTTGCTAAGCTCTAAGTATTCGGAGGATCGTTAAAATTGAAGACAAGAGATTTATGTAAGGTTATAAATTTGTTTGCTATTTAATTGTTTAGTATTTGGGAGAACAATATTTTTCTTTGTTGATACTAACATCGATGCGTAAGCCCGGTATTTTGTCGTAATGATTGTTTAATTTTTTGTGCTCGGTAAAAATTCTTTATATTACTATTATTCGGCTAATCAGAAAATCTGTATGGTACAAGACGTGGACTTTATCCATAGCTATGATAATTTTTATCTGTTGAATTACCGGCAAAAAACTATCTTCCCTGTTCGATCGGAGAATGAAAAACTGTCTAGTATTTCGTAATCGTTCCACGGATCGCGGCGTGAATAGGATTCGAAAAGAATGAAAGTGGATCGGCAAGCGAAGCCGAATCGCACCGAAACGTCCGAGGATTTCCACGCGACTGAGCCCACGGCGAGGAAAGGCTCCCAGAAGTAATTGTCTGGCATCTCGAAAGGCGCCGCAGAAAACGCCCGAGTGGAAAGGTTAATTAGCAAATAAATAATTATAACGGCTCGAGATTAAATCTGCCGGTCTGTCGGCAACGAGTAGAAAGCGCGTCGCTCGCGGCACGCGGCTCGAGAACGAATACAAAATAACTCTGGAACTGCATAAATAAACGGGACTGTCGCGTGGGTGTGGCATTGTCGACGATGTGTCCGGTGATCCGCAAAGTTCACCGGCCATTTTTTCCCCTCTTTCAGCTATCCGAGAGAGATCGCGTCGCGAACCGATCTTTCGCTTTTGCTCGGCGCCTTTGATGCTATTCCGTGTGCGATTTAATTGTAGGAAAGTCGGCGCTCGATGCTTAAGACTGATCAATTAGCGGCTCTACTAGCTAGGACGAATTAACGACGAACAGCGCTGTTTCATCGCTCTGTTCGACGAGAAAGTGAAATTGCGATCCTTCTTCAATCTCCCCAGATAGCACACGACGTCTTAAACACGTCCATTTTACGTACTGTTTAAATCTGAATGGCATACCACTTAAACTGGACAACTTCAAGGTTGTTTAAAGATAATTTGTAGAACGAACGTCGCTCGACATTCGTCGTTACGTTCTTAAGACGTTTTAAATATGTCTGAAATTGAACGTTGTCCGACTTCTGGAATAAAACGTCCCAAAGTGGATGCTGTCTCGATGTCTGAAATAAGGCGTCACTTCGACAACTGAAACTTTCGTCTTTAAGACACCTTGAATACATCTTGAAATGGGCGCCACACTGACGTCTGAAGTAAGATGTCCCGAACTGGACATCGCTGCAGACGTCCTAAATTGTTATCTTCTAGAAGCTTTTAATTCACTCAGTTTTGTAACATAGGAATTTCAGGAGACGTTTGTAGAACATTCAGGACGTTTTTAATACATCCATAAGTTATTTTTCTCCAGCATTCGGTCGGATTAAATAATAATCAGACTACGAATTTTTGTATAAAGTAAAATTGTCATGCATCGATTCTATAAACAGGAAATACATTGAGACTTACTCCTCTCTCAGATAATTGAAATCTTCTAATGGCTACGGTTATACGTTTCGATTGCTTATTGTCGTTATAAATACGTCAAATTCGCAGTTTAATTATCACGCCGCTAGAAATCACGCACGCTGGCCAGACTACGAAAATAATAATCACGTAAAATCCGCAGCGTAGTTATCGTCGATTGCGACACAGGAAATCCGACATGCGCCCCATCTGTACCGGACGATCCCAGATCCAGCATTAGCTTGTCATTTTAACAAGGCTTAAGAAGAAGTATGGAGAGCCAGGATTACGCAGTCATTAACCGTAGTCGACTGTAATTATCTGCTGGGAAAAACGACTGGCCTCTCGAAGAAGACCAACCGGCCGTGTTCGCGGTTTCTAACTGTTTCTCATCGCGAGAACGGTCAATTACTTTCGTTTTTCTCGCAGTGGTCGCGAATCGTTAACGCGGTCGTTCCCGCGGATCGGCGATCGTCGCCGATAGATCAAGGTCGGGTACCGGTGGATGCATCATCGTGCCGACCTATCGCCGGCATCGACTAATTATCTGCGTTTACGCGTCGCGTCCACCTTATCGGCCTGCGAGTATCTGCGACTCGGCTGTTGCACGTGCGAACAGGCAATTTATCAAAACACGTGGATGATCGGATCGCTCGCTCGATCTGTCGATCCTCTGCGCGATCTGAGAACGAACATTTTCGCAGCATCCGTTCCCCAAGTGTTGATGAACTCCTTGTAAAATGTCTTTAGAGCCTCGATGCGTATCTCGAAGTCTCCCAAAAAAATGTCAATATTTGCAAACGATTAAACGAAGGTGCCCCAGGAGATGTGCAAGTTCCGCAAGCGAGAATTAAGAACGATTTAAAGCCACGCGCGCCGATGCCAGTTCCTCCGTTTCCGAGCACCGCAATAAAGACTCGATTAATTAATCGAAAGGATCCTTTCTCTTCCTCTTGGCCGCGGTAGGCGATGAATAACGACCAATTAAAGGCAAATAAAACCGAACAACCGTCGACACGGAGTCCTGAATTATTAATTTCGCGACTATCTGCCGCGCGATCGAGTTCTAATCGGAGCTGCATCGAAGAGGATAGTCGAGTTGCCGATAGGAAAAGCGCGGCGAGAGGGCGAGGCGGATCTATAGACGCGCGCGGCTCCTCGATGTATCGATACCGAAGGAATCGGTGCGCCGTGACCCCGGCGTCGATCCTCACGATCGCAATTAATGGAGCGCTGATATCGTGGGATAAATGTCTCTGCGCACGTTTGCATTCGAAATCGACGCTGCTGCTACTGCATATCCTCGCGCGTAACATACACTAGATGCTGCCAATCGATTCTCATATTAACACGGTCTAACGGCAATTTGCTAGTAGTCCTTTCAAACCAACGATCACAAGGTTTGAACTTTGTAAAATATTCGAAACGACGATATTTTCATCTATGATCTGATTCAATTATTTGGAGACAATATAATTTTTGAAGTAGTATTTAACTGTTTACTGTTGCAATATTTCTTTAAAGTATATAATTTATTATTAGTATAAATATAGTATAAATAGTATATAGTATACTATAAATATATAATATAAATAATTCGTACCATGTGTATAGTTCATTTTTTATGATTATTCATATTTCTTTATTTGTTTCCCTATTTAGTCTCGGTCTTTTTAAAGAACATTTTCAAATTTAAATTGTGTGCATTATCGTGATAACTTTTAGTTGCTTACAAAAACACGTGTAACTCGGAGATAATTAAACCTTTTGACAAACAGGCGCTTGGTAAATGTTATAGACAGTCCTAGGAAAAACCTAGGGAAAAAATATACCTGCCTTCCTAATGCCCGGGAGTTTTAAATGACAATTTCACCTTACTTTATGATCACAGTAATATCTCCAGTCCAATAGAACTGCTCAACAAAATCGTTATACATAAGCATCCGCTGCTGAGTTATTAATTAGCCTCTCGATAAACCTCCATAAACTGGTGACCCCCGTTCGTCGATAAAAAAAAAAGAAACTCACCTTTATCACAGAATTTTGTGGCGAAGCGAGCGGACGCTTGTAACAACGGCAGGAAGCTCTTGGCGACCGGAAGTCCAGGTCCTGCAGGATGGTGCCGGTCGTCGCGGTTCTCAGAGTAGCGTAAACGATGCAGAGTCATCTGAGCAATGCTGGGGATGGATGTCGGGTCGGGTATTAGCATGACAAAGAGACGCTGGGACGCCTTCTCCTCGCTTCTGCTTCCATACCGAGGGGCTGCTGCCTCTCAATTCAAATGCGATGGGCGTATGCTATGCTAATATTCTGATCCACCGACGTTAATGCATTATCAGACGCGGCGAGGTGCATCGGGGCGCCTCGCGATCACGATTCACTCCCGATGCGCGTGTATCACGCCGAAGACTGTGCGTGACCGTGTCGCGCCGCCTGTCACGTCTCTATTAACGTTTCCCGTGTTCCCAAGTCGCCGCCACCCCCTTTTCTTACCTGTCGAATGGCAATCAGCCGGCAATTCGACGGTAATGTGCCAACCGCTCGCAGACGTCCACGAATTACCATCTTGTCGCGGGGGCATCATTGTGCGACGAAGGTTCTTCATTTTGTCGCTGTCTTGTCTGAGTTCTTTATGACACTAGTACATTTCCCTTTCTTTAACATAATTACTATATATATATTTATATTATTCTTATGTTTATTATTCTTATATTTATATTGTATTAGTCTTATATTACGTATTTGATTATATAATATTTATTATCTTGTGATAAAGATATATATAATTATTTAATTTCTGATAACCGATTGACATTTTCACATGTTTCATTAAGACGTAGAAGAACCAATGAAACTAGGAGGAATAAAAAATATGTTCATCGAAATTTATAAATTAAATTGTAGGTCATATTTTTGTGAAAAGGTTTGCTGCTCGATTATTAACCCTTTGCACTCAAGTAGATATTCAAAGGCACCAAAACTGATATTCTAAGGCATAAAGCATCTTGTATTATTTTTTTAAGTAATTTTTACATTAATATATTGGTTTAAATTGTATTATACATTATTATATTATATAATAATATATTATATTATATGATAGCATCTAATTATACTTAAGATACACCGTCTATTTTGAACACGTGTATGAGTCAAATCTATTTCCAGCAAAAGTATTTTGCAGATCTCAATATTTACAGAACAATGAATCCAATACTAATTGAAACAAATGATTTGGTTGTGCCTAGTGTCACTGCCTTTGACAAATATCAGCGTGGAATTATCGAGAGCAGTTTCAGGGTACGTAAAATGGTCTAGCGATTTTTCTACGTTCATGGTTGCCGTCCGATGGCTGTGTCTCCACGGTCTGCCACCCCAACGGTCGACAGTTGACACCGCTTTGACAGAGAACCGCGTCCCAGCATTGTACGGAACCGCGTGAGCGTGCAGTGAAGCCATTGTTGGGGTGTCGCCCCGCGCTTCTCTCTTCGTCGCCTTTCCACCCCCGCATGCCGGAACCTTCGCCTCGTTTCCTGGCATCCTCTGCTGCCCAGGGCACGTTGCGTCTTCCGTGCCAATTATCCGTCGCCTTCCATGCGAGCCTTCCATGTATCCTATCTCAGTTCGCATCAACACTCACTGAAATTCGCGTCTCGCGACACCTCGCGATACTTCTTGGAATATTCAAATTAACGTAAAGACTTGATTTCATAAATCATTTTAATCTTCAATTTAATGTAGCACAGTATACAATCATAACATCCTAATACTGTACTGGGAATTAATTCCGATCGTTAAGGACGCCTTGTATAAACATGACGAATATGGTAGCGACAATATTGTCACTACAATTAACAGACGTGATTAGTATCTGATATCAAGAATACTGATGTGAATCGGTTTGCATGCACTGTTCTGTGAAAATTGTGGTTAGAGATAAACATTGTTTATTGAAAAGCTCTTCGATATAAAAATGCTATTGACTTGGTTCAAACTGAAAATATTTATTTTAGATACGAATGTACATTTCTTTTATGAAAGTTATAATTTGGGAGAAGCTTAACATTGTAATAACTTACGTCAAAGATTAGAATAAATGTATTATCGTTACTTTTATAAACTAATATAAAACACTTGCTTTTAGTGCTCCGTATGTCTAGTGTTAAATATATAAGATGTTTAAATTCGTATTGACTTGAGTAAAATTTTCTACAATTATGACTTATTTCTTAGACTGTAATCTATACATGTGAAAATATTATAAAGATAAGTGAAATAAATAAAAAATTTGCTATGAGTGAATTTATCTCTAAATCATCTCAAAAATAAATTTGATCAGTGAACAATACACATGTTATTAAGCAACATCTTGTTCCTCGCAATGTCAAAAATGTAATTCACGTCATTATGACTCTAACTTTTTCGTATACTGTCCCAAAGGAGACACAACAGCAACTTCGTCCACAGCAGCTTATTTAATATCGCGGATCGAGCCACCAGTTTACAATTAACGCCACGTTGGGATGTTACAGACGTGTAAAATTCCAGAGACCAGTTCAAAACCATGGACTTACACCCCCGCAGAATTCCAGACGCGACGTCCCCTCGCGACTTCATCTCTCGTCTCAATTACACACAGTCGGTCTGCCGTGCACACCTATACACCGGCCTCCATATTTTTTCCAGCCTGCTGTTTTTCTCCCCGCAGCGCCGCGACGTGCCGTGCCGCGACACGCGCGAATGAATAATTTAACGACAGAGACAGAGCGCGTGGAATCTGCGGCGTGGATTCCGCGTGGGTGTCACGGACAACGAGACACGCGTGTTCGCGCGAGTGACGTGCCCCTCGGTTTTTCGCCTTTTATGCGAAACAAGGGAGGGTGGCAACGCTCTTCATCGAACGGGGGGCACGGCCGCGACTGTATCAACGTCATAGTTTCTGGGGCTGTTGCGTAAAATTTTTTGATCGCTCTCGAATGATCCTGTACAGGTTCTACGCGCAGATGATAGCTCGAAATATTCATAGAGGGGACTTTGTGCATCGTGTGAACATAGATTGACTTTTTCCTGCCTACGGACACCGAAAATAATGATTGTCTTCGATTGTTTTAATAAACAATACGGGGATCGGTAGAAAGGTACTATACAGGGTGGTCTACGCAACTGTATCAAGTCATAACTCCGTTATTATTGCATTAATGAAAAAATGCGAAAAGAGAAAGATAAATGGTTCGAAGAACACTACATCTGTAGGCCTTTAAATTTTTTTAGATGCAGCAGTGCATGTGAAAATTAACAATTGCTTCATTTCTTTAAATAGAAATGCATATTTTTTATACAGATCGATTCTTCTGTTCATTCTACGCAAAAAATGACTAGGGTACCATGGCAAAAAAATTATTAGTTCTCCAAATATTTCCAAAAAATGTAATATTTTCAAAAAATATAGACACATATTTTTGGAATATGAAATATAAGTCTGATACACTTTTGTACTCTTAACACTAACACAACACAAACCTTTTTCTAGTCCAAGCAACCGTTCAAGAGTGAGTCTTTATCTTACAATTTCTTCTGTTAATTTTTGCGCATTCATAATTATAATGTGTAAATGTAATTTTTAAATAGCAGGGAGGTTTCAAAGATAAATTAGATCCCCATCAAAAATGTTTAGTACCATGAAGTTACCATAAAAAGAAACATCCAACAGTTGTCAATTCGTGCAGACACGCAGTGTACCGATTGTACTCAGAGCAACACGTATTTTTAAATTACACCAACCACAAAAATTCATTTAACAGTGCAGATACAAAGCTACCGTCCAACACGGAATTCGAGAAACTCGCGGTGTTGAAAGGTGGAGCGAGCTTTCTCGGACAGGAATGCCACAGTTCGATTGTAATAAAAGTTTCGACGCGTCCGCGCGGAAGGAAAGAGGGACCGTGGACTGGTGACCGCGTGAAAACCAAGGGTTTCGTTATTCCCTCCGCTGTTTATCAGCTTTTAAACGGACCGTTTAGAGGGCCGTATTTTAATGGTTCGATATACTCTACGACACCGCCGGAGAAAATTCATAAGGGGGCATTTAGTGCGGTCGTTAAAATTCTGGAAAAGTCGTAAAACCGGGGTGCACGGTGCGCGCCGGCGCACCGGAGTTACCTGCCACCTGGTCAACCGCCGCGCCGGTAAGAACGAGTTTATGGAGGCAAAAACCGTGCCGACGACACGGCCCTCCTTTTTCGTCATCTTTTGCGATACGCCGCGCCACGCCGGCCGGTCACCGACGGCCACGCAATTTCGTCTACCTTCGCGCACCTTTTCCTGCCCCCTCGCCCCCCTTCGCCGTCGACGATCCTGGCATGCCGGGCCACAATAAAACCGTTCCGGAAAATCTGGGAACCAGATTGTTTGCCGACTAATCGAGTTCAATTGTCTGCTGTCCTCCAGCTGCCGCAGCTCGCTACTTTGCCCATTTTTCTGGAAGCTATTAGGGTGAGTGACCTCGAGGTAATTTTTACGGTAGCCTTCGTAAGGGCTTACGGATTTTTAGGCAATTTACTCCGACGAGGGTAATAGAAAAACTCAAGGCTGGAGAAATCGTAAAACAAATAGTAAATATTCTTATCTTCTCGCGTGTTACAGAATTTGGCAAATAAACTATTTCTGAAATCATAGCTTCACATGTAAATAGTATTTCAAATATATTTAAATAAGTAATATCTATATGTAACTATTATTTCATAAAAAGTTTATTCGTCAAATTGTGTATTGCACGAAAAGATAAAAATATTTGAAGTTTATTTACTATTTGAAAAATGTATTTTTCTTAGCTTTGCATAAATAGGACCGGTATTTTAGGTGAATAGATTCCATCTTTATACATATTATTTTTCGTTATATTTTATTTTATTAAACAACGCCCTTAAATAGTATACATACAAGATAAATATGTATTAAGCTACATCTCTATATATGCTTATGTATACCTGTGCATATTTAGTCTGTCACTGTAAAATATACTCCCTAATTGGTAGGTTTCTTTTACCCCTAAGTAAAAAAATAAATGATTTTTATTGTGATCTCAGAGACCAATGCGTTGACATTCCCCAAAATCTTTCTCCATCCTCGGTATAATTGTATTTGTTCACGGGACTGCTTTGAATCGAAGCTAATTAAGTACAAGCGCTGGAAACGCTATAAAAGATCTGCGATTATTTTCGCGCGTGTATGGTTACGGTGAACAATTCCGGCGGAGGATCTTTTGTCATGGGAAGCAGCGTTCCCTCCGCGGCCGGTCGTTGCAGATTGCAATAAAGATGACGTCCGAGTTGCATCGAGAGGAAAGGAAGCGCGACTGGAACTCGCGGCGGACACGGCGCGCGATCACGAAGCGTCGCTGCACCGGCCGCGGCCGCGTCCGCGCGTCTGACAGGTTCATTAACATACTACACAGCGTATTGCAACGGCGACGATCGATTATGTTTCGTACGAGGCACGCCGCGTTAAGAGTTATCGATGGATTTCACGGTTTTACGCAAAGAGACGCGTAACCGAGTCTCCGGGCCCGAAGGCAGAGCCGATCCAAGGCCTCCTATCGCTCGGGCCCCGTAATCCTATCGCGGATCGTGAGTCATGAATCCTCGTCCGTGGCAGCAACATTCAAAGGGAATTCTCTCGCGCGGCGGTTATGGTCGCGTGGGGGCGACCTTTTCATTTGCCTGTCGATGTCGCACGGGAAAATTAATTCAAACCCGCGAGCACCTTTGACGACCGTTTAATCCCGCGCATGCGATTCCAAATCAATAATTAACCGCGACGCCGGTTTGCCTCTACAGATCGTTGCGAGACAATCAAGCAATTATGGACACCACAATTACATCACCTTTTTCACTTAGAGAACGGTGTGCTCTTTCGAGGACTCAGTCGCCCTTTCTTCGCAGTCTGTCTTCTCGATTTCTGAAGTGGGGTATCTTTTCTTCAAATAATGGGTACAATTTTTTTCGGAGAATTTCGATTTGTTTTGATTTGAATTTGATTCTGTTCCGTTTATAATTCGAATTCAATTTTATTTGGAGAGTCTATTCCATTTGTAATTCGAATTAAATTTTATTTGGAGAGTCTATTCCATTTATAATTCGAATTAAACTTTATTCAAAGAATTTAGTTGATGTGCTATTGGAATGAAATTGTATTCGAAGAATTTGTTTAGATTATCACTCGTTCCTAATTGGTTTACGCGTTTTAAAATTTTTATTTCGAATAAAAATTCATTACTAACAAAGAGAAGATTTATTTATTATCTTTAATTACTTATCATATTTTATATATTATTCTTTACTTGCTATTACTTTTACTTATTCTTATTTCCTTATTTATCTGTCCTACTATTTAGGTCAGATTTTGTCGACATAAGCACGGCAAACAATGCTGCAATTATCTGTCTGAACTATTAAGCCAACGTCTTTCGTGACACTGTCGCGAGGGAACACGTCGGGATCGTCAACGGTGGCAGGTTCACTCGTAAAATCTTCGGTCGCACCGTGCACGGGATCGTCTCTGCAGAACACGAGGACAGATTTGGGTCGTTCGTTTTACGATTGTAGACCGGCACGTAGATTTCCTTCGCGAGAGAAGTCGTGCTCCGCACCTGTGTTTGGAAGTGCGGCGCGAGTGCAAGACCGAGTGCCGAGAGCGACTGCAACAGCGAGTGCCATGAGCGAGCGCAGCTCGGACGGAGCGGTTCGCGTGATGCATATTTTTCATGAACTCGCCACCTTCCGTGACACGGCGGAGTACGGGCCCTTCTGCGAACGTATCCGCTCGCCCATCGCCGGCTACTCGTAAAGCGACCTTATTTTTTACGACTTCTCAGTCACGATTAGCGGAAAGAAGCGGAATGAAATCCGAAAGACGTTCTCGAACGCGAAGTTATTCCGATGGCGAACGGGCCCTGTGCACGAAGCAACCATTGCGAAATGTCTCTTCGAACTATGCTCGTCTTCAGCCAGCCCGATGGTGAACTGTGGATCTTTATGCTAGGCAGAAATTTCATGCAACAGTTGCACACGGAATGGAAATTAGGGGAAATTTCACTTATTTTCGCGGATAGTCGTGTTCAGTTGATACAGAAGTATTCGATTTTTATGAATCTATTTCTCAGGAATCTAATGGACTTTTCTTATAAATGCATATATTGTACACCAGGTAGGAATGTTTTCTCTGCGAAATATTACAAACTAACGAGATGCTTTTGGCTGAACAGTGGGCATGAGTTTTTCAAGTTGGATCGTCATAAATAAAGAGATTTATCAGGATGATTTAAATAGGGAAATTTAAAAGGGTTCCTTTTAATTTGAAATAAATTTTCGCAAAAATTGATCGACAAGGGAGTAGGGATAATACATCATCTCGATTAGAACATTAACACGTACCGCTACATTTTTCGACAAGTCCTCGGTATAACGTATCGAACGAAGAAACGCGTAGAATCGGATATGTTGAAGCAGCGTGCATCTTTGTATTCAAACGAGCCGCGACAGGTGATACGCAAAACTACAAATTAATTGTTTACGACGGGTATATCTTTATTGAAATTCCGTGAGCGACAGGTGGTCCAGCTCAAGTCACAATTTCACCCATCTCCGGCCGTCGCTCAGAACACTTCGGAAATTCCGGATCGTCTGTTTACGGCGCCGATATCTTTATCGATGCGTTTCTGACGACAGCTGCCTGTTGTTTTCCAATCATTGCAATTTATCGAGCGTCCTCTCCCGGTCTTAATTGAATAATCGTTCCGTCCTGGAACGCTTTGTACTTGGCATCTCGAATTCGGGACTCGCCGAGGCGGTCGTATTTGTAATTGGCACCGAGGAAGAAGAGACCGCCGCGGTAAGAGAGGAGAGGAGAGGAGAGGAGAGGAGACCGAACGGGAGACGAGTGTTTCGTTACGATCGGATTGAACGGGGGAAGCGGCGAAAGATCGATATTACGGAATTTATTAAAGAGCCGGGGCCCCGTGTGAATTAACATAACCCGTAAATATCAATTTGTACGAAGCAATTTGGCCGTCGTGTGGACGGACGGGACACGGCGGAGGTATAATCGCGCGTGCACGCACTTACGCACATGCGTGGCTGCTTTTATCGCGGCCGGTATCGCGACGATGCTTCCTTAATCGGGGACATCGTAAGATTTTTATGTATGCCATTAGACTGACCGTGTCCCCGATAATTAGTGAGTGTAAAGGTGCGCCCGCTGGACGTCGAAATTAAGGACTCGCCGCCGCGCCGCGCCGCGCCGGTTCCAGATACAAGATTAATATTTCATGGCATTCTTCTCCGAATGGACTCTCGGCCAGTTGGTTTCGGCACTGCTTTCTTGAGAAACTTTTCTGGAACTCGATTCCTGATCCCTTCCAGTCACGATCTTCTTTCGGAACACGTAAACCATTCTTTTAATCTGGCCTTCTTGTTTAACGATACATCTTGACAATTATTCCATTCAATTAATTTAACATATAATATTCATGTATAAGGGTGATAAAGTTACCCTTTGTTACAAAAAAGGAAATAAAGAAAAGAGCTTTTACATAGTTGACGCACGAATATAATAAAAATATAATGTATCACTGTTGACATGTGATACATTTGTACACTGTCGCCTCTTTATTGAATAAAAATTGTGTTAGTTGTAAGAGCCAAGGTAATTCTGTTTCATTCTTGAATAATTTTAATCAGATACAATGGATATATCAACATTTTTAACTTCTTTCAGCTTGTTTACTGTTCCATGTTCCACCTTAGGCACATTTTTGGCTACAAATGCATGAAATCCGCAGTCCATTTATTATTTATTGTCAGATATTTATGTTCAAAATTGAACGGTTATTTCGAAAATGAATAAAAATTGTTTAAAGTGTAAAATAAATGGAAACAGGTCCATAGGAAGGTTTATAAATATGGCTTTTTAGAAAGTTAATAAAAAATTTCTTCTTTTCCAAGGTACTAACAAATTTACACTTTTGCTTTTGCTGTTGAACAGAAATCTCTTTATCAAAATGTTATCAAAATCATTATTTGCAAATTTGAATAAAAATTTCTTGCAAAATGTCAATAAAATTCACTCTTCCAAGAGTAGAATAAAAATTTCTTTACCAAACGATTATCAAAACTTGCTATTTAAAATTTGAACAGAAGTCTATGCTCTAAAATGTTAAAGTCTCTCCTGCAAAATGTTGAAATCTCTTATCCAAAAAGTCATGAATATCGCTCGAGCGAATGCAATAAAATTGCATTCCCATGAATCGTCACCAATCGTTCCAAAAAAAAGGAGCGTCCAATCAAGCGCAGTTTCTCTTGCAAAAAATTATGCGATCGTTGTTAGTATCGGCTTAGTTTCGGGCCAAATCAGCATAAGATCTCCACAAGAGAGTACAAGGGTCGACGTTTCGAGGGCGCAGGGTTGCATATCGCCCCGAGCGAAAGCTGATGGTCCATCTAGCGTTGTTCGCGCTGTCGCGGCTTGCTCGTTACGCCCGGCCCTCGTGATTTAACGATCGAAAATTGCGAGACGCCCGAAATTTTCGACCACGGTGTCCCGTTACCGTGGCGAAATTTATTAAAGGGAGAACCGGGTCCCCGGCCCCCTATTCTGGACCGTGTTTCGTAATTAAGACCTTCCTCAGAGGGCCGCGCGCTAATTATGATTACCGGCGCGTGCGTGCTCCCAAGGAAATCGGAAACCGGACGAACGCCTCCACGATTTTCCCCTTTTTGGGTTCCTGTACCAGCGACCGACGATTTTATGGGGTTCCACACTAAATTGTACAGCATTAACGTGATTTCGTCGTTCTAGTTTCTATCCGCGAAACTCTTTTTATATTTCAACAAGTTTTAATAAACTGTCTATCTAATTTGTTAATTCGTTAATTTTCTATCAGTTTGTTTCTTACTAAATAAATAAATAAATTAATTAATTAATTAATTAAGTAATCGTGAAATATTTATAGTGAAACGTGAAATGAAACACGAGACCATGACATTATCGGAAAAATTTAATAATACACTTATATTCTTTATAGCTCATTGAAATTATTCAAGACTGGAATAAATTTCTCTGCACTTCCTGTTTCCTGTAACTAGTGCTTTTTATTTTACACAAACATCCGCAGTCTCTCGACGATTGACTTAGGATTTAATTTTACAGTCGATACTTTTATGCAATTCAAAACAGTGAGAGCATATAAACAATTTGGCGACATTACCGTGATACCATCGATTCGGTAAAATAATTAAGGAAATAAATAAATGCATACGTAGTTCTCGCATCTTACAATGAATGAAGACAATTTTTATTTTGCATACAGTTCCGCAATGTAGTAACGAGGCATTGTTGCACAGAAATTGATGAAGTTAATTCTCGATATACAGCAACGCGCAAATTTTCTGAACAGTTTTAGCACACGGCAATTAACCCTTTGCACAGGAAGCCGTTTTAACTGCAAATGTGAAGCAATTTTTCTGGCTCATGGTATTTTTATTCTATGCAATAAGGTGCATTTTTATGCATACGAAATTGATTCTTGCGACTCATAGCAACCGTTTCACTAATCAACAATCTTTTAAATCTAAACTTTGTTGTTATAAAAATTATTTTGGAACGTAATGGAACAATTTTAGAGATGCCTCAAAGTCACCATTCGAGTGCAAAGGGTTAAAGACCGAGAAAATAGTTGAGACACGCTTCGATCAATGCTTCGAGCGCGAGCTATTGAGTCCAGTGAGTGGAGACCGTTCCGGGTGATCGGTATTGTTTAGAATTGGGCCGCTTGTGACACGGTAGAAAACGAGCATTATAATCAAATTCCATGCTATCGAGCTCGCAAGTGGTAGGTTCGGCTCGTAAATGACGGGCACCATGACCGAAGCAAGCGCGTCGCGGCCGACGGGATTCCATTGCGGCAATAAATATACAATTAAGCTGCGTTGATGTCGATACCAGGGTCCCAGAAACCGTTTTACGACGCGATAAAATCGGGTGACAAGTGTCACCGCGAGTAGGACCGGGATTATAGCGGGGCCTTTGCACAATAGGGACAAATCCTTGGCCAGAGGGCGCGTCTCACGGCCGTAACTTACCTTCGCCGATGATTCGAAGGTGCTTTATTAAATTGTGAAAGGAGGAGGCGAATGGGACGAGTATAGTCTACGATTCTATGAAAGGACAATGACAGCCGGAATGGAGGAAAGTATGAAGCGATAAAATCGAATGACGAGGGTAGTGGAGAACAGGGACGCGCATCATCAGCAGCAAAATTCCACGAATCACACAATCGTAATTAGAAAGAACCAAGATCGACTACTTTGTAACGTGGATCGTCTAGTTTAACGATTATCGCATACAACTTTAACCTCTTAAGATCCATGTGCCACTATGGTTGCTTTCGCGAATGTCATCTTTTACAACGAAGCGCCACCATAGTGGCGTATTATTAACCCTTTGCACTCGAGTGGTGACTGTAAGGCACCACTAAAATTGTTACAGCACGTTCCAAAATAATTTTTTTGAGAAATTAATTTTCAAAAATTATTAAAAGTACAACTGCTGTTGCGTCAGTTACAAGATTCAATTTCACATGCATAAAATACCTTTTACCATATATAAAATGAAAATGCTATATGTCAGGAAAATGATTTTAGAATTACAGTTAAAAATGGCTTCGAGTGCAAAGGGTTTATTATTAACACATATTTGTTTGCATGACGAAAATTCGTCATTTCGCAAACAATCTGCAATAGCCAAATGAAGAAAATTCGTCACTTGTATGTACAGAAAATAATTGATTCTTGTCCTTTTAATTCGAAATAAATTCAATTCTAATTTTTACCAAACAGAGATAATTCCTTCAAAGACAAATTTGTTTTACATTAGTTTCCAAAATTTCACTGAAAAACATATGACTTATGATATTATTCATGTTTGATTATGATATAATTATGATATAAATAATGATATAAATTATGATATAAATATATATATATACACAATTATGATATAAATCATATCATTTCCACAGATAGTGTCAAAAAATACCAGCATTTTGTGAATGGCGGTGCAAAAAATGACCAGACGAATATGCGTTAAAGTAAATTATTAAAACTAAAGTACATGTACCATACCTTTAAGAAAAATTATAATTTAATCATCAAACATGTAATTTCTAGCTTTATTCAGCAATTCTTTAAAACAAAGTTTCGAAAATATCTCTTGCACACTTTTATTAACTTTGTGTAGTGTAATAATAATTCATTACATTCGATTACTGAAAATTGAATAATTAAGCGAACGATGTAAATACTCTGGGTCCAAATAGACCCAGCTACTACGAAGGGTTTAGACGTGTCCGAATATTAATACGAGTCGCTATATATGTATGTAATCACATACATATGTATAATCTAATTATGATAAACATATGTGTATAATTATAACATAAGACCATTGTAAGATGATATATTTTTTCTTAAATTAAAGCCTATAACCTCTACTTTAAAATAATGTTCATGGATTGTAAGTTCGATGACCCCACACCCCCTCACTGCAACCCTTTAAATTCTTAGCCATGTTTGTGATATAGGATATTGACAAGTTTGACGAAATGCACTGACTTTCTAAAATTTATTTCAGAGATATCGATCGCAGCCGAATGAAGTTCGATTCCTCCTCTTTAAATGAAAAGAAAAAGAGAGATCATTGTGATATTTTTGGCACAGTTACAACACCTTAAAGTAACTCTTGCATTAGAACAAAAGTTTCAAGCATTAATTAAAAAGAAAAATTAATCATCTTACGATGATATTCCGTGAAATTATCCAGTTGGCCAATTTCTATCCGAAATATTTCTCTACCATAACATTGTTGGGCATTGTGTCAGCAATAAGATAGACTTCCTGGTCTATCGAGGATAGAAAGATCCTTTGTCGTGCACGATCCGAAACGAAAATAACGAAGTTCGACCGAGCAAACCGTTTCGGACAGTCGACCGATTGGATCCCGGGGAATTGCGAAGAGGGTACAAAGCGACCGAGGGAAGAGAGAGCTGGCGCGAAGGAGCGAAGAGGCTGTGCCAATGAGCGAGACGATGACGCAGGTGCGGGTGTGCGGAGGACACAGAGGCACGCTTTTGATCGTCTCCGTGGCTCGGCGAAAATCCGATTTGTCAGGCAATTTGTCCCGCGACAAAATTTAAATCGCAAAGCGTATTTCGGCGCGGTCTGCGCGATTCGAGGACCAGCGCGAGGCGGGCGCGGGAGGGCGGGCCGGCGACTGTGTCCTTGTAGCAGAGGGGATTCAAAGTGGATTCGAATAATACGCGATAAAACGCGCGGCCGAGGGTGAATCCGAAATTCGGCCTTGTAATCGCATTTCTCGCGGCTAGACACTTTCAGTGACAAAGCGATCGCCGATATTGCGTTACGGACCGTCGTTTAACGTCTCCGAACCGAGGACCAAGCCACTCGACGATGCAAAATGCCCTGCCACCCCTGGTGCGGCCAAACGTCGTCGTACAGCGATTGTATTTTTCGAGTTAGAGATTCTTATGCAATATAAAAATCGCCAGCGTTAATTGCAAACTGCATAGGTATTTTTTTCGTTCTTTAATTGTTTTATTCAGTTGAAAATGATGCGATAGTATCTTTAACCTTTTGCACTCGAAGCCATTTTAACTGTAAGTTTGAAATAATTTTCCTAGCCTATAGCATTCCCATTGTATGTAATAAACTGCACACTTTTATGCATACAAAATTAATTCTTGTGACTTATATTATCAGTTTCACTGTAAAATAATTTTTTAAATCTAAACTTTGTTGTTATAAAAATTGTCTTGGGACGTGATAATTTAATTTTAGTGGTGCCTTAGAGTTATCACTCGTGTGCAAAGGGCTCAATTTTTTAAACGTTTTTATTGTCCACTTGATCTACTCATTTTTGACGTAAATGCATAAAATCTGCAATTTACTTGTCACACATATTTTGTCTATACAAACTTTTCATTTCCTACAAGTTCTTTGGAGCTACTGTTGAAGAATATTTTTCCATTTTTTAAATATGAATTCTCTCGCATATTATGTCTAGAAAACTTCATCGGCGTCTGAACAGTCGAAGATCCTGACGTCATTCTCCGAGAAAAAATTATTCGACTCTCTCCCTATGCAATTTTTGACGCGGATAATTTTTCTCCCTTTCGACGAAGGTTGAGAAACATTACTGTATTTTTTTCTATCGATCTTATCGTCAAATTCATTTTCAAAAGTTCTTTACCTCTGATAATCAACAATTTAGAGTTCTTTCACAGGAAATCAATTATATAAATCGTGAATTTTTAGTTGCATGGTAAAAGATTGATCGCGTGATAAAATGAGTCGATTCTTCGAGTGTAATCATTATGAAGCAATAAACATAAATCGCCACATTATACAAAAATTATCGATCGTAAAATTGACGATTATAAATTCAAGTGAGCACCCTTAATCGCGCGCATCTGTACAACTGATGGAATAAACATTAAAAGCAAATAATCAAATACTAGCAGTCCTCGAACCGTTACGAAGCACCGCCGATAACTATATGCGTAGCATTTTCAACGGATAAAATAAAAAACGTGGCGGTCGAAGATGTTCGATTAGAAGGCCGAATTGAATAGTCTACTGTTTTCGGCATGGAGGACTGTCTTCATGAATGGATTCCGAGCCAAGGACCAGCGAGTGCCACTCGCAGCATTAATTAAGTGGCGTCTCTTTTTCTTTCTGCGCGGAGGGTACACTGCGAATGAACCCGCGGCCCTTTTCTTTTCGCGAATCGCTTTCAGTGGCCCTGCGCTCGGGATTACTTAAAGCAGCCGAAGCCGTGCTCCTTTTTGCATTCCCTTACCGGCGATCGTGTGCTTTCTTGATACTATGCCACTGTTCGAGCATCCCCTCTGACACGCCGCATCGAATATTGGGGTGGACCTTTGCCAGTCTGCAATACTGTCCGCGATGTAATTTCATTTTCATTACAACGAAGCAGATTTCTCTTTTAAACCGCAGATCAATTACAAGAAATAGAAACCGAACAGCAAGATCTTTAATCATTTTAATTGATTAAAAACAGTAAATTGATATAAAATCTCTTTAATCTTTGCGTTATTAACAATTGCAACTACCAAATCTTGTCATAAACGTATAAAATCTGCAGTCTAATTTCAACGCAAATAGATCGTAGCATTTTAACCATTTTTGGCTGAAAATAGTCGACGTAAGACAACCTTATGGGGTCATTAAAGGACTTTAATTAAAAATTACCGGGCGATGAAATTTTATTATTTTACCTCGCACAAATATTCGCGGTATAATTACTGCTAATATTGTGTATCAGTCTTTCCGGAGGCGCGATTTCATTCTGTATAGAATCACGGTAAAAAATCCTCGCGCACAGCGATCCCAAAAACTATTCGAACATTACAGCATAATTAATATTGCCCGTAATTTATATAATTCATATCAATTATAATGTAGTGTCCGAATATTTAATTATACTCCGTACGGAGCACTCATCGCCGTGAAATAATAATATAGTATTATAGAATCGCTTAAGTTCAACAATTAGTTGGTTTTATGTCCACCGAAGTTTCGGTGGTAGCCGTGCGCCTTTTTCAAAAACTACCTTCCACTGTTCCTCGCGATTATTATCCCAATTAGTTTTATTCGATGTTAACTGTCCGGCCACCCTTATTATTTGTTTCTGCTGTTAATAGGCCCTCGATGCGTGCAATAAAGACGGCATTATTATCGTGAACATGTGGAGCGAACAATTCGACGCGGTCATTCCGGGCCCGGTTCAATTAATTGCTCGTAACAATTGCCGCTCGAATTACAGAACGCTCTCGATCATTTTTGCGATAACGCGCGTGTACGATTACGCGCGTGTACGATTACGCGCCGATCCGTTCGATTTTCATTATTCGAAGGAAACCTTCCGGCGATCCGCAGTTCCTTCGTACCGGCTCGTAATTACAGAAACCAGCGGGAGGGGGGGGGGGGGGGTCTTCGCGGATGCAATTAGCCGAGAGAGTCGTCGTGGGCCCCTGCTCGAATGTCTCCGGGACTGATTTTATCACGGAGACTCAATTTCGCTGACCTCTACGCATCGTGGTCGTCGATAATTGTTCCCAGATTGCGGAATCGCGTGAGACGGGCCATCACCGTTCGGACAATGCCAGCAAATCGGGCCAAACTTTTTCTCGACAACGATGAACTTGATCGAGGAAAGGAACCTGAAACACTTCGGATTTGTTCGCTTTTGTCAAGATTAACTGTACATTGCAGCCGATAAGGTAAAGTCGTAATTGGCGACATCTACTTCGTGTTTCTTTTTATAAATTTTAAATAGATCTAATCTAGTTTTGGTCTAACCGTATGTGGACCATTTGCAGTATTACGATACACCCTGTATATAAATATATATGTACGTAGACACTTCTTTTGTTAAGATAGTTATGTGAAACAAGTCGTGAAATTCTAAACGAATATTATTATAAATTTTGCATTTATTTTGCACTATATTAGAGAATGTATTCTATGAATAACGTGTGTAATATTTTACTAAGGATGACTGGAAAACAATTAAATTTACTGCCGCTTAAAGTTTTAATTACTCAAAATTTAATAATACTGAATGTTGCTGAATATATATCAGCAATCAAATTTTCCGACTTCATAATATTAATCATTTCATAATATTAATTCATACTTAATTGAACTTCGTAATATCGCTTGTTCATCAAAAGTTGTGAAAATGTTCATATATTATGGACGGGGGTGCATATGCAAATACATGAAGCGGAAAACTGAAAGCTGGCGTTTCACTGTGAATGAAACAATTAACAAAAAGATATTAACAATTATACCATTATCACGACCTGCGAAGAAGCTGCACAATTTACTGGTCACCTAGCAACAGCAAATGGAAACGTAGGATCTGGAATAATGAGGACAGCAGGACGAAGAGAATCGCAGGGAGGGGGTACGATCGAATTGCGAATAAAGGAGTAGTCGTTAAAGAAGCTGGACCAGCTTATAGAGAGAAGCACTCGGTTGCAATTGGTTTCCGCGCATGCAAAGACTGCCTCCAAGGTACAAGAAAAGGGGGGTTGAAGTTGCACAAACGAGAGAGACAGAGAGAAAGAGAGCGAGAGAGGGAGAGAGAAAGGTGAACAGGGGTAAACAGGGTGGTAGGAACGAGGCTGGGATAAGGGAGCCTTTACCGGGATGAGATTCGATCCCGCGGAACAGGCGAATTTGGCTACCTAATTCGCAAAAGAGTGCGAGGGCGGGTGAGCGAGAGGGGGTTGCTCGCGCGTGTCTCTCGCCAGCAGCCTACAAATGGGATTACGTTTGCTGGCGCGCTTCAAACGCCGCTTTACGCCAGCAGCGGTCCCCGCCGACCAGCGACGAATTGACAATTGACAGAATTGATACAGGGGGCCACGTGCGGCAACGAAAAACGCCTCCGGTCACCCCCACCCGACTAGAAATTGCATCCGACCGCGTCGCCCGCGAAATCGAGCCTCCTTTCTCACCCCATTTACCGAATTTCCGGCAAAGGGAGCGCCCGGGACGAGGGAATTTATGCGCGGCGGATGCTCGATCTCGTGAGCGCGCGGTAAGGGTTGCTCTCCCTTTCTATCCTTGCTCCTTTCCTCCTCTTTCTCTCTCTCTCTCTCTGTCCTCTCCTGCTGACTTGCTTTCTCTTTTGCTTTCGCTATCTTTTTTCGGAGGCAATCTTTAAATTGTGCCGGCTGTTCCAAGCAGTAAAAGTTTACGCGTTACGCGTGAGTCTAGCTGCCTCGATGACTGCCGCGAGGCCAATCCGACTGAGTGCCGAGGAAAGCTGCAGAATGATTGCGGGGGTGGCTATGAAATTCTTGCGCCCGGTGCTTAGGGTGCCGCTTCAACCACCTTTCACTTCCGAGCCACTGGAGCTTGCGTTTCTTTAACCTCTTTCGAGATGCAATTATGTCTCCGAGTTTATTCTGTACGAGACTCATAACTAGACTGCGGATCTCTTAGTTGTTCTTGAGGACGACTTCAAGAAACAGTGATTAAATAAATTTAAAATTTTTACTTTTAATAGTTCAGATGTAGCTTAACGATACTATAATATCGATATATGCTATAAATGCTTAATATCATGAATTTACTGGTGACAGTAAAGTACCGGTTTCTCATTTCTTATTTTAAAATTGTTTGAAGTTGTTCCTAGATACGCTTCCAAGGGGGAAGCAATTCAGTTTTCTTAATCGGAACAGTCTGATTAAAATGGCGACAGATTTTAATAAATCCTGTCTTGTTATCCTTGTATAGCATCATACATTATTCGCTTCTGACAGCCAGTATTTTTTCGTGACACGTAACCTTGACATACGTCGAATTTAATTGACAATCATTGAAATTACAAAGACAAATTGAAGGGTACTTTATTCGGTAAATTAACGAAATTCTGAATGAATACATTATTTATACGGAGTGGTATAAAATAGCTTCTTGCCCTTTAAACCTAGTGCGTTACCCTCCACGATAGTAATTCTACATTCGAGCGTCGGTCGCAGCAAAAGAATGTTGGACCGAACGGATAGATACACCCCTCGCGAGCGGACCAACGAATCCACGAACCGTCTGGCCACCCCGAATCCCGAAAAGAAAAAGTCCCGCAGAAAAGGAAATCACTCGAGAGAAAAGCGCGGGATCCTCGTTCGTCGACGAAGAAAAAGGAGCGGAGGGAGAGAAAGAAGGGAAAAAGAAGAGAGGAGAAAGGGATGGATGGGAGGATCGAAGGGGCGGCGGGGCAAAGGTGGGCAACGAGTTGAAATTAATCGGCGCCCTTCTTCTTTCAATGGACCCACTCGTCATCCCCTCTCCCTGTGATCTTGGTCGTTGGATAGGTATTAATCCTGGGCACCGTGGGGTCCCGGGATTATTGAAATTATTATACGGCAGCGAAGTGAAATCGGACGCATGGGGTGGTAGGTGGGGGTGGCTCGAATCGAGAGATTCCGGCACACAATCGCGTTCGCCCCGTGTCCGTGCACTCTCTCGGTGATGGCGTGCGTGTTCCTCGAAAGAGAGAGAGACCGTGGCCGAGGGCTGGGGGTGGGTTTCGGGGATCGAGGGTTTAGGAAGGATGAGAACGGCTAGCCGAAAATAATGAGTCACCCGGCTGGACGGGGCGCTCGCGGCCACAATACGCACCCCCGAAATATCGCGTCCTATCCTGGCCTATCGTGGCCGCCCCCTTGGAATCGTGGGGGAGAGAGGCAAATTACCAACCGAGAGAAAAAAACATTTCCGTCGGCGATCGGCCGAGCCCATCCTCCTCCGGCCTCGGAACGGATATCGTTGCCGGATGCTGATCGATCCCACCCCCGTCTCACTTCGAGCTAATTAATAACGCAAAGATAGTCGAGTGCCTCGGACTCTCTTTCGTTCTTCCCCGACTATTCAAACCAAGAAACCTGGGAACAAAGAGAAACTTGGTGTCCGAGGTACAGGCCGCGAAGGAATTGCGCAGCGCAGTCTAATTTGAACCCGGGGGTATGCAACTTTAATCTTGAAATTCTGGCGGAGTTATTGCTGGTATCGATTGGTCGAGAATTGCTTTCGAGTTTAACATATGAGCCCTTCGATTCACAAGTGGTCAAATCTATAAAGAATGAATTAATCGTAGGCATTCTTAGAATTGAGTACAGTGGTTCTATTTACCAGTCAATATTGTATTTTAACATTGCAGAATGTACCATTTCAATTTCAATTTGATTAGATATGTTACTTCAATTTTGTGAAATTTTTTAAACCGTTGGTGCGGTGAACAAGGTGCTAAATGATGTTATCACAATTGCTATTCTTTCACGTAGTTTTTATAAATTATTCGACAAATATCCAACGTTTAACTCATATACCTTCGAAAACATCAATTTCACGTCATTCGCAATAGTCCAGTATATGATAAATTGCTTTTTAATGAAAGTGTATTTCACACGGAATAATTCTAAGCAATCGTAGTTTCAGTAAAAATTTGTCCGATTGTTTAAAACATGTTCTATATCACCATGTTTTACAGAAAATATAGATGTCACTTCTCGAAAAACCCATTAAACTTTATTATATTCTTTCACGTTAAAATAACTTTTGGTTTCACGAACTTTGGTTTTCCTCGACAATTTTCCTGTAATATTTTCTTACGCGTGTTCGTTCGTCGGAGTCCCTCGAACAGCAAATATTCTTCTCGCGTTACGAGGGTGACGCGCGAACGTATAGCTGTTGCTGAAGGGTTAATTTTCGGCGTGCCCTGTGTCAAGGTCCCCGGGTACAGTATCGAAGGCGAGTCCCATCGTTTGAGCTGTGTAAACACGCGTGTTACACCGGCTGCGGGGATGGAATCGTCGGTGGTCGGCCCTTCTCTTTCCTTTTTTTGTTGGTTTTACGGCAGCGCGGCGACTTTTATTTCGTTCTATCCCCACCTTTTTGCGCGCACATTCACGCAATGCTTTGTAAAACCGCGGGTTACGCGCCGTAGCCGTGCCGCGCTTGTTTTACGTTTGCGCCTATTCGAACGCGCGCCGATCCATTTCGATCGTGTTCATTAAATTTTTCCGCGGCGCTCGAATAATGTTATTAAGAGTTAAACGATCGGAAAATAGAGGAGGGAACGAACGAACGGCGGTCCGTGATTAAAGTTACTTTTTAATCGTCCTCCGGCGCGCGGACTTCTCGAACGGCGAAACGAGTCGTCGATTACCGGGGCTAGAAAAATAGGAAAGATGGCGGCGGGGTACCCCGATCCTCGTGCATCCGCCACGCATACGAGCGAACTTAATCGCCGGTAAACGCGCGTGCAACTTATAATCGACTTACGAAACAATCTCATCAATAACCCCGTTCGACAAGCGTAATTTACGAGCAGACGTAAATAATTAAGCGAACGTGATCGTCGACGCGAGGCCCGGTCAACGATCAGCTCCATGGTCGAGCGCGTAACGCTTTTCCATCGATGCATGCCCGGTTATCGAATCGCCGTGGGAATCGGCCATCGCGGCGTTCACGCTTTTCAACGATCGGCCAGAAACGACTTTGTAAACTAGCCACGAAATGCCACCTTTAGTTAAACATAAACGCAGTTAAATATCACGCTGTACCATAAAGGCACGCCCATTATATAACTATTTCCTTGTAACCGGACTGCAAGTATTTATGGCTTCTACAATTTTTGAGATCACGTAAGATCTGATCTTTTAAATGCAACAATTCTTTTTAAACTGGGCGATATGACACGAATTTCTTCTATTTCTGGATAATGTAATATAATTATTTTAAGAACTAAGTGAGGAAACAATATTTAATAAACAATCCCTGTGGGATACGTGATAGATTTAAAGAATTCTTTACTTTCTTAAAATTAATAAAATAGTAGAGGAGGAGGGTCACACTTATGCTAGAAACTCTGTATTTGACTCACTGAAATGTCATAATTTTGATATAAAGTTCCTCGATCCAATCACGGTCTACTTATAATAGAAACAATCTGTTGTTAATAATATAAACTCTTAAACAAACCTCGAATAATTTCACGAACTCGAACTTTGCGAAGAATGCTCCGTACTTTGAAAACATAAATCACTTTAAAATAGGTTGTCCAGAACGTGGTGGCAACTCCAACGTTTCGCACGAACTAAATCAACGGTACAAGACCGCAAACTGTTAAAGCAAACGGATCGTAATGTCGTAAGGCAGTTGCTCGCAATGGCACGCCTGGGGAGGGACAATCGAAGCTGTCCCTGCCACGATTTATCGATAATGAAATTCAGATCGGATTCAAACATTCCAACGTCGAACGGGGCCACTCCGCCCCTTGTGCGAAGGGAGGAGAGTGTTTGTGCGAGCGTGCACGCGAGCGAGAGAGAGAGAGAGAGAGAGAGAGAGAGAGAGAACCCTTAATCCCTGCAAGGGGTGCGGCCAAAGAGGGCGTAGACCTCGGGGAGGCCTGTGTACACGCAGTCACCCCTTTCGAGACGGGCCGAGAATCTTTGAACGCACGCGGGGAACCGTTATCGACCTTGCCGCGAGTTAAGGAGGCCGCTTTCGAGATCGAGAAGTTACGAGGCCCGTTTTAGTGGTGCCCTCGCGTGTCCTGGCTGCGCTCGTTCCCCTTTCGTACGTGCGCCGGTTATTATATCTGCTAATGCGTCGTTTATCGCGTCGCGCTTTCCGTTCCCGTGAAAATCGCCGCCGCGGCACGCACCGTGCCGATTCTACGCTCCTTTCCTCTTTCGAGATCACCATTTCCGGAATTCGAACCCATCCACAGGTAAGAGACTTCTTTGTTACACTCGGGCAGTGCGCTAGGTCTGAAGTACAGGGTCTGTTCAAAGGACCCGACGGTTTTCCGAATGAATTTACAAGTATCAGGATACTTATTTTCATATACATATTTCAAGATATATTTTACGATATATTTCAAAAACGTATAAGTCAAATATTTTAAATGTAAAAAGAATCAATGTAAATTGAAACAATTATTTCGTGCTTGTATATAACCTGCTATTGATATTTATCTTATAATATCAGGATACTTACTTATTTTCAAATACTTATTTCAAGATATTTTACGATATATTTAGAAAACGTATGAATCAAATATTTTAAATGTGAAAAGACTCGATGTAAGTTGAAACAATTATTCCGTACTTGTATATAACCTACTATAAGTATGTATCTTATATTGACAGGATACTTATTTTCAAACACTTGCTTCATAATTTTTATGATGCATTTAAAAAATATATAAATTAAATATTTTAAATTCTTTATATTTTAGATTCTTTTAAAATTTTATATATTTAATTTATAGATTTTTCAAATATATCAAAATATTTCAACGTTAATTGTTAAACAATGTTATAGTGGTGTTTGAAACTAAACTGTGCAATTTCGAAGTGTCACGTTATAGTTAAACTGGGTATTAATGGATAAGAACGAAGTATAATACTATGCATCATAAAATTCGTCTTGTCTATTGGACTTGCCTTCCTATGACAACATATTTCGTTCGACACAGAAAACTGCTGCGCATCGCGTCTCTTTACGTTTTGAGAAAAGAGCATCGGAACGCAGGCCTATTGCAAAAACCGCGGCCGAGCACGTATGTGTATCCTCTTGACCATAACGGACCCACTTCTCACGCGGTTATATCGCGAGCAGGAAATCACGTTGATTTTCCCGTAAGCTGTTCCGCGAAACAGACGAACGTTTTCGGTTCGAATAAAATAATTGGTTCGCTTGAATTTCCTGCGCGGCTGGACGAGAACTTTGTTGCATACGGGGCTAAAAAACGCGCGCAGACGGTGGCCAGTCGATTAAGGAAAGAGTCGAAGACGAACACGACCGAGAACAGGATCGAAAACGGCGGCCGTTCCATGCTCGGAGGCCATATCCGCGATGGAACGCGAGTGCAACGCGAGCACAGACCGATGCAGAAGCAACGCATCCCGCGAAACGGAGTGACCGCTATATTAATTCGCACATTAACACTTTGCCACGGTAACTGCCGTATAAAATCACTTCCTCCTCGGCCCTGGGAACACCTGTCGAACGGCCGTATCGTTCCGTGCGCGACGCTCGATCTCACGTGAGTGGCAGACATTCGCCATCGCGGTCTCCGCAACCGTTCATTATCGCAGCGCGCCGCGAACCGTTCGTTTCGAGAGAACGATAGCCGAGGAACGAGCCGGCGAAACGAAAAAGAACGACCACCGCCGGGGGAGAACGGGATGAATACATTTCAATGAATTTCCTTAGAAAACCCCGCGCCGAGTTATGCCAACCTTTGTTTACACGCGACGGGGACAAACCTACCATCCGCCATTCTGGAATTCATTTCCGCAAACTGAACCTATTCAAACTAATTTGCACGGGTCGATTTCGGGCATCCGACTGCGATGAAAACGGTTGCCAACCGCGGATCTTTTAGAACTAATTTGGTTTTGTAGATTTGGACGTATCAAAATTGTTATCACGCTTTAAAATTCTACATTGTTCTATCTTTTCCAACGCATTAGATGAAAGATACCTTTTTCGACATTATGTCTTCGTCAACGTGAGTACTTATTGCTATGCGTTTGATATTTCTTCCTGGTTTAATGGTTTTAAACAATGATTGCTTTGTGCTATACTTATCAAATGATTCCGTGACAGCTAGTTTTACGCTTTTTTAACTACGTTTTCCTGTTTTTTAAATAAATTGAACTAGATTAAATTACGTTAAATCAAATCAAATTACATTAAGTTAAATTAAACTAATTTGAACTAAATTAAAATAAATTAATCTAAATTAAACTGAATTAAATAAAGTAAAATAAATTAAACTAAACTAAATTAGATTAAGTAAATTAAACTACCCTAAATTAAATTAAATCAATTAAACTACATTAAAGTAAATAGGATGAAATGTGATGAAACCTTGACAAATAAATCTTAAGGATAAAAGTCGGAAGATGTATTTGACGAATTAGAGTTGAAAAATTGACATCGCTGCAGCGTTCCGTTCGTCGAGAGACACGATCGATGAGTAAAATTATTCAGAGCGACGTAGTTGCAGTGTCCAGGTAAAAAGAATACCGCGGCCCGGACACCGAAATGGAAAGAAAAGAGCGAAGCGGAGTTATCGATGGGAATCTCGGCGAAATAAAAACCCAATTAAACACGGTAGATAGGATCGAGCCGGACAAGAACAGGCGGAGCGCCATTAAGTCGCCGCAAATCAGTAATATCGTTCGAAATCTCCCCCAAAAGATTTCGGCGAAAAAATTTCACCGGGCCTGTTGATCGAGGCGACGTCGCCGGGTCTCTTCGTCCTTATCCTCGTCGCTAACCTCGTCGAGACACCGTCCGGGATACCTTTCTCTCGATTAATTGCCGTGACGGTGCCGCAGCGCCGGCTCCTTTTCCCTAATTAATTCGTATTGCAAATTTCTGCGCGGCATGCAGCGATCACGGCGAGAGGAACGGAGAAACATAGAGCGAGAGAGAGAGAGAGAGAGAGAGAGAGAGAGAGAGAGGAAGAGGAGAAACGGACGATCTCCTATCGCAATTTTTGGCTTCCTGCGACAGGACAGACCCGCGGCCATCGCGTGTCCGGCACCCTTCGAAAATCTGCGGGCCGAGGTCCGTGAGCGTAATTGCCGGCGCTGCGTGATCCGCGACTCGTTTAATTGCCGGCGTCTCCTCTTCCTGCTCCCCACGATCTTCCTCGGCTGGAACCTCTCTGAACTCTGGTGACTTTCAAATGTCGTGTCCGGGATCCCTCTCTCGATTTATTTCTCTCGATTCTAGTCCCCCGACCGTGCTCGTTACAATCAACGAAATGTGGCCGTTCTTTGCATCGGCGTTGTTTCGGTTCGCATTATTACTCTTCCTTTTGAAATTATCAACGAATTCGTACCGCAAGAATCATAGATTTTTATACAAATGATCGTTTATTTGTGTAATCCTTTCGTAATATTTCCAACTGTTTAATAGTATATTTAAACCGATGGTTCTTCCTCGTTTACAAACAAACAAAATAAGTAAATAAATGTGTACAGATATTGGCAATTGCATTTTTAACTCCTTGCAGACTTTGATATGCACCGGTCTTACCATATGGCAGGAATGGAGTTACGATTTTTGTCAACAGCAAATTTTTGAGTAGGGATGCATTTTTATGAAAACATATCTCATTGATCAAGAAACTAAATTTCACTACATTGAAACAATATTATTTCTCTCTTCGTATTCTAAACCGGATTGCTACTGTAAACATTGAACATATAATGTTTACAAAATAATTAAATAATAAATACAAAATCTTACGTCACATTTCTTACATTCGTAATGTGTCTCACTTCTTTTCGAAATAATTATTGATAAAATTGTCAGGACGCCTATAGACGCTCTCAGTGTCACGAACGCAACATTTCTAAACGCCCCTAGGCGGCCACAGTAGTCAAGGGGTTAAAAATAAACATGCTAAATGCAGCTAAAATTGTCAAGTATTGTAATTAAAATTTGTACGAGCCTTGTAACAATCTTTTCCAAACTCGAATTGACCTTATTAATTCACTGGATTTATTAAAATTTGAACACACAGTAGAGCCTCATTTATTTAGCCTAACCAGAGAAACGCAAAGAAAATAATTAAGTTTCACTGATTCAATGAAATAGTACCGTACCCAAGTCAACTTCCATGCGACGTGTTTGGGTAACGGAGAATTTAGGTATCGAAGGTTCGGTTAATCAAGGATCTACCGTAGGTTCGAGATCAGATATCCGAAAGATGGCTTAATTGCGGAATAAGAATGTTCGAAAGATTGGATTTCGGGCACGGAAAGCCGGTCTCTTTTTACGGATCGTTGCGGCGCGGTACGGCGCAAACGAGCGGGTCGCGAAAATATGAAAATTAAATGAAGCCAGAAGCCGGCGGAAGATTCCAATCGCCGTGGCTTCCTGTGCACGTGAATGCCGTCGGCCTCTCGACAGAATTCCGATCGAATGCCGACGATTTCGCGGGGGCAAAAATGTTGCAACCGGCTGCCGCGCGCTGTTTGACGACGCTGCACCGCGATGCCGTCCGGTTAATTGCTCCGCACCGGACTTCTGCCTTTGGTAAATCCTTCTGGAGCGAACCCCGCGTTTCCATGCCATTTAATTTTATTGGCTCGGTAGCCGCAATACTGCATCCCTTAAAATCATAAAACTCGGAAATCAACGTCTGCTCATCGAACGAGAATAAAAAATCATTTTATCGAGATTGAAACTTTTAACGGGTGAAATACGATCCTTTGATACGGCCCGTGGCTTCGTCCAAAAGGTTAATACAATTTTCTAGTTATTTTAATTTAATAATTTGCGTTGAGTTATTTGGACGCTGATGTATCCTTGCGAGCACATGTATCATTCAGAGCTCGTTAAAACGACGACGAAAAATCGTACATCGAATTTTGAGGAAACATTGCAAAGGTGAGACTTTAACCTTTCGTCTCACGATAATTTTAGTTACGGGATAATGTATTAGCTTCTGTATATAGATTTGAAGTTGTGATATTTAAAAAAAAATGCAGAATTGGAAATATTAAATTCTCAGCTGCTGCTTCATGCAATTAACTTTTTAATAAAACATGATTCTAGTGGCGCGAAAGAACAATCTTCACTGTTTAAAACAAGCTGAGATAAACTATCTTATGACTTTTTTTCTCGCAATTCTGACATTTTGAATATTCAACTTCGAGGATCTTTTCTTCATCCAAAAGCAGAGTTGTGCTGGATTACGATCGACTTACTTCAGGGAACAGAATTATAAAGTAATTCAATTACATTGCCATTCAATTGCATTGTTGTTTAATTGCACTTCCATTCGACTACATTCTTATTCAATTATACTCTACTTCGTCATTGAGATCGCCATTAAATTAAATTAAATTACAGAGTAATTCTATTATATTCTAATTCGTAATTCAGATCATCATTTAATTAAATCACAAGATAATTCCTATTACAAAACTATTTCTTTAAATTTGTTTTTTGATTACAGAGATACGACGAAATATGTGTATACGAGAGATACAAAAATGTGTCTCACTTCTTCAAAGTTTCGGCCTGTAATTTCAAAACGTATAATTCAGTTATTACATAATTCGATTACATTTTAATTCAATTACATTGTATTTGACTTATATCGTAATTCAAATACATTGTACTTGAACTATATTGTAGTTCAATTACATCATACTTTAACTATATTGAGATTCAATTACATTGTACTTGAAGTATATCCTAACTTAATTACTTTGTCTTTGAACTATATTGTAATTCAATTACATTGTATTTGAATTGTATTTTAATCTCATTACATTGTAATTCAATTAAGTAAAAGGTTCGAATTCCATTGTAATTCAATTAACTGAAAGTTCAGTTACATCGTAATTCAGTTAACGGGAAGCTTTGCAATGTAATTCAATTATGTATTTACATAACGATGCAATCCAAACGCAACATGTAATTGCACTGCAATGTAATCCGTCTAAAAGTGCTAAAAATTTGGTCAAGAGGATAAATTCTTGAGTACTGTTTGTCAAAAGTAGTCCAATTTCCTTGGTGAGAATTACAGAAGGTTACGAGGGATTATCTGGCGTAATCGACAGGTCCGAAAATCGGCGGTAATGCGTCAGACATCGGTCGCGTGCTTCGTCGAGTTAGCGGATCGCAAGCGTGCACGTTTTGCACGTATACACGCGTGTCTATCGGCTAGGCGGATCCTTCGAAATTGCGTGGTCGCACGCACGGGTTTGCAGGAGCAACCCTCCTGATCGGGGGAGAACTTGTCAACGATGCCGCCTTTCGTTTCGCACGATAAAGGGACGTCGCCCGGGACAATAATTCGCAAAGTATGTTTCCTGTCGGCGCGGCGCGGCGCGGCCCGGCGTGGCTATCGCCGATCGGCATCCGTATAGCTACGTAAGAGCCTGGAATTATGTATACCCTACGCTCAGCTGCCGCGGAGGGACGAGCTTCCGGTTATGAAATCGCTCCTCCACGTCCCGCTCCACTCTTTATCGGTTTAAGTGATTCCGATTTTACGATCGCCGCTGGAACGGAATCCACTGCCACCAGACGAGTCCTCTGAATCATCCGACACTTCCCGGAACGCGGGATCTGCGATTAGGGGGGTGGCTGTACACCTTCTCCCTACGGTATCCTTCGGCTGTGGCGAATATCGAGTATGTGAAATTGTTGGGCACACTGTGAAAGCGTGTTGCTTTGAAAATAGATTAAGAATACACTTTTGTATAGTGTAAGCAATGACTAGGTTCACTATTAGACCTTTAGACTAAATAAGAATACCCCTACATTAGCACAAAGCCTGTTATGACGATCATTTTAATTTTCTTTTTACGTTGTTGAAATTTCGAAGACATTTTCGCAGGAAGTACTGAAATATATTTTTCAATTCCAGCATACGTTACGATAAAAATAGCGAAAAGTTGAGTAAATTAAATCTCGACGTAATTATAAAACAACGCGTGTCGAGAAAAAGCGATCAAAGTCGACTGTTTTATTCGTCTAAATAAGAATAGGTTAACAGAATTATTAGATATGTAAACTCCTACAGCGACAATGTAAATATTCTGTAATCTAAAGGGCATTTTGCCACCTTAATATTTTATTTATTACATTGTCTTTTAACCGATTTATTTTTTAGTAATCACGTCGACAGTTTTGGAAAACATTCTGTCGGAAGGTGCTGATGTTAGCATTATATAAAGA
This sequence comes from Augochlora pura, assembly GCF_028453695.1. Lineage (NCBI taxonomy): Eukaryota > Metazoa > Arthropoda > Insecta > Hymenoptera > Halictidae > Augochlora > Augochlora pura. The sequence goes on along the minus strand of NC_135773.1, from coordinate 16,822,819 downwards.
TATTCTCTTGCCAGTTTTTGAGAATATTGAGTACTTTATACCGGTACTACTTGGTATCATTTTGACACATACTAGTATTATACATCGATTACTTATATTCGAATATTGATCACAAAAAAGACTTGTATGACGCCCATCACCAGTAGCAACAGTTAACAGATTCGGCATTTAAACGAATCGGAACTACCGCGACGATGTCTGTACTTCGCCTATCAGTTTCTATAACAAATGCACAAAGCCCGCAGTCTACTTACGTTATCGCCAAGAAAATCCTGCAGCGCATCGTTCGATAAGATCACGGCGCAGATAAGCCGTCGTTTCGAAAGCAGCCCTCGTTCGCGTGGCGAGGCTGGCCGTAGGAACGAATTCGCGGTTTCGCAGGCAGAAAATCAGGAAACGTATATCAGGCTGCAACCTCGAAAGTTTCGAGATGGAAATTCGATCGGCGACGTCGACTCGGCCCGGTTCCGCCGGATATAGAGCTGGAAATGAGATAAAGAAAATTGCGAATAATTCAAATCCGAATTGCCCCGGACATATTTCTCCGATAGGCAGCGATCCGATCGCGAGAAAGACAGAAAAGTGGGAGAGAAGGAAACGATGGAGAGAGAGAGAGAGAGCGAGAGAGTGGCAAAGGGCGGAGGGGGTATAGAGGCGAAGAGGGGAGGGAGAGCGCGAGCGCGCGAAACCACTCTACAAGTTTTGATATCGATGCATCATCTCGATCCTCGCGCCGCGCCGGGCTCTCTGATCGATTTTCATTCCGCGGGTTGCATGGCGGCTCGCTATCCGGGTGCTATCTTCAACCACCTCGCCTTCTCGACCAGCCGCAGCTACAGGGTGGCCCAGAAGTGCGCCACGGACTCGTGAGAATGTCGAATCTTTGCTCGGTAGACTCTCGAATCTGTCTAACAGAAACTAACTACCCTCGGCGAAATGTTTTCCAGCGCCTTCTAAAACGCCACTTTTCTTCAAATCGCACTAAAGCACTTGATATTTTAAAAAATGTTAACATACCGTGTGCGAGAGAGGTATTAATATTTTTTTTTTTAAATTTAATTTTATTTCATTTTGTTATATATTTCAAATAATCCCTCTGTGAAATTCTAAAAATCCTCGTCGTATTGCCAGTTTTGCAAATATTAAAAGTTTTTTTAATTAGTGAAATTGAATTTTTTAAAAGTTATTAATACATCTCCTATTCTAAATGGACTAGATTATTGTAGAACGACTGATTTACTGTCTTTTTAAGTTTGCTATTACTTGGACTGACAGAAAAGTAAGAATCTGTCGTGATTTAACTTTTTTATCTCGAGAAAAATTAAAAAATACATTTCCTTCATAAAAATAACTTAATAGGTAACTTAAAAATTGTTCAACTATTTTTTGACAGGTATTGCAGGTCTGTGATTGGTAAAATTTCTACAGTGGTTGTTGATAAAAGTTTTCAGAAAAAATCCGCGTGTCCTGCCGTTCATCTTTCTACAAAGTCGAAATTCTTGATGCAGTTTACAAATGCACGAGTTAAATGCAAGTTTAATTAATTTTCTAACAGTTCATGTAAAAATTCTTTCACAAATTCTTGTTTTTCGTGAGCGCATAAAAACCTGCAGTCTCGGCAGTCACAAATGTACTGAAAGTAATTATCAACAATTTTATAGGCTTTCTATAATAACTTTAATTTCTCATTTGTAAATATTTCAGCATTTATTTAAACTCGACCGCAGAACTGTTTGGAAAATATTAAATGTTATACGGCATCGGAACGAACAACGAGCGAGTATTCTTTATGAATTTTCTACTGACCAAAGTCGACGATTCGACCGCCTATAGAATTACGCTAATTAAATCGGCAATTTCGCCCAGCACAATCTTTTCCGGGCAATTAGATCGCGAAACCGATCCAGGGAAAACTTTTATGGTTTTTTTTGAAAATCTTGTACGACTTCGAAACTCGTCGAAATTTGCTCGAGGTGAAACGCGATCCGAGTAGTGATCTCCAGAATAATCCTCAGGAAATATTCCCAGTTGCACATGGAAGCCTAGAAACTTCGAATCGACTTCACGAGTAGTTCGAAACTCGTGCTCTACTTTAATTTTCAAATACATAACAAATTCTGGTATTACAACAATTTTCCAACGATTTTAAAAACCTAAATTCCGTCATTTTCTCTGACAAATCTGTCCTGATTTTCCTATTTAACTTAATCGGCAAAAACTTTTTCCAAGGAAATGATCGACGTGTTCTACAAGTAGAAACTTCGACCTTTAAAATGGTGTAAAATTTATTGTTATAGCATTGTTGTTTACAAAATTACGGCAGCCTGAATATTGAGATTTTTCGTAGGAATCAGCAATTTAAGGTTGGGATACTTTTCGGTACCACTGTGTGTTTTCGTGTGCCGCGAGATTACGCGGAGAATTTATTTGCTCGATTAAACGTCGGCGTGTGCATTGTGCGCCACAGGTGCGCTCCACAGGTGCTCCGCCATTCGAAAAGTGATCCAAGCGGCGAGATGTTGATCGCCGAACGAATCATTCCAGGGAAATCCGTGTTCCGACTTCATTATCCCTCGAGATTATGCTAATATTCCACGGCCGACGTACTTACTCGTCGCTGTGAAATTTATAAAGACCGCATCCCCGCAAAAAACCCTCGATCCTCTAGATTCATTAACCCGTTTGCTGTTATCATTCGATGCGGTCGCGGTTTTTGTAGCCGCGACGCTTTCTCAGCAGCTTTACCAGCGGACACCTACTTGTCGTCTCCTGAATGACTGTATCGGGTAAAAAATGCCGCAAAACCCTGTTTATTCTAGTTTTCGCAAAATTGAGTACGAAATTGGGAATCAGCTTCGGAGCTCGTAGACGGTAGAAGTTTCGAGAAAAAAAGGAGAGCAAAACACAGTTCGAGATCCATTGGAATCGTTAATTAAGAAAATAACGTGTCTTCGAACTATGGATTCCGCGTGCTTATTTTGAACGCTATAAATAGATGCGAGATTTATCATCGAATGATTGTTGACTGAACAGGTGGTTCGATTAAATGCTAGATAAGCAACATAGTTCTTTCTCAATCACGGCGAGATCGATTTTATGCCGGACTGTCATAAGGAATGACAGGTTCGCGTCTCGATCTTATCTCGCGTTATACATGAGCTAACACTATAGGCGCAAGTTTATGGAACTATCATTTTCTACGGAGATTTTTATAGCGACGCGAAGCTGCGCTGTATTTTCTCTATTTATTACTACGGTGTTCTATCCGTAGTTAATTGGCGTATTATCGACCCTCGCATTATGCAACATTCCATTTTCAACGTATGCACAAACAACTCCTTCAGCAATCATACTCGAGATTCCGATCTGAGGTTGTTTGCCAGAGGGTGTATTCGATGCTCGATGACATTGATTACAGGTTTCGTAGGTTTCGCGGATTAGAGCATCGACCGGCAGAAACAATGGCGGTGCGGTAGGGACACCTTGTATAAAGGAACGTGTAAAAGCCCCCGGTCGACAGCCTGTGTAAGATATCAGCGAAGAAACGGGCCCGTCCAAGACTTTACGACCGCTCTTATAATTATCTCCAATAAATATCTCCGCGGCACGAGAGCGTATATCGAAATACTTCGGGGGGTCAGAGGTGAACTCGCTGGCTCCATCTTTCGATCAACGCGTTTCTTTTGGTCGCCCGGTTCTCTCACTGATAAATTTATAATGTTAAGACCCCGCGAGAGCCCACAGGCCGCCGATGAGCAATGGGCTTGCTTAATAAGTCCGGTGACCACACGCGAACAGGCCTGCGAGTACGCAAGGCCCCGGATCGACGGACCAATTTCGCTCTTCGGATTTCGATTAGTTCTCGCGATCTCGTCCTCCGATATATGTACACGGTGTCTCATTCGCCCGCGTCAAACTCTTCGTTCATATCATTTTAGAGGGGACACAATCCTGACGCTTCCAAAAGATCGATTTGTTTTGTTCGTCTTTTAAATGTTTTTATTTGGAAAATTAACGAATGCTGTATTTATTTTAGGTCTCGATGGTCATCCATGGGCGACGATCAAATAAATGGTGCTTCTTATGGAATCTGTTGACCAGAACCGATATCTAAGATAATTATCTAAAATAATTAAAAATATTTAGTCGAATATTTTATAAGAATACATTCGGGATCGGTTCAATGTTTCTACTTGTAGAATTCTAAAATTGTCTTTCTCTGCGATCGTAGAAAAATTATTTAGTTACTCATCAATAGTCAATCTATGCAAATGAAATAATCTTCTCTCGATACAGCGTTTAAATAGAATTATATGGAAGAAATAAATCGATAGACTGTGAAAGCGAATACTTTATATTATACTATTTCTACTTAAAGTAAATTTGTATTCGAATAAAATCTTATTCGGATCAATTTATGTCTTTATAAATTATTCGACACCATTGAATAAAATTTGATTCGTCAGTCTTTATCTTTTATTCGTCGTCCGATCAAAATTTTGCCGAACTCCGCCGTTGAGATTTACCCAATCTCACGTTTACGATTTTGCAGCGAAGCTTCTAAACGCTTGTTTCAGGTCTGAAATTAATTTAATCAATGTACTTCTGTGATAAATCGAAATTCTTCGGCCGTTCGTGCGTCGAAGGATCGAGGACCTCAGGGCAAACATGTTCACTTGGCCGTGCAAACAGTCTCGGAGTTGGTTCGCTATGCGGTGGACCTCCCCTAATGCAAATACAAAGAAAGAAATTAACCGACTGGACCATCGATAATCGCCGTAAATATTTATAATGAAACGTGTGGCGCGTCTACTCGCAGACCTTCGCGAGGACAAAGGATCGACGAGCACTTACGACACGCTCCTGAAACGATCGACGGACGATCATCTGTTTCATTGGCTCCCTCGAAAGTACCAATTAGCTGCCTCCTTAAGGGGGCTCGTAAAAAACGCGGTGTACTTAAAGCCAATCTCCGGGCTGCTCGGATCGAACCGAAATGCTATAATTCTTGATCAAATTAATCCGAGCTAAACATACTCTGACGCGGCCGGGACACTCGATCCGCCATCTTCTGGGATTCGCGGATCGCGTCGATCCGAGCGATTCCATTGGCCGGGACCGAAGTTGTTCCGTCTCGGATGTAATTGGAAAATTCTGTTTCATAGGTTGCATCGCGTTCCTCGCGGTTCAGTTTCGTTTCAAAGATGGCTGCGGTTTGCGAAGCCATTACCGCTGATAGCGTATGCGAAAGTTTATGGTAAAGTCTATGGTAAAGGGTTAGGCTGTAACTCTTCGCGCTTGTAAGTCGTTACAGATATTAATTCCTAAACAAACTGGTTTTTTCATGGAATCGACCGCCAAAACAACAATCGCGAATCGCACGAGCGGCGCGATAAATCGACGAGTCGCTGGTGTATCGCAACACGCGAGCCACGCGTGTAATTAAATGTTCCTTGCAGCTTATACAGGGTGGTTCACAATTATCCTTACTCCGGTAGAAAGAGCTCGGTAATGATACTTAACGGATCCTTGAATTTCCAAGTTTATCGATGAGCTTCTTAATTAGTTAATTAGTTATTTGATCACACTGTATACAGCTTCGTCGTCATAATTATTTATATTTCTTTATTTCTTTATTCGTTTTATTTTCTCTCGATTTCCGAACATTTAAAACATCACAAAATTTACGAATGTATTTTAGCTTTTAGTAGGATTGCAATTTAAGCAACAAATCGGATAAAACAAATTAATTAAACTAAATTAATGAATAAAAATTAAAATTGAAATTAACAGAGTTCAATTAAAGTTTAAACAGCTTGGGTCAGAAACAGCATCCCGGTGAAAAATTGAATTCACTGCTTCCTACAGTTCGCCGAGAACTCTTTTGTTCTCGAACAGACAATGTTGACGATTGAAACTATTCAATTGCTTTGTCAAGAAGGCTAGCCCTTTTAAGAGATTTATAAAAATGGTATAATCAGTATACTCGAATCAACCACTTCCATTGAAAATTGACGATTTTTCGTCGGGTTGCACAAATTCGTTGTAAATGTGGTCAGACATATACATTAATTAACGACAACAGCAATAAGATTAACACATCTGCAGCCCATGTAACTAGATTTAAAACAACTCTCTTTAAACAGATTACCCGATATACCGATTGTTTTTGTTCTCGTAAAAATGGGTGCTTACACCTAGCCATAAACAAATTAAATGCAGTTAAAGAATGTTCGAGTAAAGAGGAGCGGATCGTGTCATCGAGCTGCGGTTATTAAGCGATGGTCTAAGAAGGTTGCAACCGCGTTTAATTAGCGGTTAGGGAACAGTCTGGTTCCCAGTGGTTACTTCTTCTGCTGGCGTGAAGACAAATGGACATCACCTGGGCGACTTCTAACCCAGATACCGGCGTTTCTTTTCCGTTGCGCCAGCCGTACCTCCTGCTCTTCTTGGCCGGTCTCTAACGAGCCGGCGATCGCGCGAGTGCGATGCTGATTTCACTTGCGGAATAGTCCATCGGTGTTGCGTCCACCTGTACAGGTTTATCCTGATCGAGCGGCCGCGAGCAGTTGTCGAACGAACCGCGGAATTCTGGGGCCTGGAACGGCGACCGTTTCACCGTGCTCATTAATTCGCTAATTATTCCCGATCCCTGGAGGCAGTCCGCCACCGATTCGCAACGCTCGCTCATAAATCATTGCGCTTCCGTTCCCACAAACTTTTAATCATTGAAAACATAGAAATTCCTAGATTCGGCATGTAACAGTGGCAACAGTCGAACGTTAGGCGAGGAACAGAAGAGAGTCGGCTACCTGAATGGCCGTGAAGATCGTTAGATCGGTCGTCCAGGTGAAAAATCGTGGAAAAAGGAAGAGGACCGGTCGAGGATACCCGACGAGACTATTAATCGATCCTTTTTTAATAAACGCTTTTCGAACAAATCACGATTTATCGGTCGAACGAAACGGTTCATTATGAACAAATAAATCAATGTAGTACTGTTTAAAATACGGCCTGATAAAATCACAGTAATTGATTCGATGAAATAAAACCTAGAAAGAGCGAAGACGCACGCCAATTAACATTAAATCTACCGAGGTCTAAAAACGCCTGACGAATGTCTCATTATAAGAATAACAAGGTAGAATTTATTTAAATTTTTCACAATTATTATAATAGCGTGCGCCTGAATAGATAATTAAATTCAACGATTTCTAATGGTAGCAGCTTTATAATCTTATGAATAATTATGAAATATTGATCGCGACAGGTTTATGTCATTTTTAATTTATTTTTCAGAAACAATAACGATCTCTCGATCGAGGAAATATATGTACCCTGCCACGCAGGCGACAAAATAATTTACGATAATGTGAATCTACGCAAAGATAAGACCTAGTTACAGCAAGGTAGAAGTGTTTTTACGACTACTCGAGAGATTATCGAGCAAAGCACCGGCAGAAGTAGCTGGAAATTCTGATAAAAGATTGTGGCAGTGTCTTCGTGAAACGACCAGAGAAAATTACAAAAGAGGGGGGCAAAGTAACGGCGATGCGGAAACGGATCGAGGTAAATGTTCTGTGAAGACGGAACCGTGTATCTTGATCTCGTTACGTTGCCGACTGTCGTGCATAACGTAAAACGCGATGGTGGCCGGCGAAGCTTTCGAAGTGAACGCGAGGCGCTAAGTTTTAGCACGAATAGCCATCGAGTGCGACATAATTGCTCCTATAAATCCTCCGAGTCACTCACAGCGGAGAGCTGATGAAACCGAACAGCTAGGGGAAAAGAATCATTTTCGACGTTGCTCTTCATCTTAAGGTTGAGAACACCTAACCAACGATAACCGAAGAATAAGAAACACGAAAGTGTGTCGACGTTAACATGCACTGACAACTGCAGATGCTTGCATATTTTCTGCATTAAATTTATAATAATTGGGGTACGTAGAAATATCTTTTATTTTGTGAACTTTAAATATTAACAGAAATGATAAAAGAATGAAAGCTGGTCCAAAAATGAGCAAGATTTGCATTTTTTTCTTTGCAAATAGGAAAGAAGTATATTTCATTATATTTTATAGACAATAAGATGATCTTCACAAATTGTTAGGAATAAATACAAAATATCTTACAATTTTTTTCAAAGAATATCTAAAAAATTCCCCGTTGACTTTAACATTGAAATAGAAATAATAGAGATTCGATTGTGTTCCTCTTGGACTATAAAAGTTGCCGCCTTAAATTCGAAACTGTTTTCCTGTCACGTGCTGAAGAATTAAATTATACCAAAGAACTTTTTCTGTTCATATTATTTTCAAACATCCGAAAGCAAACTATCCGAACAGTTTCTCAGGAATTGTGAGAAGTGTTACGATCTTCTCGATTTTTGTTTCCTAATCGGAAAAATTCTACAAATAATGTCTACAAGTTGAGTCACGACTAGACCGCGGATTAATCTGCATTTACGGCATGCGCAGATTTTTCAAGAAAGCGAATAAACGAGCGAAGCCTAATAGCATTTTCATTTGATCCTCTCACGTGAGTAATTTTTTAATTAACGGAAGATTCTAATTCCTCAGGATTTGCATAAAAATCCGCAACCTGCTTGTGCACAGACTTCTGACTCACCTTGCCAGATATACATTTACCGTGACTCGTCCAACAATGATAGCGGCTCCCGTCTGTTGAAGGTTAATTTCGTGAATTTTCCCGCGAAAGGCGAAGGATAATCCGAGCTGTCCGAGATTCCCCTAATTATTCTTTCCATTTGGACTGCTTCTTTAGCCGAGCGTGTACTTACGCGCGGGAAGCGGTCGTGTGACCTGGCTCCGCGCACTGGAACGACCACGTTCAAGTTGCAACTCGCAACGCGTCGCAATTCGCAACGCAACGCAATCCGACGCGATGCGATGCGATGCGGTGCGGTGCGGTGCAACGCAATGCAATACGCGCGTACTAGCCGCGGGTTCCTGGCGCAAAGGACGCGCGACGAGGCATAATTTTCCCGCGTCCGATCCGAGCCGCGTAACGGGAAAGCAACACGCGGGAAAAATCTAGACGCGTGGAAACCTAATTGACGCGCAATTAAGTAACGCGAAATTACGCGGCGAAGCCGTCTTTTATTACCTTCCGGCGCGATCGGCAGCTCGGGGACTGTCTAGAGAAACTTTTATTCTAATTCAATTCGAAATGTACGGCGGTCTTTGGCACTGCGATCGCTATGCTTCGGTATCTTCCTTGGATGTTTGTAACGTATGACGCACATGTATTTTGCACGCCACGTATATTTATCTTACACATCGTGTCCGTGGTCAAATGGTACCAGTATATTCTACCAGCAAAAATAAGAAAAGAATGTCAAGGTTATATATATATATTTCTCATTCGATGTAGAAATATATTATTGGTATTCCATATTTACTTATCCAGGCTATGTTTATTAATTCGTACAAATTTTTATTGACGTCAGTGCTGTATTTTTAGACATAGGCGACATTTCGTAACGAAGCTAGCCTTAATAATTTCTTAATAAAACATTTTTATGCCTAAGTTTGTACGACATTTTCTTTTTATATGGCTTGTAAAAATTTGTTTGGCCAAAGAGACCTGGAATACTAAATGCCACGATGCTCCAAAGTACTCGGTACCAATGGTGGAACGCATTAACCTTTTGTAGTCAAGTGGCGATTCTAAAGCATGACTGGAAATTATTATCACCCTTCAAAATAATTTCAACATCATCAAATTCCTTTATATTTAATAGAATGTGTCATGAGAAAAATGTCAGCTCAAGTCATAAAATTCAATTTCATGTGTACAAAATGCGTTGTTATATGAATTGTAAATAGTTTGGAAATAATTTTGGATTTCGAATTAAAATGGTTTCTACTGAAAAAGGTTAGATTTCATTTGATTCGTTTTTAACCAGGTAACTGTTTCTATCTCTTCGGGAAGAGTATAAGCTATTGAATTGGGTAGATTTTTCATTAGAATTATAAATTGTGCATTTCATACTTTAACGACCTAATATTTTGGTCATTTATTTAGGCACAGAACACTTTCATAAAATATATAATTGAGTCGCGAGTACCAAAGTATATATCCTCCTTAAGCTGTCAGCTGTTATCAACGAGTATGCTCGTCACTAAGAAATGACAACATTTGTACTGTAAAATGCTCCTTTATGAATGTATTCATCGATTTGACAATAACGGCACCGCTTGAAATGAAGTAAGGCAGTATTACAGTGGAATTGGTCTATTGAAAAGGAGTTGAGGGCGAAAGCATAAGTTCTTTTCGAATAAACGCAGGACTTCCGATTATTCTTCTAAAGACATCTGTGCCGGATAAGCAGTGACCGCACGTTGATAGCCACCCTCGAAACGGTTCCACGTCGGAATCAGGATGGCCGAGGACGGGATCGACTTTTTGGGCCACCGAAACGCTGTGAAACGAGCAGAACGACAGTAGATGAAAGGAGCTGATGTGGCAGGCGGTTCTCGGGCCGAGAAATAGGAAGCTTATTAGCATAAGGGCGAACGGGGATGACGATGGTAGGCCATTGTGTGGCCACGGAGGAGGACGAGGAGGATAGGACTCGGTTTCGGCCGGCCGTGTCCGGTGCCGAGTATTCCGTGGAGCGTGTCGCGCGATGCGGAGCGGTGCGGAGCGATGTCTCAACGAGAGAGTCGGATGCGCGCCGTGAAAGCGAGTGCCCCGTCCCGTCCGAATCCTCTTCGTCATCGCGGACCCTCTTCGTCGCGCGGAGTCTTCGTCATTTTCACACGCCGCTGCGCCGGAATCGGCGCTGCTCTACTGTGACTCGCTTGCGTAACAAGAGCGGACGCGGTCACCCGAGCAGCCAGGTCTCGGGTCGATGTCTCTTCCTTTCCTTTTCACCGTTTACCGTCCATCGAGGATCCAGGATCCACTCGGACCATCTTCGACACTCGATCTTTAACGCACGGAGTTACGCGTTCTCTAACGAGTCTCTTTGATTTTTCTAACATTTAGACACCGAGTCCAAGTTGGTTCGCTAGTCTCAGACATCTCAGTTTGTAGCTCGTCATACTGTAGATTGACCTTAATTCTTTAACTCTTTGAGACACAGGATTTCAGAGAACAAATAGATCCATATAGCGCGTTCTTTGCACCAAGAACTCGCGGCTAGTACGCACGTATTGCATTGCGTTGCATCGCATCGCATCGCGTCGGATTGCGTTGCGTTGCAAGTTGCAACTAAAAAAAGAATTACATAATATAAAAGCATATGAAGTTAATAATTCAAATGAATTTGTTGTTATAAGATAGGACTTAAATAGTCCCACCGTACCACGTGGATCTAAAAATGTCTCGCCATGTATTACCGTACATCAAAAAGGTGGGACATTTTTAATCCCACCGTGTCCCAAAGAGTTAATTAATTTTGGGAGAATTTATACAATCTTATTTGTGTAAAAAATTGGAGAAAAAAATGGAGAGTATGATAAAAATATGAAGGACATGGTTTTGAAAGTTTGTATCAATGTCGGTAAAAATAATATTAAACCCTTATATTTTTCAATATAAGTAACATTGTATGATATATCCTACAATATATAATAATAATAACATTATATTGTAGATATATGTATATATAGGATATATTACACCGCATCCACACAAGATTACTTATTCCGAAATATAAAAGGGGTAGATCTAGGGTTAAGCATTGTTCCCAGCAATGTTGAGAATATCTTTTTACATACATTGTGTCTATTATTTTTTATCTTTTTCTTAATTTTCTAATTTCACATTTTGTCACTGATTCTTTTATATATACTCTATAAAAAGTAAAATTGCTTCTACTAAAATGAAAAATTAGATGAAACATTGAGAGAAGTTTCAAAATAAATGACACACTTTTGCAAAAAGTTTTTATATTAATATAACACAATAGATATTGTTGCGCGGTCTCAACGTCCGTCGCGGCATCCCGTATAATCTTTATTTATTCACAATTAACAACAGCAATTAACACTAATAACAATATATCTGAATCTGGGAGTACAATACGTCCTCTCGCTTTGACAGCTCGAGAGAGTCTCTCGTCTCGCTTCTCATTAAACAACTTCGTTGGCCGGAAACCGCCATATCGATTCGACGGCCAACTTCTCTCGATCTTCACAATCGACAGCTTCCGTCGTAACAATATTATTTATAATTGTTAATATTATATATTATACAATTCAGGTTATATGATACATAACCTGAATGCTTTAGTATTTACATACACGTCAGCAATGAAATTAACAATTTTGTGGGATCGCCGGCAACGCCATTGGATCGTTCTAGAGTCAAAGGTCGAGAAAGACGCTTGAACGACGAACCGAACGCCGAATCCAACGACGGTCCATTGGTCAGACATGCAGATGCAATGGATTTCGAGCAACGATCCCTTCGGACGCGGCAATCGTCGCCAGAAAACGAGAAAATGAAAGGCCAAGCCAATTTTGTCGTGCGACGTGTCGGTCGGTTTATCGCGATGATCACAAGACCTGAACGATTCCCCGGAGAGAGGGAATCATTCGATTTATGGGATATTGTGACCGTGGACACGGCCCGGACAGTCCGCCGTATATAATTACGCCGAAATCGTAGTTAGACGCGCAGCTATACCACCGAAAGGGCGGAGGGCCCGAAAATTGATCACGTACCGTGCCGGAGCCACTCTGTTCGCGCTCTCTGTCATTATCGGGAATAAAAGTCACCGCTACTCCGCTGGAATTCGTTGCGAGCCGGCGACAATCTACTCTTCATCCTTCCACAAACTGTCTGCGGGAATGTCGACGCCTCGCTCCGAGTCCCTTGTCCCCAGCCCTCGGTCGCGAACCTCTCTTCGTCCCTGAAAAATATCGTACGAACTCGCGTCTTAAATTCCATTTCCTTTGGTGGCGTAAATCGCTGCCATTTATGGCATCCCATCGAGATTTTTATTGAACGACGACACGGGTTCAGTGTTACCTCGTGGCATATTATCAAGAACATCGGAAATTGTTCGAGAGATTATAACAAGCCGGTATTGAAGTGATTTATAGTTTTATTTTCACTTCCGTTAGCTTATGATATCTATTGAATATCTTCTGACATCTACTTGGCACTTGTTTTTCTGAAATTTAAATACTGTACGTTCGAGTTATATACACTACCTTCTGTTCTTACATAATTCTAAGATTTATACGATTTTATTTTTATACGATCTTATTTGAATTAGGCTAAACAAGTTCTTCGGTTTAAATTTTAAAGACAATTATTTTCATTGATACAAGCACGTCTTTTGTTTTCCTTTCCGTTCATAGTGAGAGCTACATTCTTCCGTGAATGCTGCGAATAAGAAAACTCATAAAATTTTTGTTTGGTAACAATTGATATTGTAATATTTATAATCTGCAAATCATTTTAAATTCCTTTTTATAGAAGAGTATAATTTTTTAAAGTGTAAACAGTGACACGATAAGTTACGTAGTGCCGTCAGTGTTGACAGATGTTCACATATTGATATAATTAACTTTGAAATAAATGAATAAAACTATAACAATATTTCCTTTCGGTTTTTCATATATATTTAATTGTCTTTTAACCTACTGCACTACGACCCCTTTTACGTTCCGTTGATTAGCATTTATTTGTCCTTAACATTTTCCTTAATAGCACCAGATAATTTTTGTTTCTTGTATTGTCCTTATTTACTTCCGTTTCTAGAGTTTGATAATATAATAATTCAATTTGATTTCGATTTAGAAGAAATTAATAATATTCATATTTAGTAGATCAAACATGGAATCTTCATCACGAATCTGAGTCGTTATTATAGTGCAAGGTGTTAACTAGCAATAGTTAAAGTACTAGTATAACTAGTACTTTTGGAGGGTGGTGTATATGGATTATGGAACGAAGTGGGAAACGAAGCGCACGACCCTAATCTCGGCGTTGTCTTCCGGAACCGCACTGGGTCCCCTCGTTCAACCGCAATATCAGTCCCACCGCACCAATTTGATCGCCTCGTTGCCTGCCTCCCTTCCCCCGAGATTCTTGCGACAAACCGCGGTCACGTCTGGCCCGGAATCGTTTCTCGTTTTCATGGGGAAAAAATCGTGGCCCCGGTAGGAAGACGCCCCACAGCTGGAGGAGTCATCGGGAAAGACGGAGGAGGAAGACTGTTGAAGGATGAGTGGTCATCGGGTCTTCCGGAGGAGCAGATGGCCACGAGACGAACGTAATTGGCGAGGCATCGAGATTATTGCCCGCGGCTCGCTCGCTTCATCTCTCTCTTTCTTTTCTAAGAGAACTATGTTTCCTTGTTACACAGCGTCCCCACATCTCTCTCTCTATCTCTCTCCCTCGATCTTGATCTCGATCTCTCTCGTTCTCTACACCGTTGATCAAAAGACAACACGCGTAGGCAATAATTAGATTCCCAGAAACAGATCAAAAATATCCAAAATTCTTGAAAATAAATTCAACGATATTTGTAGAAACTTTGGACAATTCTCTCAGTTGCAACTTTTAATTACTCGATTGTAAAATATAGTTTGTCACTAGATTTTTCATGCATCTATTACAAAGATGGGTATGTCAAACACCGAACAGTCGACGCTTTAAGAGACTACCAGGTTGCTACTATATTCTTTGCAACTTGTTTAATTTTGATAATAATAATAAGAAATAAATTCCTGTGTAATACCCGTCTCTTACGATTAATGCAAGCAATCCTCATTTTGCATGAAAATCCGTGGTCGATCTATCATTTTCATGTGGAAGTTCTATAGGTCTTACATCTGGAGACGAAGTTAGCCATAACCAAATTGTTAAATTTAATAACAATAATAAGAAATAAATTCCTCTGTAATACTCATCTCTTACGATTAATGCAGGCAATCCTCATTTTGCGCGAAGATCCGTAGTCGATCTATCATTTTCACGTGGAAGTTCTATAGGACTTACATCTGGAGATGAAGTTAGCCATGACCAAAACTCCTCATTCTCTCATAACGGCAAAACGACTACGTGTATTCTGCGTCTCGTGCTTCTCAGAACACGTCTAAGTAGCAGAATAGTAGTTGTCGCACGAGTACAATATTTACATGTATGATTTATAACGGGTCTACAGATATGATTCACAATAACACCTGATTTACAAGTGCTTCTGACAGAGTAAATCGTAGGTCTTATATGCCACATGATTAAGAAAATAATATTTGTAGACCAGCGCGGGACGTTTGTATGGATTAACCGAGAGTCTAACGACAGCACAAGTGTATCGAACGTATTTTTCCAGCGTGGAGGCTAGACCTCGGAGCTTCGACTAGGAACCGAGGCAACTGTCGCCGCGAACGACAGCAGGACAGACCGAGTTGTCCCGTACGGGGCTGACAGGCTTGTCGATCGCTGGCTTCGTCATTCACCTGCTCTTTGGCTACCACTCGGACGTTTAACAGGGAAAAAAGAGCCGGGTAATTGGATAAAGCGGCGAACTCGAGAAAAAGTCGTGTCATTTCACCGCGCGGGAAAGCGCCGCTATTGTTCGACCTCGGAGATCGTAATTGGAAACGGTCTTTGGTGGGACGGCCACGGTATAAGATAAATTAGGATCTTTTGTTGCGCGCAGACTATTCGGACGGCGAAGGAAATGCTCGGTCAGTCGGGATCTGCGGAGTCTTTCGAAATAAACATTCTTGTTTCATTAAATTACGTATTTTCTATCTTCTGTGGAACGGCTGCTGATCAATTCTTCGATTCATAGAAACTGCTTACACGTTTATTTATTTATTTAATTAGTTATTTATTTAGATGTTTATTTATTCATTTATTTATTTATTTAGTACTTAACGAGCAAAATCAGGAATATATTAGGTAATCAAACATGAAATGCGCAGTCTTTATAGACAATAAAGTCAAAATTATGAAAAATTCGTGAATATATGGAAGTATTAATGAAAAGTTAATATTGTATATTAGAACTTTATAATATTATCTTAATGAATATAAGTCTATTTGAAATACAAGAAACCAACGAGAACTTTGTCGAATTGAATGGTAAAAGAGCTAGTCTAGTAAGTATTAAGATCGATTTCAATGAGCCTGTGTTGCCAGTGAAAGAAGTCAAGTTATATAAAAAAATTAGTTAACTGAAGTGATTTACGTTACTTCTAAAATCAAGAAGAGAATAAATTCAGAGACTCGTTAAATCTGTTTGCATTTAAAAATATTTTGTTTAGGCTGTTAAACTGTCCATAGTCGACTCTGTCGGAGCATTAAATGGCACCTCAACGCCTTTGATAATTAAAAAAAGCATTAACATTGATAAAATATCAGAACAACAATAGAGACCATTTAAGCTTTTAAACGCAAAACAAAAAAAGGTAAAAAGGTATTCTACGATGCTTTGGTAATTGTAGACTGAGACGAGGTAATAAAAACGAATAGTTGTGATAAATAAAAGGGCATAGCACAATTTACTTTTCCTTTTAACATTTCAATCGAAATTGTTCCGTGCATGGAAGCCGATGCTATCAGTGCTAAATAGTCAGCGCCACATTCCTGGCGCATCCAACTTGTCGTCCGTGCCTCTCCGGCGAAGAAAAACGCATCTGCACACGTGCTCGCCTTGCGCTGTCCCAGGTGAGGGGAGGTTCAAAGGTGAGGGTCCGCGTCGAGGCATAGTCGGCCGCGCGGAATCGTCTCGAATCTCGAGGGATGTTTCTCGGCGAGGTCATCCGAGATCCGAAGGGGAATTTCTGCGAGTTCGAGATCGAGCAGCGTTAAAACCGCTGCCCTTAAAAGCCTGGAAGCGTTTCAGGAACGCTGTCGTCCGCGAGCGGACAGCGCACGCAACAGGCAACTCTCGTGCCCGGGCCCGGGATCCTCGGGCCTTGCTCGCACGGGTCACCTGTCTTCTTCCTGCGAGCGTGTAAAACGACTTTTACGACGAGCCAGCCATATCCCGGGCCCCGTCCGGTGTCCACGGGAGGTCCATGAACAGGGCCTGACCTCTCCCGGCAACGAGGTGTCTCGTTCGATTCCGGCTGACACCAATCCAACCGGACTCCGTAAACGTCGTATAAATTTTATTCGGTGGTTTTACCGCGCGCGCGACCGTAATTTACGACGAGTGCGCGACCGGCCATGGTTACACCACCCCTCCGGGACGCGCCGGCTCGATTCTACCTCGATATCCTGCAATCATCGTAATTCCTGGGTAGAATCGCCCGTGTTTGTACACACGCAGCGATTTTTAACCGCGCTGAGTTTCTCATCCGCGCCGAGCAATCATTGCGATATCTACGCGGGTAGAATCGACCGTGCTCGCGTGGACACGCGTTGCCACGTAGAATCATTTCTGGACGATAGAATCATCGACCGGATCCTCCCGTGGTTTTCTCGTCCTTCGGTAGATATAATCTATTTTCTTTGGATTTCTTGATTTTTATTAACCCTCTGCAATCGTATTAACCCTTTGATGTTGGAGCGATTTCCACCGGAAATCCAAAATATTTGTTCAGACTTACAGTGAATCCATTTTATCTAACCCAGAGCATTTTTTGCACATTATGGAATCGAATGTTGTGTCTCGCGCGACAATTAGCTCTCAACAATTTCTTAAATATAAATAAATTTAATAAAGATTATTTCGAAACGTAGCACGGTCATTTTTAGCGACACCTTCGAGTCGCCCACTCGTCCGCAAAGGGTTAGTTTTATATAAAAGTGTCATGCTGGTTGGAATTAATTTCCGCTGGATGAACAGTGATACATACTATGCAAGATTAAATAGGAAAGACAAAATTTATTAATTCCTTTTTAAAGTTTAGTTATATGAAACACAGTAACATTTTCAAATTTTATAGAAAAATAAAAACTAGTAAATAAGTGGCTCGAGAGTAGACATACGATCGCAAAGGATTAAATAAGACATATTAATCTATATTAGCTTCACAAGAAAGTTCCGTCCATTTGCGAAATAATAAATTATTACTAAATTATCACGTTAACAATATTTATTGTATACTTTTAATTTCATCGTTACTTGTGACCCCTTGTCAGCATGATAGCAATTTATAAAAATTATTTTTGGAAGTATATATTTCTCAAATAAAAATATACATATATATAAGAGAAGAACTTTTTGTTGGCCTAATATAATTATATTTCATAATGATTTGTTCGGTAATTTGATAATTTGAGGTGCTTTTTAAAGCTAATAGAATACTTTCAAAGTCTGCGTAATAGTATACTTTCCTTCTCAATTATTTATTTTCTCAATAAGTTTCAATCTCTTGAGAGCCGCGCGGGTCTCACAGGAGAAAATAGAAAATTAATTTGACAGTTTGAGCTCGATTTTGAACTCGTCCTGAGAACATTGCCGAGGAAAGAAAGAAGGAAGCCGAGGGTATGAATAGGCGCGCTCTCGTTATTTTGCTAAACTAACCCGCGGAACGATTGTCTGGCGTGAATTCCTTTCGGAGGGGCCGACGGAAGAAGCCAGAGACCAGGATCGAGGTGCTCTCGCGGGGTTGCTGCGTCTCAGAGGAAACGCCCGAGGGCCGAAAGAAAGGATGACAAGAGCAATTACGCTGTGAAGTCCCTTAAATCCTTTGAGGAGAGGGATCCCGGGCGAAAGAAAACGCAAAGAAAACGAAACCCTTTGGACGTCGCCGGTGTCTCGGGAAACAAAGCGCGGCGGGGGTGGCTGCGGTTAATTGCCGCGGCTGGGATTTCGCGGGACGATAGCTGCACGCGCGCCTCTGGATCTTTGTCGGCTGCCTCGCGTGATCTACGCTCGCCGCGGGTATATTAAGCGTACGTAACATCGCCACGACAACTTACGCGCCGTGCTCGACAACAAGCGCCGCTGATTTTACGAGCTACGAAACTGCTCACCGTTTACCGACCGCCGGGACGTCGCTGTCGATTAACAGCCAGCCAAGATCCGCTAAAGGAATCCCCACTAAAATTGAAAATCTCCGGGATGCCTCGATACCAGAATCTAGACGCTCGCAAGCCAAAAAAAAAAACGTGCCGAAGGCGGACCGCGTTTGTGCAAGAAAAATATCCGGCATCTGTTAACCCTTTCGCTCCGACGGGTGTATATGTACATCCTCGAAGAATGACCATTCATGTACGTAGAGCGTACATGTACGCTCTGGAAAAGTGGGCGCTGAGGTACGAGGCGTGTACATATGCATTCATACCACATATAATTTTATTTCATACTTTACATGAGATACTTTTGTTAATCGGGTATCCGGCAACGCTGCATGCCTCAAACAGTTAACTGCAATATTTGAAAAAATAAATTATGATTATAAACTTTGATATTTTAGAAACTAAAATGGTATTACTCAGTATAATAAACATCATTGTAAAATTTAGAGAACAAGAAACGACTTCCACTTACGTGATAGCATTTCGTGCCTTAGTGTCAGCTACTTAGTAATGCGCTCTGTTCACAGCTAACACATTTTGTCACAAGCGCTCCGTAACGAAAGGGTTCAGTATCGTACTTCTCCTTTTTTTTTATTTAGAACCTGGAATCTCGCATGAAATTCGTATCTGCTTAGCAGACGGTATAATCCACGAAATATTTTTTAATATAATACATACAAATGTAGCGTGTTCAGCAGACGTTATGTTACGTTGAGTGTATTATATTGTATTCCGTTGTATAAAGCAAAACAAATAGCTGAATTTTTAGAACATATTTTTTTAAAAAGTGTAAACATTTCTTAACAGTCGGGGAAAGTGTCGCCCTTCGAACTCGAATGAATTGCAAGCATAATTGTCAATGGAAATCGTCGGAGGTGTTTTGTAAATCATTCAAATGTTAAGTTTATGATTATTTTTCAACGCTGAGTTCTTGTAATTTTGTCATTGCGTCTATGAAACAGATTCAGAGCCTGGAAGAATATTTGTCGAGTAAAAAATAAAAAAAAGTTTTGACATTTTTGTTGATTTTGAATGATTGGAAAAAAGAAATAAAGGGAATACAATAAATACTCCTCAATTTTTCTTCAGCTTCTAAACAAAAATGAACAATTTTGAAAAAGGAGATACAATTATTCAAGTCTCACGTCTCGTTTCTATAGTTGTTGACAATCAGCAACAATTTAGTTTCGAATTTCGGTTCTAATTCTATTTCAGGTAGCAAATACATTGCATTTCCTTTGAGGATTAAAGGCATGGATCTTGAAATATTTATTCATTAAATCATTAATTAAATATTTACTTATTTATGAATAAACAGCCAACGTATTATTTTGTCTATCGAATAGAAATTTGAGGGTGTACACACTCTTGCACTGCATGAATTTCCTAATACGTATAACAGAAATTCAGAACTGAAAAATAACAATCATAGAATCAATATAATATCACTTCTTAGGAATTGAAACCGATGTAAATCCAATCGATAAATCTAATCGGCAAGTCTAATCGATATACCTCATAACCATAAGCTAGGAAAATTCTTTGAATTCTCTGTCTCATTCCGTTTGAAAGGAAAGAGCCAGCTGTTGGCGAAATCGCGAACGGGGTCTTTTGTGCGAAGGTATCAGCGTGGAAACCGATCTCTAGCTGTCGCCGATCCGCTCGCGAAACAATGTCGAGGATCCCGCGTTGGTCCGCGGTGCCAGTCCGTCGCGTTCTGCCAATTACGCTTCGACGCTCGCGGACACTCGCACGCGGACGCTCGCGCGAACGTTTAACGGCGATCCACGGCGAGAAGAGGTTTAACACGCGTGAAGTAGGTGTACGCGGCGAGCCGAGCATTAATCAACGGGGAATCGCGCCGATTTCTAAGCGAATGATACTCATCGGGCATACCGCTCGCGCGCGCATCTTTCGACTCCGCTCGATTATAATTCCGAGCCGGCCGATGAATTTTAATCGCGATCGTGTCTTCTCGCCGCCTCCTGCATACCAACGGAGATTATCCCTCCGGGAGTTGCTGAAAATCGGTAAACGTTCAAGCGTTCCTACGTATTCCCGAAGTAATGGTGTTTTTAATTACATTTTTACGAATTACATTATATTTTTAGAATTATATTTTGTATATAATTGTATTATGTATACGCACCGTTCAATTTCAGGAACATCTTATTAGCCATTTTTGGCATGGTGGAAAGACCGATAACATCTGAAAAAGTTATAGATATAACCATTTAATTCTGCGTCTTCTTAATGGAATACAATCAAAATTACATCATATTTTGAGTTGTTTTTTTTTCTTAATGAATGTTCTAAAAGAAAAGAGGTGCCTTAATTGTGATCTAAAATTTCAAATTTGCCATATTTGAGCTCTAGCCAACAATATTTATCCCTTGTAAACAAATGGCTATGTACATTGAATCAACAAATTGATTTTCTAGCAATTAGATCTTGAGATATATATATATATAATAGTAACTAATGGTTTACAGTCAATTAATGTTTATATAGCGTACTTATTAATTGATGATGTCTCCAAAGCAATCAATTCGACGTCAATCCAGAATCTCTCGACTACGGTCGACGGCGGACCGAATTATTCCGCGATTCGTAAATTAGCCGCAGGAAGCGAGGCGGATCGAACTTTGCACCGCGTTGCGTTGTAGAATAGTCGCTCCTAGAAAGGCGGCGCTCGAGAAATCCGCCCGGTGAAACGGCCGATGATTGATGCCGATCCCGAACGATTTTAATGGTTTTATTAGCGTGGCACCGGTTCCCCTGTTAATTAGCTGAATCCCGCGCGATCTAATTAGCGCGTTTTGGTAGCTCGGCGGTAACGAGACGCAGAAATGTACAATGTGACATGAATTATGCATGGGCTCCTCTCTAATTCTATAATCGTAAAACTGTCTCCGTGGAGTTATCGCCGCGGTAGCGGGGACGACGATCAAGACGTTCTATTGCAACGGTCGAGCATCGTGCGCCGGCGTGAATAGCGCACGTAAGGGTCCGCGCGACACCCGACGCAGTCCCGACGCCATCGAACACGATCGACACGACACTTTGTCAGCGTCGAACACACCCGACGACAGCGAAGTACCGAGGTCGCAGTCAATTGTGATTCAAAGTCGGCCATCCGGCTTTCCCCGAAGAAAGCGACAAGCACAGCCGGGAGAGTCCCCTAACCGTGTGTCGCCGGCGAAGATAATTTCTTCGGTGTCTCGCGGATCGACAGGACAACGGCATGCTCGACAAGGTGTACGCTCGATTTTACGAGCCGGCTCGCCGCTTTCTTGACAGGGACATCTTGCGAGGAGCTATCCACGCTCTGGTCGGTCACACTGGCTGCCTCTGCGAACCAACTCGCACGCATTTCCATACAATAAGAGCCGCACGGCATTTCCATACGCGTCGAGTCGCGCTCCCGGTTTCACACGCGGCACCGCTTTTTTATTCCGCGTCTCTCCCTCCCCCCCCCCCCCCCCCTTTTTCTCCCCCTCTCACTCCTGCCCTCTCTTTCCCCCAATCCTCTTTTCCCTTTTCTTGTTCTCTTTTTTCGCAACCAGCCACCCCTCTGGCCCTCCGCTCGCCTGTCACGCTCCTCTGATCTGGGTCAGCTCGAGCGTCGTCGCCGCCGCCGCCACCGCCGCCGTCGACGTCCAGATCCATCGCGATCGAGCGATCCACCGGCTTCCGTGTTCCGCGTGCTGGACCAACTGGGACGATCCGCCTCGATCCACACGCCTCGCGGTCTCGCTTTGCACAGCGATTGCTCTATCGACGCCTGTGCCCCAATCTGATTGTTTTAAGGACGCGTCGCCCACTGTATACGGCCCTTATGGACGTTCGGACCCATCAATTTTAAACTGATGAATTTTCAACCCAAATACCGTGATGCTTCTTAAAAGAAATACGTTGATCTACCAATTAGTGCAATGAATGTACAATTATATTGACATGATAAAGCTAACTTCAGTTTTTATTAAATTAATCATTTTCTAGAATATTTATTAGCGAATTTCTGTTTTAGATGAAAACTGATTACCTTTTGTATAAAAACGAACTACCTTTAAAGTCTATGCACATTTACCGTTTTTTTTTGATAACAAAGTTTACGATTTATATACTCCAGGTTTAGCAGTTTTGTCCATTACTCAGAACCCTTTGCGTCGTTGAGTTTTGTGCACTTGCAATTTGACACTTGACGATCTTTACACGAAAATACTACAACTTCATTGGACTATAACTTCGTTTGCTGTGTGCAATCCGCCATAATACCATCCACTGTGTTTTAGAAAATTATAAATATTTTTAAAAATTTTGTTAGATCACTTCTTTAACAGACTAACGATTTTAGACATCCATGGAGTGCGAAGAACAGAAATTAGATGAAATTTGTGCTTCTTTAAACAATTTGATTAAATTAACCCTCTTAGTACCGAACAACGATATATCGTTGTTCGCTATTGTTGACAAGATAGTTTTCTTAATATTTTTATTAAACAACAATTTCATTCCCTATTTCTACTCCCTTTTTGAACTTGTTATTTATCAGGCTTTTCAAAATTATTGCAATTTCTTTCCGAAACTTTATCAAACTGCGTCAAACGAGTTTTAAACATTTCGCTCAGATACAGACTTATTTGGCCGGTACTAAGAGGGTTAAGGAATATGGAAGAACATGTCTAAATCCTTTCAGTGTCTTCATTATTTAGAATTTGACCTAGTCAATTTTAGGACGAATGTATAAAATCCGCCGTCTAGTTATAACAAACAAAGATCACATGCTACATCTTCAAGACGATACTACCAATGTTTTCAGATTCAGAAATCGTTCCAAGTTTAACATCGAAAAAATTGGTAGTATCGTCTTGAATATGTAGCATGTGATCTTTGTTATAACTAGACGGCGGATTTTATGGGTCGGTGTGTGTTCGTCGGTGGAACTCTCAACACGATTGATATTTGAACATTTCAATTGGAGAGCAGGGTGTTTAAATTCGAAAGTGTTTCCAGATTCAGAAATCGTTCCAAGTTTAACATCGAAAAAACTTTCGAATTTAGACACCCTGCTCACCAATTGAAATGTTCAAATATCAATCGTGTTGAGAGATCCACCGACGAACACACACCGACCCATGCTCGTCATTGATCAGAGTAAAGGGAGTCCTCTGGATGGTTGATTCATTATGCATTCGAGTAGTATGCATACTCGCATCCTCTGATCCGGCTAGGGAATTGACGAGATCGTGGCAGGAGGAAGCAAACGAGGTCGTAACTGGGACCAGCGGTGTCCTTTCACGACGAAGAGAGCAATAAAATTGGGCTCGCGTGAATCGCGAGCACGGTGGTCTGGCTCGGTGTCACCTGCGAGACGCAGGGAAGACTGCGGGAACTAATTTCTACGGAGATCATGGGGCGACACGGGGCACCGCCCTGTGGAGAACGATCAGCTGGCCCACCAGCTTTCTTCCTCTACCTGGAAGAAAGTCCGGAGGCGGTCCAGATTTTTGGACACGAGTTACGAGCCGATGTTCATCCTCGACCTGTATCCAGGCACAAAGACACCGTACCATACAGAGTTCACTACGACCCGTAGCAAATTCTTTTTATGTGTTTTGAGAATTGATTTTCTATTGGGAGATGTTGCTGTATTTATCGGACTGGGGCAAAAAGTAACCTGATCAATGATTAACGATTGTAGCTAACGCGAAATCTTATTCGTGTTTAATGATTACGATTGAGTAACCAAGGAATATTATAATAAATAATATTATAATATAAGCTATATTATTATTTTATTATATAATTTAAGTAAATTATTGTTATTATAATATATAACTTAAGTAATCAATGCAAATGTAAAGATTAAACTACAGATTTTATGCATTTATAACGAAAATGAGAAGGTACAGTTTAATTGTATTGTGGTGAAGATTGATGGCATTTAAGGTTAGCTATACAATTATTTTCACTTCACTGAAATTATTCAAGAAAGTATGACTTTTCTCTATGACTTCTACTTTTTGCAATTTTAATTTTGCATAACCATCCAAGACCAGTTATAATTAACTTACTATATGTCTAAATTAATTTCTTCCATTATAATTATTACAACTGCCATGTCCTTCTTAATTAAATTGTCCTAACTAACATTCTTGATCATCCAAGAAGCTATAAATCAACAAAACGAGTGGAAACAAATAAATGGCATTACATTTGAAACTCTATTAAGTACCTATATAGAATGATATGTCTTTGCTTAAAAGGTAAACGACAAGAGACGTTCCAAACATTTTAAAACACCCTGGAAAATAACAAATTAGCAGATCATACGTCTTAATAATAAACGGTAACATAGCTTGTGTCTCGTCTGCCGACGTTGCTATAGAGCCGTAATCTAGACAGGATCGATGCCGGCCGTGGAAATCGGAAGAGGAACGACGGGGCGCCGCGGCGCGACATCAGAAAAGTTCCTCGCGATCGGCACGAACATCGCCCGATTCCGTGGGAGAAAAGTAATTGTTCGGGCCGATGAGAATAATCTACAACACGCCGTTAATTCGTTTACAACTTCCGCGGAGCGCGTACGTGGCGAGAGGCGGCGACAGCGACGATAGGGACAGCGTCGACGATGACGTCGGCGAGCGATGCGGCGTCGTCGTGTGTTCGTCGTGTGTTCGCCGTGTGTTCCCCGTGTGCATCGAGACAAACGGACAGACGTTTAATGAGTTTCGTTGGGCGGGGAGCGACGGGCCGAGTCCCGTCCGTTGTATTCGTGATCGTTAATAGGAAACTAACGCGGCCGCGGAACAAAATGAACGGAAGTCTCCGTGAAATCGCGCGACTCCTCCCGGAAGACGCGCCGCCTCGGCCGCATCGGTCACGATATATCGTATGCCTGCGAGCCTGAGCGATCGATCCCATTCCACCGCCGAATAAAGATGCACGAACGTAACCCCGGGGCCAGGAACCTTCGGCTGGCACGTTTCACGTGTCAACGTGTCACCGGTCTCGCGAATGCACCGGCTACACGCCCGCCTCTGTCGAGAATGGTGAACGACGTGCGTCCGGTCGCGTTCCTTCGCGCTTCTATCCATCTGGTCTACAAGCTCTTTTATTAGAAGTTCCACCACCAGTGGACACTCAAAGGGGCTTCCTGCCTACGGTGCTCGAAAATTGTTACCTAAAAATCGCCCTCTCTTTGCAATCGAGTGAACGAAACGCGCGGCACTCTTGCGCATACACGCGGGCAAAAGTGACACTTGTGAGTTATTTTTCTGAAAAACTAGAAACGATACGTGCATACACTTTCTTGAAATGTGCGATTGCAATTCCAACGGATAGGTTAAATTTATATGTAGATTGAAAAATCTATCTGTCAAGTAGACGTTACTTTAACAGTTGATATGGTATAATCATGAAGGCATGCGGCGATTTAGTTTTCCTTCGTCCAACGTATTGTTTAATGGAGTTGAATAGAGTTAGTTAGCTGCGGAAACTTATAAACGAGAAACATTAAATATACCTTCGTCAGAATAAAATATAAATGTTAAAAGTTTTGAAAAGATGCATTTAGAGTTATTCTATAAGTCGATACTCTAATAAATGCATCTTGAATGCTTCGATGTTTAGGTCAGAGACCCTAAAACATTCACAAAATTAAGGTATTTTATTTAGTCCTATTAAAATCGAGAAATTCTGTTATATGCCATGTATTTTATAATACTTATAAAGTATATTCTTAATAAACACTAAAAACTAAGAGACATTAATTGACACGGCAATCAAATTGTTAAACTATAAGACCACATTTTTCAAATTGCATTTGGTCATTTATTTAGTGAACAACAATTATGTGACCTTGTTCGGTTTTATTATTCCCGTGACGCACAGCTTTGTTCGTAGTTATGTGAATGCGAAAGATTTCTTAAAATATAATAGTTTACCCACGAACTGGGTTTTGTCTGAATAATCTGTAAAACCTAAAAAGGCTAAAAAGGCGGCGGCGTAGCTGAAACAACACCGAAACAAAGGACCAAGGTTTCTCTGACACATCTGGTCACCTAGTGTCAATCTCCAGAGCGTTTAAGCCAACATTACGAGAAACTCGGGACGAAAAAAGGTCCCGAAATGAAGACGTTTCTTTGAAAATTTCATCTTTCTGGATAGCAATTAAGCTCCGGTATAACATCTGTCCCAGAAATTACATTTCGGAGCCAGGGAACCGCGACAGCGTCGCAACGGAGGCGTCCTAGAGCACCTGCCACGAGGACGATCGATAGCCGAGGATAGATAAACACCGTGAAGTGTTCCCGAGTCGGCCAGCCATGCCACGGAAGTACATAATACTCTGCTAGGTAGCGATTACACCCAGCCACGTGTCACCTTTCCACCCGAGGCTGTTTCACGGTCGCCGCTGGCGTGGGCGGTCGACTGAAATTACCGAAATACTGCGGCATGCTGCCGCGAAAAATTGTTTCGACGCTTTGGCCACCATGGCGCAGCTGTCACGGGTGGGGAGTTTGGGTAACTTGGAAGCTACGACTTCTTCGAAATTTTTGCCGATTCGTTGCGGTCTTCGGAGTGTTCTCGAGAAATTGATTTGGTCGTACCAAATCCGATTTTTCTCGGTGAAAACAAACTTCAAGTGTATGTACAGGTGTTTCTTTATTTTCCAAAAGACCGTAATCATAGTACCATATACGTCACATTTTAGAAAATGTTGATTTAAAGCGTAATCCATACGTGCCGGAATGATAAAAATATAAGTGAAATTAATTGGAATGTTACTATAAACGTACTTAACTTTAAATTATCTTAACAACAAATTTGGTTAGTACACAATTTACATTTTAGCGAACAATAACGCAACAATAACACGTGCTCTTCATCACGAGGAGAATCTGACACACGCCACTGTGTGGCCATACATATCGCACCGTATGACGACTAGTCATCATAAAACAGAGCTATGAATATAATGCGAATTTTTAATTAACAAACAAGATTTATAACTATTTCAAATTTCTCAATAATTACTCCAGAATATAAAAAGTATTTTCAAAAGCACTTTGGAGATTTTATATTAAATTGTTCAGTGACAATAGGAATGCTGTTTTCAAACAAACAAGTTAGCTGGAAGGATGTAACATACTAACCTCGCCCGAATATTATGCAGTAGGTTGGTAATTCTACGCGATGCTTGTAAATGAGGCCGCAATAATGGCTCGAAGAGAAGGAAACGATTCAGCGTACTTGAACGCTCGATCGACATATGGCAATTCCGGCCATATTGACGCGAGCTACGACGCCAGGCGACCTGCGGTTTCTGTCATTTATCGATAATCGCTCGCCTCTCGTCCCAAGGATACCCCGGCACTTCCCCCGTTAATATAGACTTCCGGTTCTGAGGTAGGTACAGAACTGCGGCCGTCTACGACACGTGCTGCTCAACCGTTCGCGTTTATTTTTAATCGAATATCGAGCTCGATCGTGTACCTACCACATAGCAACACCCACGAGATCGAGTCTATTAAAACCATCGAGAATCTTATTAGATCGAACCGAAATAAATCCTGTTAAATGAAAGTGAAAGAATCATTGCAGAAATATAATTGCCGGTATGAAGTATTTCTGGAGATTTTATAAAGCTGTTGTATTTCCTCTTTCACGTCGTTAGAGTTTTTATACCATTGGACTAATTTTATTTATTTAGGCCAATGCCCCTTTAACTCTCCTATTTATTTGGAAAACTGAAATTACTTTTGCAAAAACCAAACATAAACATTGAACATAGTAATTATAATAACAGTAATGATGATAGTAAATTGATAATAAAAATGAAAATGAAAACAATACGATTAAAATACTCTACGAAACAAACATAAACTGAATGTCCTAGCTTTCGACAGCATGGTAAACTTGATATTTAAATTTATGAAAATAATTAACTAAGAAGTGAAGATCGTGAATATAAGTGTTGACCAAATTTAGAATACTATTCGAAGGATCAGTATAATGCAGTGTAACCAAGGCATCTAATGATGCACAGGAACTCGGAGAGATCTCGTAAAAGATCGCGGATTGTTAGAAGTCTGTAAACTCCCAAATCAATAACAAAGAGACAATAAGTAAATAAGAAAAATGTACGGAGTTACATGTGATAAAATATTTCACGACAACTTCTCCATCGAATTTCGTACGGCGCCACGGTAAAAATCACTCGTGCAAAACTGAATCGCAAATGGTGCCGCAGCGTATTTGATTAAACCGTATAAAAAAATCTCGTGTAAAGTAGTTTCGCCGATTATTCGTGTCGTTTGTTTCTTTTTTGGAAAAACCAGCGCGCGCCGTTTGCAATTCTGCGGCACACGGACACGGAACATATCGAGTTTCCTGCGGCTGTGGCCGTGGCGGAGCCGCGGGCCGAGAACAAAGGCCGCCTAAATAATTCTCGGCGACTCGTCGTGGCGCTGTCAGTCCGCGGGAACGACGTGCCATGCCGGGGCGGGTGCTTTTCATTTCGAGTCGACTTTAATACTCGTGTCGCACGCGAAAATGTTGTGGCGAGGAAATTAAGGACTCTCGAGGCCGTCACGGCAGAAAAAGAGGAACGAGACCGGCGAAACACGCTGTCCTACCCTCGTTTCGGAGCGCCGGGCAACGATCCTCTCGTGCACAGGCTCCGCGACCTTATCCCTCGCATAATGCCGTCGAATCAACGCGCCAAACGAACCGGCTACGTATCCGAAAATTATTAACACGCTCTGCTTCCACGCGCTAATATCCCACGCTTCCGACTAATATATTAGGGTGCTCCATAAGTATTTTCCGCGCCCAGCTGTGTATGACCTCGAGAGTATGCTCGATGGAAAATCGCGATATAGTGTGCGCATGATAGTGATGCCGCTCGCTAACATTCCCAGAACGACGATGTGAAGGTAGAGGTGCATTTTTATGAAAAATGCACCACTACATTAAAACAATATTATTTCTTTCTTCATAACTGAAAGATGTTCACTTTACTGTAAACATTGAACATTTAATATTAATGTAAGGCCTTTTTCACGACATATCTAGCAATCTAATAAAGTGCGATACAATTCGAAAGATGGAAAAATACAAAATCTTACATCAGATTTCTTACATTCATAATATGTTTCACTTCTTTTGTTATGTTTTCGCCGTGCTATACGTTTGCGCCTTTTGTCCAATTGTGGTATGATCTGTCGGAACAATTATCGATAAAATTGTCAGGACGCCTACAGGTACTCACAGTGTCACAAACGCAAAATTTCTAAGCGTCTATAGGCGGCCTCAGTAACTAAGGGGTTAATCAAGATGGGATATGTGAATCCGTATAAAGTATGGGTTCCAAACCAATTGACGGAGACCGACCTTATAAACCGCGTCTTTACTTGCAATTTGCTTCTTCAGCGAGATGAACAACATCCTTTTTTAACCTCTTAGGCACGACGCATCATTAGAGTGGCTATTGTGGATGTTTCGTGTTTTACTTAATTATATTTTTAGTTATTAAACTAAACAAATACAGTGAAAGTGTATATTTACAATACACTAAGAAAAGAATATATATATAACTACATCAAAAAAATTGTATATTAAGAAAAATGGTAATTTAGTTATGAAAAATTTCATTCCCGTAAAATCCAGCTGTGTCTAAGAGGTGAAAGAGGTTTGTCACTGTAGACGAGACTTAGATTACATATGAAATTGTGCATCGAAAACGCACTTGGTCTAAGGAAAATTGACCTTCAATTGTTGCGAAGCCAGTAATTGTTTCTAAAAAGTTGTTTTGTACATTTGGTGGAACTGGAAAGGTCTCTAAACTACGAGCTCCTTTCACAAGGTGAAACGATCAATTCTGCAAAATATTGCAATCAACTCGCTAAATTGAAAACCACCATAGCCGAAGAACGGGCAAAATTGGCGAAACGACGAAGTGTCGTTTTTCATCGCGACAACGCAAGACCGCCATGTTGCGCTGGCCGTAAGACAGAAACTCTTACAGTTTGATTAGAACGTTCTACCTCGTCCTCCATAATCCCCAAACCTTGCCTCATCCAATTACTTGTTCTTCTCCTTGATAAATGTCACAAATCCAAAGACGAAATAAAAATGCAGCTCGATGAATATTTTGTAAGTAAGTCTCAACTGTTTTGGAAAGAGAGCATAATGAGGCTACCTGAGAGATGGAAGAAGATAATAGAGCAGAACGGTTCATATGTAACACAATAAATCAACCTGAAACAACAAATGTCGTCTATTCATTTCGCATAGATAAAGGAAGAAAGTTATGGGACATCCTAATAGATACACCGAGATCGGCACCATTTTCCCACTACCATATGTATTGCACCAAGATTTACCTGATGGAGAACACAGGCGACTCTTGAATAATAATGTACTCGAGTTACAAGACGATTCGTGCAGGTTCTTGACATTACAGCAACAATTATGAAGCAAAGATGTCTTTGGGGAAACAGGATGGATTTATATAGTTATGTAAAAATAATTTCTAATCAAAATCGTGCGATATTGCTCGTTAGAAGACAATATAAACTTCCCAGAGAGCACACGACGTCCATGTTACATCGGTTTGATGTCCATTTTAAGTATGTACGTTAGAAAGTTGCGTCTTTAAAACGTCTTAAGTACGTCCTAACCTGAACGTCTTTTTGATATATGAAATAAGTCGTTTCTGTGTTATCTGTGTACTTACTTCAAGTACTCGGTTGTTTTGCCCTTTAGCCTTGCTCTGCAGTTTCTTCCACCGAAGAAGACGCGGAAAATATTACTGTCTTCGATAAATATATATATATATATATACAGTCAAGTACATATTTATATAGATAAGAATTTATTTGAATAAAATATTCATCAAAAAGGAATTCATTCGGATAATTATCTTAGATAACAATTAATTCGAAGCGATGCAGACACCATGGCCTGTTTTTTTGGAGTCCAAAATTTTGGAGTGATAGAGGCGTAAAGGTTAAACGTCAGGTTACGCCATAAGGATTCCCTCGCGAGATAATAAAGGGTCGTCGGGTGATGATCGCGAACCGATTAAGAGACAATGGACGCGGCGCTCGGAGCGGGTCTAATTGGAAAACTAACGAGAAGAGCAGCGAAATTCCCGGGGAATCGGTCACGCCATGGAATCACGGCAGCGAAGGGAACCTGCGAGGTCGAACAATACACGGTGGCATAGGGCAGAGGAGAGAAGGAACGGGAAGCCATACGGTCCTGCCGTCGACTGTGTCGCGGGGTAAGGAACGAGGGACACGAAAAAAGACAGAGACCTCGTCTCGCGCAGCCTATGATGGCCGCTTTCCTGTCGACCCCATAAAAAATTCAGTTTTCAAACGGCCGGCCCCGGGACAACCCTTTGTGTGGGACAGAAGGGTGCCCCTTCAGACGAGAGGGCACGCACAATACGCTGGGCGTGTGTCTCTTGGTGTGTGCCCTATTTACACAGCAACAGCCTCCGACTATGAGACATCGGACTCTTTCTCCCTTCCTCATTTTCTCTCTTTCTCTTTCCCTCCCTCTCTCTCTTTCTCTCTCTCTTTCTCTCTGTAGCCTCTCTTTCGCCGTCGACCCCTCGAATATTGGCACGGCCAAGCCCACGGTGCATTGTGGGACCCCTCGAGCGATCCCAGCCAATCGGGCCACCGCATGACGATTTTATTATGAAAAAGCGAAACGTTAGGGTGGATCGAACCCCTTCGCGAAGGGTGAGCGACACGAAGAGAACAGAAGAGATAGAGGGAGAGAAGGAGAGAAAGAGGGAGAGAGGGAGAGTGGACCTGGAACGGTTTCGTTGCGTGTCCCGAATGTTTACCGTCCCTGATAAATGCTCTCCTCCCCCCACCCCTGGATGGACGGGGCAAAGAAGCTGCGAGGTGGGGGCAAACTCGAAAATGAGCGGATCCTGTCAACGATGGGCACGATTGATTTTTTTCCTGACAGAATTGTAATTTCTGCACCGGGCCTGTCCAAGCGATTCATCCTGGTCCTCAACGTTCGCAAGCTGCTTCGTACAAAATGAGAATATGTCGATCACCATTTAATTGTTGGTAGTAATACTATCGTTGAAAATCAAGACAGTCGAAGTGATTAAACGAAGCTACCGTAACTCTTTATACAAATTTAAGATTGTTCAAGGAATTTCTTTTTCTTATAAACAATTTTAATTACTTAACACTCAGCTGTCACACTGGGTCAAAATGTGCAACATTTTATTCGAGAAAGTGATATTGTCATGAGGAGCATGAAGATAATAATTAATTCAATATACTTCGAAGTGAGATGACGAGTTGTAATGAAGAAATGATCTAGAATGTTTAAATTATATTGTCAAATTTTGGGTTTCAATAGTATCGCTAGATTCAGAGTGATAGTTTTTTAGAACCTGTACTTTACATAACATTTAAAAAATAGGGACTTACGAAGAAAATATAACGAGAACCATCAAACTTAAAATCAAACGACCTTGAAAATAAAACAGACATGGATCATAATATTAGCTCCGTAATTACAGAAAGTTGTCTAACACATGTTTATTGTATCAGCAAAAATGACGATGTTATTTCAATGTGTAGGATCAAATAAACACGCTGTACATCCGAAGGGATACACCCTAAAACTTTAAATATTTTACGAATCAGAAGGCTCAGAATTAACAAAAATTGCAACAGGAAAGATCTTCGCCATGGAGGTTGGCCTCGTGTCAGCACCAGTTGCGTATCAACGAATCCGAAAAGCAACTGGCCGCCACTTTCACACGACGAAGGGTGGTTTTTCGCGGTGTTTACGAAGCCAGCGGAGAACAATTACAAATTTCCTGCTGCCCCGAGTTCGAAACGAAATAACTCGGTCGTAGGTACACGCACAAGGGGGCCCAATGGCCGCGTCGCTTAATTACATCCCCCGCCGCCGGCTTGGGAGAAATAATAATCCGGAACAGAACGGCGGCATCCCATTGTTTCGCGTCGCACGAGAATCGCAAGAGGGAGGCCTCGAAACGGGAACAAAGAAAGAGAGAGAAAGAGAGAGAGAGAGAAAGAGAGAGAGAGAGAGAGAGAAAGAGAGAGAGAGAGAGAGAGAGTCGCCATCGTCCTGCGACTCTCGACTCAACGGGGTGGGTATTCTCCGAGCTGTATGGGGGAGGGGACACCGAGTACACAGATGCACGGGGTACTTACAGCCCCCGCGCTACGAGTGATTAGCGATATTTTATTTCGCATGGGAAAGCAGAGAGACGAGAGAGAACTAGTCGAGTGGTAGCTCAGCTCTCTTTCATTAGGGAAGTTTCCCCCTCCATCGCCTCCTAGGAACCGTTTGGCAACGCACCCTGTCACGATGGCGTTACGTCCAATATCCTCCGGGATCGGTACAGTGATTCGAAACGGGCAGATTTTGAGGACATGGGGGTTACTGCCCACCCCGGCCATCAACTTAGCTCGATCGACGCACTCCGAGTTCGAGATACACGGATTTGTGTGAGTAGAGGCCATGTTTATCGAAAGGAGCGGTCGGCTGTTGCGAGGATCCAGAGATTAGGCTCGCTAGAATTCTCTTTTAGACAGCGATTGCACGTGGGTTTGATTTGCATCTGTTTCTAACAGAGTACACAAGGGCTGTGTAATTTCTATTGGTGGTTTGGAGATAATATTTTTGACAGTTTCTCTATGTACGTAAACATGTCACAGCAATCTGTATACTCCTTCTACCGAATGTTAATTAATGTCCGTAAATAAATACATTATTATGATAAATGCTTTATGCATATTTATATAGAACGAAGCTACAAGCCGCAGAACTTGTCTCCATTTGCAATAGCGTGATCGTTCCAGAACCGTGGCGAAAATTTCATGGAGGTAAACAGCGACGCATCGGTGGCGTCACTGGCCTCTCCCGGGTCAAAGGTTTTCCGTAGCCCTACCTGCCGAGCATTCTGGGA
This sequence comes from Augochlora pura, assembly GCF_028453695.1. NCBI lineage: Eukaryota > Metazoa > Arthropoda > Insecta > Hymenoptera > Halictidae > Augochlora > Augochlora pura. Next base: position 16,787,863 of record NC_135773.1, on the reverse strand, counting down.
TTTAACAAAGTACAAGAGCAACTGCAACATCGGCTAGGGGAGGCAAGACCTCTCATAGAGTGTTTCTGTCAGAATAAAATGAAACACGAATGGAGGCAGGGACTTTAATATCAAGAATCGGGGCTCCGCCATTTCTCGGCCGGGCGTGGAATCATCGTGAGCAGACAACAAACGATCCCTAGGACGGTGTACCATATCTGTGTGCGCGCGCACACATGTGTGAGTGCACGATTGCCAGTGTCTCGGCGAAACCCGTCCTTGTTAGCAGCTGCGTAGCATCCCCCGCCCGTTACACAATGCCCGGCGCTCCGGCTCCGGCTCCGGCTCCCCCCGTGAAAAAGCTATGGGTGGATTAATGACGTCACGGGGGCACAGGGAACCGCACCTGGCTTCCACGGGGAATCCACCAATCGAGGGCCGGGAGCTCTCCTTTTGCCCGCAGGCGGACTACGGTGACACGCGGCGTAACGCGATACCCACCCCCTCAGCCCTCAGCCCTCCTTTTGCCCGTTCATTTCCTCCAATCGCGTGGACAAACGCGAGCCGTCTGCGCATACACCACCACAGACACGACCACACGGTACGTGTGTACAGTCTGCTCTACCTCTCCGACCGTCCGCTGGCTCGTGGAATGAAATTAACGAGTTAATTGTAAATGAACCGCCGCGCCGAGCCGCGCTGCGCCGACCCGAGGGTCGTCGAGGAAATGAATTGAACAAACGCGGGGCGAATTGTACCGGCGAGAGAACGCTGCCTTTTTCGCTGCGCTTTGTTTCTGCCACCGATACCGCCCTGTCGAGACTGCTGCTGCCCTTCCACGGCCTCTTCGAGGGCCGGCCGTGTCGCGTCGTGTCTGTGTTGCGACCACCGAGGTGGCCGGAGTTTGGGGAAGGAATGCTCCACCCTTGTCGCTGCAAAATATTCTACCTCGAGGGTAGAATACATTCGCAGACGGTTTTTATTCATCTCTCCTCCACGCGTGCGTGCAGAATGCAAAATCATCCGCGTCCGTTTGACCATTAAACCCTTGGTTCCGAGTGACGTCTCACACAATGTTGTCCTGGAACACGCTTATAACTTAATAATCGCGTCACCTGTTGGTTTTGTATATCTGTCGATAATGACCTCACACATATGCACGCATGGTTGTACAGAGCGATCTTCCTCTATCCTATAGTCAGTTTATATTTTTACAATGTTTAACGCTGACGTTGCCGAGACCTGAATGCGAAGAATGTATATTGCTCTATAACTAGCCGGCGGGTCTGGAAACAAAATATTTCAATGTTTACTATAGCAAATGGAAATTAACCCTTTGACTACTGTTGGCGTCTATTGGCGTCCGACACACGTTGGCTTCCCGGTACTGTAGGCGCCAATAGGCGTCAAGATCAAATTTCGCCCCCGTTTATTATTAAATTTGATTAATTATATATTGTGTAACATCTATGCTATATATACTGTAAAAAAGCTTAATATTATTGTTCACTTCAAGTAATATTGGTATAATGTAACAGAATTCAATATTTTGAATATTTTAATATACCTCCTCAGAAATGCATGTCTAACGAAAAACTACGGCCGTGCCAAAGTCTGCCGTAGCCAAAGGGTTAAATCAACATGTGTTTCTCGATTTAATCAAGTCAACGTATCACAAATAACTCAACAGTGTATTTAAATGCTTTAAAAGTCTTTGTATGTTTGTATCCCATCTACTAATTTTTACGAACGAAACAATTACAAACTTGAATTTATTTCAATTTCGCGCGGTTTCTATTGCAATATAGCTGAGATGAAGAAGTTTCTCCAAAAGTTTCCCATAGAAACACTTTTATAATATCGAGAACTGTATACGGAAAAATCGGTAGATAAGCGAAATATATTTTTCGTTCAAGAGAATAAGACATTGTCTTTAAGCTCTCGAAATCCACAAAGTCCAACATTTTAAAATTGCGTTTAAATCGAGGGTACTGATCTTAAGAGAACGGCACTCGGAAATCAAATTAGTAGTCCCCGTGTTCTTTCTCCCAAGGATTAACTGCTATCAGCGTTCATTCCAAAGCAAACTATTTAAAGAATCATCGAGCGATTCCCGAAAACGCAGGTATCATTACCCATTGCAACAGTGTTCCTTCGACTCCGGTGGCCCGGATGGTCTATCAAAGAACGATCTCGAGACTAACCCTGGCAGGAGCTCTAATCTCTCTAACAGCCCCGGAGGAAAGCCGGGACTGGAGACTGTCCGGGAATCGTCGAGAAAAAGGGACCGAAAACGCAACGATAATGGCTGTCGAGGAAAAAAATGGAGGAAAAGGAAACAGTGGCTGCCGAAGAATCTCGGAAAAGTGTCCCGTGACGTGGCGACGCGAAGGGAGGAGCGGGGAGGAGAGTCAGCGGAGCCATCCCGGCGCTGTTTGATCTGCGCCCCCGGGACGTTTTATTGTCTTATTGTGGCGTCTCGCGAACCCTCGGCTGCCCATTCAACCAACTCCACGACACGTTTATGAATTTATAGCGGGCTTTGAGGCGGTGGCCGGTAATCCAACGGACAGCTACCTACCGTTTATTGGGCCCTTTGTTATTAGCCACCCTGACTGGGACGTCGGCGGGGGCGGGGGCGGGGAGGGCCGGGGCGGATGCGGCAAGAACGGTTTCCGCGTTGCGCAACCCTGAAAAGACGGAGCCTTTCCTCGGCGTAATTAAGACGGGGAGCCGTGTATCCTTTGGCCCCGGAGAAAATCTTTAGAAACTTTTCAGCCGAAAAGATGGATGCAGGAAGGAGAAAGGGTTGTGCCGCTCGCTGATGATGCATAAATTAGGTACGCTAATGGCCGGGGCCAGATAGAGACTGAGAAAAGACCGGGAAAATATTAATGCGGCGGCTTCCTCGCTATCTCCTCCCTCCCCTCTTTCTTTTTCGTCTTCGACTTGAATCTTGAGGAATTGATAGAACCGTCCTAATTATGCTTCCACGACTGTGGAGACTCGAATGAATCCGAACATCGTGGGTCTTTGTGCGAATTCCGATTTTTCTGAAGTTCTTTGTAAAAGTAAGGGTAGATTTGTTTTATCCGTCAAAAAATTGTTTATAGTAACAATGAAGCAATGACATCGATATAGAAGAATCTGTACGTTGTCGTCGAGCAGGGTCTTGTTGATGCTTTGAATTAATTAATTTCTAGATTGAAAGATCTTTGTATTGCGCTTTGTATTTTCTAGACACAGTTTATTATAATATTCTCACTTACAACAAACGTTTATTAGACAATGCCAAATAGTACAGAATTAAAACATTTATGTCGTGGCATAATTAATAACATCAGTATTAAATAATATTTATTTAATCTATTTTATTTATTTTAGTTATCGCGAAAGATATCTAATATTTAAAAACTTATATCATGATATAAAAGCTTACAGTATTACAATCTAACACTTTTACCTCAATAACAGATAACAAATTATTGGTCGCCATGATAACCTGTTCACAAGTCGGTAATATGATAATATACAAATAAATCTTATTCATATAGTTTACAATAATCTCTCAACTTGTTACAAACGCTCATTAACCCTTTACACTCGCGTGACGCCACTGAAAACTACATCACGTTTCAAAATAATTTTTGTATAATATTATTAAATTCGCATATATTTAAACTGTTAAAAGTGTAACCAGTATTGTATGAATCACAAGACTCAATTATGTCCAAAATGCACTGAATTGTACAATTCATAAATACTGTAAGTCAAAAGGACTATTTTAAGAGTTCTAGGACTATTTTTAGAATTGAAATGGCTTCGAGTGCAACGAGCTGAATAATCTAACACTCATACAGTGTAAAAGCATATTCACCAAGACGATTCTTAAAAATATAACAGTAGAGGAAGTAACTAGGATAGTGGACGTGTTAACAAGGTTTGTTGCGGACAAATCTCGTCCGATTAGATTCTCTAATCAGAATGGCGCGGCGTTCGCGGAAGGCCGAGACCGCTCCATTCACCGGATTCAGCCGGCAAGGGCGATCGATAAAGATCGAAGATCACGGCACCCCTAATGACTCCTCCGATACGGGTTCTTGATTAGCGTGAAACGTCGGCCATGAATGGCCGCCAACGATCGAGGAGAGCGAGTACCTACTCGAGGCGAAGCGCGTCGAGCCGCGGGCGGGGGTGTTGTTTGGATGATGATCGACCCTGAATTGCAGCGTTGCAGCAGAGCAAGAGGCGGAGGTGGGCACGCGGAATTATTGCTCGGTGCACAGTGCCTTCCCGCGAAGACCTTCCTCTCTCCAGGCTGATCGTACTTGAGCGTACGTGACCTCGTAGGACAATGGCTACCAGACTTGAATTCTGCCGCAGGATCTCTTGTGCGAGAGCGCTCGCGCCCTCAAACGAGATATGTATTTGCTCGTCCTTCGGTCCTTCGGCTTCGACCTACTCGGTTTCCTTAAACCTTACCTACAAGTCTGTAGAAGTACCAGCTGTCTTTATACCCTATGTCTAACACAATTCGTTTCGTACTTCAATGGTTTTAATTGTTTAAGTTGAATAGTTTATCAGATAGTTAATTTAGTATGAATGCATTTAAAGTCGGTATTACCTGTTTTTAAGGCATCGGTAATTGGGACATTTATATCTATTTTTCATTAAATTCATTTTTACGTAAACGTCAGCTGGAAATATGTAGATGAACGACAAGTTATGCTTAATGTGTCGGTAATTGGAATTTTTACTTTAACTCCAGTTGCGTTTTAATTATATTGGTTAAAGAGCAAAAATGTTTCTGCCTAGATTAATAAGAATGAGAGGGAAGGAAAATGTGTAAAAATCATCTTTGTTGTTCCGGTGTTTGACAAGTTCGATTTACGTGTCGATGAACTCGCATTTCGCGATCGTTCTGCATCACATTTTCCCTGTACCGAAAAGAAAATAGGTACCGACACGTGTCCATGGTGAACGAAGCATCCCGTATAAGCTGGACCAACCAGTCAGTTTATTGCAATAGTAGCGGTCTGCGGTAATGAAGAATGCCAGCTATTTAATCGTTTCGCAGGATGAATTGGGGTCGCTTCCGGTAAATATTTATGGTATGGAATTCGTTACGGTGGACCTGACTGGAATTTATTTTCCACGAAACTTGGGTAGCTGCTTCAGCGTACACCGCCAAACGTTGCCGCGGATTTCGGCTATGTGATGGACTGGAAACTCCGCGTTCGCTTTTTAGCGAATCGTAGCGTGTCGGGCGGGACAAATCGTTGGTTCGAGCAAAAGCTCGACTGCTTCGATTCGTTGCGATCGAAACTATTGGAGACAGGCGCGCACAAATACATGTATGGAACAATTCCACAGAAGCAGATGGCAACAAGCAAAATTAGTCATAACCTTTATATAGAACGTAAGTAGATGAGTACTGATACCAGAACAATAATTTAAATGTATTTTTTCTATATTGAGTGCATGTATTCATTTCTTGTAGCCTAATGATGACTCTAAGGCATCAATAAAAATTGTTATATAATGTTGTAAAATAGTTTTAATATTATAAGATTCCTTTATACTTTAAAGACTGTTAAAAGTTTAACATTAAGTTATATCAAATGGAGAAAAACCATTTTGGAATTCCAATTAAAATGGCTCCGACTAAGTAGAGTTATATTTTATTATTATAACAAACTTATTTTAAACACAAAAATTATAAATATCATTTGAAGTTAAAATTATAACTGTAACGTAGAAATTAAAATTATAAACAAACCCTTCTATAAAATATATAATTCTGTGTGGCGGCTACCTTTTCCGAAACTGACTTGTATAAAGGGTGTCCCAAAATTATGATATTTACGGAAAAGGCGGGTTTCTGAGGTTATCTAAAGTAACTCTTTTCTTAGCAAAAATGCAATCCGCGGCTTTGTTTACAAGTTATTAACGAAAAACAGTGACCAATGAGAAGCGTGCTTGACTGGCTCAAGGCGGCCGAGCCAACAAGTGTAAGAAGCGCAGTTTCGCTTATTTGCTCCGGCTGATTGCGCCAGCTGCTCTTGTTACTCATTGGTCACTGTTTTTCATTAATAACTCGTAAACAAAGCCCCTGAATAGCTTTTCCACTAAGAAAAAAACTATTTCAAATGACTTGAGGAACCCATAATTTCCAGAAAGTACTACAATTTTGGGATACCCTGTACGTACCATCCTTCGATTACCCTCGCATTTAAGGGAGGGCCCACTGAAAAACCTTACTGATGAATCCCCTAGCCAAGCCAAGACGAAACGCTCTCTTTCTTTTCCTTCATCCTCCTATCAATTATACACTACCATAACTCAGTCAAAAATATCAAAGCATATATCCTTCGTAAGCAATTAACTATTAGCAACGAGTATACTGGTCACGTAGAAATGGCAACATTTGTAGCGCAAAGTATTTCTCTACGAATCTAATAATTGCGTTTGACAATAACAACGCTGAATTGAAATAATACAGAATCGGATAGAAATGATCTGCTGAGAAGGACCCAATCTTTCTGGATAACTTGTATAAATGATCTCGAGTAGGCATGCCTTGTTGCTCCTACATCAGAATCAACATCGGAATCTCATAAAGCTCTCCCGAAGCAGGCTCGTGATAGGACATCGGTCACGAGAGAACCTTCACGACATGCACCATGGAACAAGGTAGCCTAATCAAAACCGAGGCGCGCATAGTAGCAATCGGTAATTCGCATCCGCGCGAGGCAAGAACGCAATGCGATCGCAATTCCAACCCGGCAGAAATCTGCACCGCGGCGGGATGATACTCGGCGGTGCGTCACGTCCGATGTCGTGAACCACGGAGATGGAAAACCATTTCCAATACAGAGGACCCCGGCAATCAGAGTGAGAACGAAACAGTACCTAACCCGATCCGCGGGCAGCGAGGTACACGGCAGTGGCCGTGATGTACAGTGTACATACGTAGAACGCCGCGCACCGGGCCCGGTCCTTGCATCTGCGTCTCTCTGGACCCGTAATTACCGGGATCGGCCTTCACCGCGGCAATTTGTCAAGGCTGTAATAATCCCGGCGGACCTATGGCATTGTATACATATCGGCGGATGCCTCCCACCGTAGCAGATAACATCAGCGGCCCGGACGGGCCGGGTCTTCGGGCACCATCTAGCTGAGAACCATCCATTTCGAGTCACTGGTGCACCATCATCGACTCGGTTTTGACGCCCGCCTCGAATTAAAGCCAATCGACACTCGACTGAACCGTTAACATCGCGCCGCCGTTCAAATACGAGTGGGAACGAGAATTACGCGATGCTGTTGCAAAATAATCGAGGAAACTAGAGACACGCATGACTCGCGCGTTCAAACAAACGCTTTGCCAGGATTTCGTTCAGGGAAGGGCAAAAATGTTGGACCAATTTATTTGTTTATCTTTTTATATAATAGATGGAACGAATAAAGAAAACGTTTTTGTAATATCTAAACAAAATCTCTGAATAATTTTCTGTAACTTGTTGTAGATAACAATTTTTTATTTGAATTTTTTTGATAACAATTTGATTCAGCAAATGTAACTTAAAATCGATCTCAAGTATTCTCGGTATATCTAGTCAAAACTTTAGGCTCAAATTGCTCTGTGTTGTCCAAAGTCGGGGTTTTATTTTTTTATACAATTCGTACAGTTACTATGTCACTGTTCTGACATTTATTTCCAGAAGAAATTAAGTCTGAATTTTAGTGTTTTTTATGAATATCGAAACTGGCCATAAAAAAAATCTCCGGAACTATACGATTTGTTTTCTATGTCGATTATTTAATTTATTGTAAACATTTATAAGTTGATTTTTCTTCTAACTGCGGTCATTTCTACAATTATTATAACTTTTGAAAATCCGTACGTCACAATTTACGTAGCAATTTATAATTTATGAATCAACCGAAACGTCGTAATTCAGATTCAGTGTTCTACGAGAACGGTTATCGAAAATTAGAAGTAATTTCGTCATTTTGTACTATTTTTAAATTTAAAAAATATTAAAACGTAGCTGGAACTGACCTTTATATCCCCTTAGAAAGGCTAAATCTTTCATCTAATAATCGGCTATTTGAAAATCTCTAAACTATACTTATTGCTTAACACTTCAGGGTGATGTCGCCCCGTGAAATACTTCATCGAATCAAATTAAAATTGAAAAATTCGATCGCGTGACATCAATTGCATTTTCAACATTCTTCGTCTCGCTCTCCCGCCGATATTTTTCTGTATGAAAACCTCCGGTCGGATCTCGGTTAATGGTGGATGGCAGTTGCAGGGGCCAGGACGTCAGGCCGGCGCAACGGAGTGCGAGCATCCACCTATCTTGATGAGATCTTGTTTTCCGTGGGATCCCCCGCGGCGCGCCGCGATTCGTTCCCCGTGTTCCGTTCCCGTTCCCGGGCCCCATTCCCGTTCCCGTTCCTGTTCCATCGCCGGAAAATCACTGACATGGCCCCGACACGCGAGCCTCGTACAAGTCGAACATCCGAGTGGACACACGCTGCCCACGGGGCCAAAGGTCGTCGAACCGCCCACGCGAACCGAAGACCCTGAACAATTTCCCGTGGTTCTGAAAACGGTGATTTTTCTTCGATCAGATTACGCCAATTCGGTACAAAATTCAGCAAATGTTGTCGGCATTGCCTGGACGATCGATTAACACAATCGCGACGGGGTGTACCGCCGGTGGTACATTCTTGTTTGTCCTATGGGACGGGATGAGCCACCGGTGGTACATACAGAATTGTCCCATCGGGCGGAATGCCCGGTGTCAATCTAATAAAAAGGTGATTATTGTAATTAACAAATTTATTTATTTCAGTTATAGATATTTCTTCAGTTATTAACAATTTATCAATAATTTTTTCCCTAAATTTGAGAATGCTCATTTGACCACTGACTCAGCCCGCCCGATGGGATCGAGCACGAAAAACAAGCCCGCCACACGGTGCGGCCAGTGAATTCAGGCCCCGTCGCCAACGTGTTAATGCAACTAGAGATGGACAAATTGTATTGTATTAGGTTGGAAACTATGAAACGGGCTCCGCAGCTGAACTCAGACTAAACAAAAACGCCCGTTTCATAGTTTCCAACCTAATACATTGTGTGATACAGACTGATGCGTGTGTGTGTCAATTAGGGTCAGTGTAACATGGGGTGAGAATGCAGTTTCAGTGGATGCGGTCACGATATAAGCAATGCGTTTGGACATTGAAGTAAGTGAGATCACTTCAGAATCTATATAAAATCTCTTTCTTTTTATTTCTTCTTCTATAACAAACCGAATGAATAAATGATTATTGTTATTATAGAATCTGTACAATATTCAACAATGAAGTATTGAAACGAAAGAGACGATCATTTTTAATTAGACTGAATCTAGTGAAAGAGGAATATTGTACTCTTAACCAAAAATTAAATAATTGGTTAAGTATTATGATCTACGTTCGAATTGAGTCTTTAAAACTTTTACTGACGTTGCAAGTCCAGGTTAATATTTAGATTAATATTTAATACCGAAGAATACGGTTCAGAAATTCATTTTCTAAGGGTATCAAAGAACCATTTGGTGCAGAATTTTTCCAATAAATACAAAAGTACTACGGGCACAAGATTTCGAGGCTACTAGAAAAATAAGAAAACTTCAAAGAACAATATATCATTAAATAATACGTACTCTACAAAAGTTTCTTTAAAAATCATCCTTTCATTTTCTCGTGAAAGAATGAAATTACTTATCGAGCTCCGCAATTACAACAAATAGCACGATTTACTCTTCCGTATTCGTTATTTAAAGAATTAATCGATCACTATGATTTAGGTTCGAAGATCGTCCGCGTTTTCAAGGCCACCTTGTGACAGGGTGCGCAAGGAAATGGCGGTCGCGATTAGGCAAACGTGGGAAGCGTCAGGACCGTGTAATCGCTCCATTTGTTAATACGCACTTTAGTTTACGAGGGCGGTTACACAAGCCCATAAACAAAGCGTCTTATGGGAGCCGGGAAACTCCCGGTGACACTAAAATCCGTAGTTTACACCCGTAACCAACGTTTATGGCCTCTTTGACCGTCGCCGCCATTGACGTCTCTGTCATTCCAATTAGGACGTAGTAAAGTCTTTCTTCCCCGGTTTTTTTCTCTCCCTCTGTCGGTCTCCGATGTTTTAGGGTTGAATCTCCGAGGCTTCCTGCAAACATCCACCGGAAAGGGGAGAGAGAGAAACCCTGGACCCGGGTCGGGCCGGGCCGGGCCGGGCCGAGGGATCGACCGGCGAGAAAAAAAAACGGTCCGTTTACTCCGGCAGAACGATTTTCTGCGACTACCGGCAGCGGCGGGGTAATTAATCGTTAGCGAACCATCATCGACTCCTTTTAGTCCCTTCTCTAGAAACCCTAGACCGTTTTTCGTAATTCGGTGTTCGGCCAGCTAGCCGCGTTTCACGTCATTAATTCGGTTTCGGAACCGGCGACCTCCTTCGAGGCCAATGGACCTTGGAAATCCATTTCAACGATAGCCAGCGAAGTAGTACTTAACCGTCGTGCTACGGTCCCCGAGTCATTTTGACCCAGAGTATTTAAATTGTTCGCCCAGTTGTTTAGTTTTTATCAGCTAAATGAAATCAGTCGCTGTTGCATCAGGAACTTTTAAAATATAAAAAGATAACAAATGCTTTCAGGAATATGTGTCGAAAAATTACTGAGTTGTTGTAAACATCGTTAATAGTACAGTTGTGGAAAGGGTCCGCCGGGGATTGCTGATCTGGCAGGTTCAAAATAATGCAACACGATTCTTAAAATCTTTTTTTAACCGTTCATTCTTCTTTGCGTCTCGTCTATTCGCTCATGTCAAAAATACATAAAATCTTCGATCTAGATATCCCATTCTATGCCCCAAATCGCAGCTGTTTCGATCCATCAGCCCGCTAGTAGTGACTGTTACGTTAGGAGACCACCAATTAGCCAAGAGATCCGCAATCCGAGCATTCCCGGGATCCGGATGCAACAGAAGCGATAAAAAGCTTGCGGCCAGAAAAAAAAAACAATACATTGCTCCATAAAAGCCGGAGATTAATAAACGAGAAACGCGTCGTAACTCCGCGGGAAGACTCAAGTACCATAAGTCACTTCCGTCTAGCCACGGCTTCGAGTTGTTCGATTACCATCGTTATATACCAGTCTCGTTACTCACTTTTTTTCCCTCGGCATAAGTGGTCAGAGGAGGAGGGGAACCGATCAGGCTTTTCCGCAATGATAACGACAGCAATGCCAACAATAACTCCGTTTATTAGCGGATTAATTAAAACCAAGGCGAGCAGGGGCAGATGGGATGAGCAGGGCCAGGCAGCGATCGCTCATCGAGCCATTCTAATGAACTTAATTATCGTGGTTAATCTCGCGAAATCGCACATTGTACGGGTCGGGACGTGCGCGCGTGCGAAAGAGAGATAGATAGATGGATAGATAGAGCTAGAGGAAGAGAGGGAGAGAGAGTTGTATGCGATGTAAACTGCACACGGTGTGTCTGATTAGTATTCCAGGATCGCGCAGCAGCCGTGGACTATTTATATCCTGGATCGCGCGTGTACGAGCGGACAACGGGGTATTTATATTCCACTTATTAATATATCACGTGCACGCACCGCCGCGTAATTGACTGCGAATCGCCGGAGAACAATTGGACCGTGGTGTGGGCCGGTAACGCGAGTTCGTGTGGCCGTGTCTGCGGCCGGTGTCTCGGTGCGCGTGGACACGTACGTGTATGGGAGCGAGCGCCGATCGAAAGGTGAGCCTGGCGAAAAGGATAAACAACGAGGAAGGGAACAAAACGGCCGACGCGAGGCTAATCAGCTGCAAATAAACCGGAGCAATCGCGCGAATCGCGAAGCAAGTGAAATTGACTGGCTCCGGGCTCTCCGCTACCGTTCCTAGATCCGTGTCAATTAGCCGACACTCCGCGCGATCGGACCGCGTAGACAATGCTAACTTTACGATCCGCTGTTCCGCGCAATGCAAACATTTTCTTTGTAACGATACTTCTCGCTTCTCGTTTCTGTTCTTAGATCGATAGTCACTTTCCCGATAACAGATATCTAACTTGTAGAAAAGCGTTTGACGCTTTGCAAAGTCGTACTTATCTATCATATGATTGGTAATAGATTTTATCGTAATTGCACCAACGGCACGTTCGTTATACCGGGGTCTTTGTTTATGGTATTTTAGTACCTGGCGTTGTTTCTTATTATTTCGGCTTGGAAAATACCTGGGAAAATTCTGATACACTCGTTGCAGTCTCTAGGTTTTATGTACAGGTGATATTACTCTGTACATAAAGCGTGTGCGCGCGCGTGTTTGTGAAATAAAGCGAGATTCTATCTATTTATTCTTATTTTATCTACTTGTTCAAGTAATTCTTTATTCATTCAATTTTTAATTTCTTAAATCAATTATTTTCCATATAAATTCCTGTACGAATGTATTCTCATTCGAATTTTCTATCTAGACAAATTTGTATTCGAAGAAATATCGATTCGATAATGTCCAATAAACTGCTACTGTCTTTATTTTCATTCCCCGAGTAAAATATTTCTCAACCTTGTTCAAACATCAACGTCTCGTGTAACAACAACGAGCAGCCGCTGCAAATATGCGCTGGCCGATGCAACATTGTGCAATGCAAAATTTCACTGGGCAATAAACAGCGAAATAGCAAAAACGAAAAGGACTGTACATTGCTATGAACGGTGGTCGCGGCTGTAGGGGAGCGTCGATCGTTCGGGTGGGAGCCTAAGTTTTTACTGTGTAACGCGCGTTGTCCACCGCGTCCCATTAGGGCGATAATTAATGGCGGCCGGGCTTGCGGGCATAAACATCGCGCATTATTATGCCGCGGGTACACAGGCCGCGTGGCCCCGGCCCGAACTCTGCTGTCACATTTGAATAACACGCCCGCGAACTAGTGCATAAATTTCTAATTACAAGAAAGCCAAACGGTCGATTATCATACGGAGGAGTGGACCGGTGTCTAGGCCCCGAAATCGATGCGACTCCGTTTTAATTAATCGACCCGCGGCGATCGACACGGGCGACGACGATTATCGTTGTTCATGCTCGAACCTCTCACCCCCTGCCTCTGCCACTCCCTTCTGACTCCCCTCCCCCCTCCCCCTCCCGCCACCATTCCTGTCTCGTGGTCGAGGCGACTAACTTATAGGGGGTCTCTCTTAAATTTTCTAATCTTTAATATTCACGAGACACGCTTGTTTCCGATGGCAATTTAATGTTGCTGCGTTTCAGAGAATTTCGCTGGCGGGAGACTGTCTAAAATGCCGTTTAAATTGCATTCGGTCAGATCGTGAATCCTGCGAGTTTTTTTACTGTGATTTCCGAAGGACGCGTACGGGGACTCTATTGGATAAATTGTTTCGTAGTTCATTGTATCGGTTGCATTATTATTTGTCTATTATATTAATAAACCGGCTATAGAAAACTTCTTCACTTCGTTGAATTTTTTAAAGGTCGACAATCTCTTCACATTTTTAACACATTAGCATCATTTGAAAAAGTGGAAAATTAGTCTACGATAGTAATTTTCTTTTCATTTAATTTCATTTTAATTATAAATGGATAAAATTTACGATATAACATTAATGTAAAGTAACGGCTTGTATAGCAAACACAAGGCTCTATTTTCGATGTTTCTTGTCTCGAAACAATGTTGTCGAAGACTCTTAGAACACTATATAATCTATTTTAAACAAATTTAATAAATTTAATTATTCATTCTAATTTTGAACAAGCGCTATTGTTATATTTGCCATTTATCATATGCATGAAGGAAATGTTTCATAAATGTATCTTTACAATCTAAGTAATCGTAAATTAAAAAATTATTGAAGCTAGTTAAATCTAACATCAATTCAGCACTATTATCAAATAAAATATGTATCTCTATGATTGGATCTCCCAAGTATAGTTTCCGAATCTTGGTACAGGCTAGATTAAAAGCAAAGGAAATGAAACATACCCTTAAGTTGTTCGGGCGAATAGCCAGGTTTAATGAAATCGGACGAGCGTCAAGGTAACGAAAGCTCACGGTGGTAATCGCGCGACCTAACAAACGCTTAGGTGTCACGCATACGTCGCTAGGGGATCGTTATCTGTTCTTGTTGCCGCGGTGTCAAGAAGTTAGTTCTTCGCCCTGGGGGTTGGTCGGCGAACGGGGCCAACAGGGTGGGGGTAGGGTTGCCTGCGGCTGCCACGTTTCTTTTTCCTCTTTTCACCCCAACGGGCGCACCGGGAACACCCCCCGTTGTCTTTTGGTACGCCATTAACACCGTCCAGCTCGCCTCGAAAGGCCGACCGCGCTATCTCGAATCAGGCTTTATTAAAAGACGCGCTGAAAGCGACCGCTTGCGTGGTACCCTTGATTGGCTTTTACGAGCCGGCAGCTGCGGGTCCACTATCTCCTTTCTTCGGCCTCGGGGGAGGATTTCTTCGGGAATCCTTTGGCCATCTTACTTTCAGAGAATTCTCACCTTTGGGCAACTTCGAGTGAACCTCCCTGCTCGAGTCTATGTTTCTATTGGCTCCCAATCTTGAACACTGTGATCACGATTTACTCTTAACACTAGGTCTGCGGAACCCATCCAAATGTCGGGTTACCAATTTTTTAATTTACGGTTATTCAAATCGTAAAGATACATTTATATTGCAATAAAGCTCGTTCGAAATCCGTACGCATGTCTCATTGTTGCCTTTTATAAACCAATATGAAACATTTGATGTTGTGTTTGTTAATCAAAGTTTGATTACTCGGATATTGACCTCGAGGGAACAGAACGATATTCCGACTTATAAGAATAGGCAAACATCCATACGTAACACGGTACAGACATGATAAGATTATACCTAAAACGTGTAATGACATGAAACAAAACCTTCCAATCGATTTTATCCTTTGCGGTGGTATTAAGTTTACACATAGGTGTCACGCTGGTCGTAATTAAACAATATAATATGCAAAATTAAGAAAGAAAAACCAAATTTATTAATTCATTTTCACAGTTTACATATATTTAACACAATAACATGATTCAATCTGATGTAGAATTGAAAAAAGAAAAAAAGGAAATGAACACTTTCGGTGGCTGCGAATAGACTTACGACCGCAAAGGGTTAAGGAGCTAAATCGGTCATAAAGTGTTCTATGAAATTCTAACAGGATGTTTGAACAGGTGTCTACGAGCTGCCGATGATAGAATCTTAATTCTCTATTGACAATGTGCAACGGGGCAAACAAATGTTCTTCTACGAATACTTTATCGCGTTGCCGCAATCTGCGTACGAAGAACCGAGCAGCGAGTGCGATCATTGTTCGGACTATTGATCACCAAGATCTCACCGGAGCATCGGGCTTGTGTGAGAAAGTTCTAGAATATCGCTACTATTTTTTCAACGTCGTACCCTAGTTTTCCGACACCCTCTACCTGGAAGGTGTGTAGGGCCAGTGGGTTAACGAGCCGTGACGTCTCGGCGTAGAGCAGTGCAACGATCCGGTCCGATCGTTTCATCGTGCGCACAGAGGGAGACCGGGATGGAGAACGTTGGAAAAGAGTCGTGATTCGTTTCGAGACACACCCGCGTCGGATCTGAAACGGGCGGAGGCCTCGTGCTACGATTTCGCAGCATTTCGAATCGACCTTTCTATCTGGTCGCCCGACAATGGTCGCTCCACCTGTGCCTAGGCGATTGTTCCACGGGCCGCTCGTTTTCCTTCTCCGTGGCCGGCTGTTTTTCAGGCTTTTAATGTATCCATCGCGAGCCGGTCGCCGCGTTCTTCCGCCATCGATTCCCCGATAGAGAACCGCGTCGCCAGCCGACCGACCTTTCTCCTTGTTCCCACGCGTGAAATCGGGACGAAGAATGGACGATTTCTTTCGCCGCGACTCCGATACATTGTCCGACCGTGCATTATGGATGGAAATTGCACGCTGGAAGGCCTCCGATCGACGCACGCACCGCCGCGATCGACGCTGCCTCGATTGACCAGCTACCTCGTAATGCCGGGTACACACCGGACAGAACAGATCGCGGGCAGTTCGCGAGCAGTTCGCGAGCAGTTCGCGAGGTGCTCGTGGACAGGTCGCGAACCCTTCGCCAACGAAAACGTCAACGGAACGCATTGAAGATCGCGAACAGCTTGGAGAATGCTCGCGAACGGTTCTGAGTTTGTACGCGACAAATTGTTGCAAACCTGTTAACTTGTTACCAACGAGTCAAGTTATTACAAAGGCGACAAACATGCTCCATGTCCGTTAGTAGTCCCTCCGTGTACCTCTTCCCGAGCAAACGGTGCTCGCTGTTCGCTGACGAGCTTGCTGCTCGCGAAAGTGTCCGCATTGCTAGCGAGCACAACTCACTAGTTGCTCGCGAGCTTTTCTCGAATAACAGTGTGGACCCGGCATTATCGACCAAGATCCTCGTGATGATATTCTCTCACGAACCCTCCGAGATGTATTCTTCTTCGATTTCGAACGTTCGCAATTGGGGTCATTGCCTTAAGAATATCATACACTGTTGTACCGGGCGGACTCGTGCCTGTAATCGATTCTGCATGATTGTCTTAAGTGTGCTCCAGGAACCTCCGACGATTTACACTTCTCGTGAAAAAACCGCAGTGATCGGGATCGGGCAAACTTTCCTCTGAGACTACAGATCTTTGGTTGGCTAAAATTGCATTGGCTCAGTGCACACATGAAGTATTTGTTTGCATTATTGTTTAGTTATTTATTTATTAAGCGGCCAATTTACCCTCTTGATAACATAATCCGATGAATCGTGTCGCGGCAGTTTCATGCATACTAGACTTCTATGTTTAAATTATTATGTGTCCATCTATAGATAAATAGTAATAATAATAATTTAATTAAAGAGTACGTAGTGTACACTGTGCCGGACAATTTGTGCATCACAGACAAAATTAATGTTTTTGCTGTAAAAGGTTTGAAATATGGGATTCCCGAGGTCATTTGTAATAACATTTTCCTTTACAAAAATGTTCTCCGAGGCACCGTTAACGGGTTATTAACGAAAAACCATGACCAATGAGCGGCGAGATCAACTGACGTGAGGCGACTGGGCCACTAACTGGACAAGGTCTATGTCGCCTCATATTGGTCAATGTTTTTCGTTAATAACTCGTAAACAAAGCCGCGAAAACAATTTTTGTAAAGGAAGAAGTTACTTGTAATGACCTCAGGAATCCCTCATTTCCCGATTGCAAGTAACTTTCGGAACACCATGTACAGGACATAAAGGGTATCCAAGGATTAACAGCACAATCATACGAAATAGCATCTGACTTTATCTTGCAGCGGTATTAAGCGATTGTAAAAGACACGAGAGACGTTTATCGATTTTCCCTACGATTTTTCCTCCGCCCAAGCGAAACCTGTTGTGTCTGAAACTCTGTGCCGTCCAGTGCTCTCCAGAATTTTTCCGTCGGGCGATATCAATCATCCTGAAAGTTATTCGAGAACGGCCAGGAGAGAATGCGGGCTGCACGCAGGAGAATTTTCAGCAATCAGTTCGATTCTCGTTAATGAAAAGAAAAAGCGAGCCACGGACGCGGCGAGGCCGAAAGATTGGGCGAGAACCTAATCGAGGCTGCATTGTGCGGCCGGGGAACGTAATTAGCCGAGAATCTGGCAATTACCGGCGTAGCAGAGTGCAAAGGTGACACGGGCACGGCGGGGTGATTGATTTTAGCGAAAACGCGAATCAGGGAGTAATTTGTCAAGCTGTCGGCGTTCCATCTCTGGCAACGCGAGCACGCAGCGTGAAGATACGGATCTCCTTCTTCGGGCACTTGCTCCCTATAACCGTGGTACCGTTCGCGTCAGGAACGACCTGCCAACCTGCCAAGTCTCCGTTCGCGACGTCTAATAATGTATGGCCCGTTCGAAGGGAGTTCGAGCCAGTGTCTGTCTCGCGGACGCGAAGAGACGCTCCTCGGGAATTCAATGTGCTTCTGCATCGAGCAATTTTTGATCTATCCGTCGTATATTCTTGGATCGGTACCGCGATACGATTGGGAAACTGTCTGATAACGATTTCTGTTACATCATTCTCATCGTCGATAGTTGCGACGCGCTATACAAATTCACAATCGTCTTAATATTAAACCTACCTAGTGTAACCGTGGAATTTTATGCAAAATAAAAGTTGTCCTCATTGAGTGTATGAAACTCAACTTATATAATAATACATTCTTTCTTTTAATAATGTTGATATAATAATGTGTCTTCACTTAACCATTTTCTGTTTATCCATTTTTGCAAGAAATGAGTGAAAACATTGGTCATTGGTGACTAATGGGTAATGCTCTGTGAAATGAACAAGACTAAATTTTAAATATAGACTTCATAATTTTAGCAACTTTGAAATAAACAATGCGGAACTGGTCATTTTGACCGGCTTAGTAGGTAAATATAATCTAGGAGATTCATTGAATATAAATAAAAGATAGTATCAACAAACGTTTATTATAAAATATATAAAAAGTCAAGAAGATTCGTTTGCAATATACAACTAAATAAATATATAGTTCATTTTATCATCCAATTTAAAAAATGGTCTTAACTTTTTATATATTTTAATAAACGTTTGTTGATATGTAATATTTTTAAATTAAAATTTAACGCGTAAGGTGAAACAGCTATCACAAGTCCTATTTCTTTAAGAAATCAAATTTGTAAAATCTTCTGAAATGTTTTTTTAATTTCCTGTTGGTTCGCTGTCTTGAAAAGAGATAGGTCGAACATCACTGCTGATTAAGGTTCGATGCTAGTCGATAAGCACGGCCGATCATCAAGCCAAAATCTCTTGGATCCTGGCAAAATCCACAGGGCAGACGATGAACTATTTACCGAGGACTTTCGCAGAGGATCGAGGATGTACCGCAAGCCGAGAAACAAGAACGAAAGGAGATAGGAAGTGGGAGTGAAGATATAGAGACCTTAGGGTACAATACTGTGGCTGTGAGTAGCCATTGACAGAAACGGCCGTGTCATCCAGTCATGATACATCCCATTGTGCCTCCGAAGGACCTTCTGGAGGCTGCATTATCGTCCTTCTATATCTTTTTATTAGAGCTCGGAGTCCCGATTTCTCAGCGGCCTCCGGCTTCCTTCGGGTTCCTCGGGTTAGCCCGGCTGCTTCTCTGCGCTAGCAAGCAGTTTAACAGCTTCGGAAAGAGAGGATGCTGCCGCTGATACACACCGTGCGTCAGCAAGAACGTCGTCGGAACGATCCCTCTCCGGCTCCCTTTCGAAACCGGCCGCGGCTCTCAAAAGTGTAATTAATTTTACGGAGGAGCGGCCCTGCTCTGCCACTGCCACTTCCACAGAGACAATAAGCGACGTCTGCACTTTCTAGCGGAGCCGGAACGGAACAAACACACAGATACTGTTCCGTGTAATGTTGCTCACCAAGCCAACCAAATACCAAAGGCCGTGACATTTAAATTTTGGCAGTGGTTCGCGAAACGCGAGACAAGTTCGCGTCGACAATGCACGTGGCTGAAGGATGATCGGGGAGGATTGGGGACCGTGCCAGTAATAATTCGATGATGATTTAATCTATTGTTAAGCAGACTTCCCGGAATTTTGATTATTTCGAAATGAGCATACGCGACATTTTTGCTATTTAACAATTTTAATACGAATTTAAAAACTGCATCTATACGCATGTAATGTATTGGGATTTTTCGTACAGCTGTCATTTGTAAAACAATGTTTAAAGCTCGATTATTGTTCAGTGTCTCAAGATATACCTTTGAGGGTAACAATTTACGGTGGTGAAATTTGTTGAGATAGGATCGAAAATAATGCTTCATGTTTAATCACGTATTTATTTTTTAAATATATATTCAAAAATATATATTATTTTTATTTTATTATATTATTTTTAGTTCATTATAATATTTTATATATAATACTATATATATTTCAAAATAATACATTGCTTCAAAGATCAATTGAGCCGTTCAGTGCACACATCGACTAACTCCATAAAACAAAAAGTCGAGAAACGCGATGAAATGATGTACATTGATTTTTAAAATTCCTGTTATAACATAGATTCACATATACATATAATGTAGAATGAATAAATACAGATATAGCTGTCATTTAACGTATAATTTAATGTATAAAATTAATATTATTTAATGTATAAAATTAACAAGAAAGAATAGCCAAAAAAAAAAAAGAAAAAAAAAATTTTGCCGTTTAATGGTGTTAATCTTTATTATTCAGGAAAGTTATTATAAATATAAAAAGTTATGACTATACCAAGTGCTTTGACACTTAAATTTAAGATTTTTCAAAAAGTGGAGTTAATCGATGTGTGCACTGGGCGGCTCAATTTATATTTCGTGAATACGTATCGATCGAACTGTATGGAACATTAAACTGAACATCGGCTTAACTCTTAGTAGCCTGATTTACGAAAGTGATTTTTTTTTAATATTACTGTGTTTGCTTGAGGGTCTAGATGAAGAGAAAAATAGCTAAAAAAATCACAATATTTATTTTACATATTTATTTAGAAAAAAAACAGGTATCAATTTTGATACTTCAGGCATTAAGGCCATAAAGAAATCAGATATATAAAAAATAATTATATCATAGCGAAAATAATATATTCACTTACCTCAAAAGTATTTATATTCTTCAGAAAAAGAAAATATATCAAATTTTTATTCAACAAAACTTTTAGTAAAATGTGTTTACTTGTTCACTTTGCCGCGCAAGTAATATTTCATAGATAAAATAAAACAATAATGACATTAGATTTTTTTTTTTAATTTCGTTGGAAAGAATATTATACAACAGTAAAATACGTACAGCCAACCTATAAAAAAAACTAATAGTAATGTGAACATTCGGTTTAAAAGATTGGTATCAAAATTGAAACTCTAGGTTATTAAGGGTTAAAGTTGTATTTGTCTTGAGTAAAAAAGAATATAATAAACAAGTTCTGGATTAATATAAACACTGAAGTTTAATCTTGCGTAACATTATAATATTACAAATATTATTTTACACATATTTTCAACAGGTCACCTATAGGTAAGATAATATATATCTGTATCAAATCGTATAGATCTAGATGTCTAAAATTGTAATTTCGTTGAATCAACCTTTTAAAATACGTTGACCTTTAACAAGTTAAAGCATAGACCTGCAAGGTGCATCTACAACCCCTCCAAACATTAAAATTTTCTATACAGCTGTTATCCACAAAAAATACCTTAAATTTGCCTCCTTTGGAGATGCATGGATTGCTGTAACTTTTGACAGCGTTGCACAATCGATAGAAATGGCGGAAAAGTTCGTACGGAGGACACCGTGGTAGAGTCTGGGAGCGTTCCGGAGGCAAAAGGGTGTAATGCGACTCGGTGCAAAAGATCCACGGGCCGTGGTTCTCCAGAGAGGCCGGTGACAGGGGAACAAAGGCCTGTCGGCAGGCTTTTGCAGGCGACTCAGTGTTTTCGAAAATTCGTAGCAGCGGGCAGCGATTGTCCTAAGCGCCTCGGGGGCTCTGACAAAGGGAGTCACCCGCTGACGGTCGCGTTGTGAGCGCAACCGATCCGCCGATACTCCGGCATTCTCAGCCTGGAGAATCTCTCGATAATTTCAATAATTCCTTTGTCGTTTTCCGATGAGCCTGCCCCGGAAGCTCGCGCACGAGGGAACTTGAACAGAGAAAGCACGGAAATTTGATCTGTACCTTTTTAACGAAATCGTTCGCTTCTCGCCAAACGAGCCGTACGAGGGAAACAGATCGGGGATGCTTGCGGAAGGATTATTGTGGATGGTTGACCGACGGCGACTCGGAACAATTGCGAAAGTTGATCAATTCGGAAGCTGTTGCTGGTACACGCTAACAGGAGATGTACTGGAATAAAGACGTGTTTTTAAGAGGTCAATAATTCTGAAATCAGTAATTGTTTAAATTCGGTGTGCTGTAATTTCTTAAGAATGCATTGAATAACTTATTTGGCCTCGCTCGGACGATCATATATAAGAATGCGTTAGCTATAGATTTAATTGATACTAACACTAGCAATTTTAGACTGAAAAGATATAACCCCTTTAACTTAAGTAACGGATTCACCACCATAAATCTTATACTATTCTAAACATAACCATGATCGCACACAAAAATTTTATAATACATATAATAAATGTCCTTAGCTGACTCGAACCATGGATTTAACACTTTCGGCATTAGCGTCTTATCCGCTGTGACACTGTCGCTGTACGAGAATGAAAATTACGCGCTGAAAGTTCGCACTTAGCACATGATTTAATTATCCTTTGTTTGAAGATTTTTCTTATTGTTAGATAAGAATTGTGCTTAATAAAACAATGTTTTTTTTTTCTAAAACGCGTTGTTTGTAGCTTTAATATTAAAAGATATTGTAACGGTGAGTTGTCCAAATCAAGTCGCCGTAATGCGATACTGCCCAGAGGTGGACAACCCCTAAGGAAATAGCTAAAGCTAAGGGTTGTCGCGGAATTGTGTGGTGACGGACAGTCGACATTTGTGATCGAGCCGTCGAGCACACATTGTTCAGAGCACAATTGTAAATAGCGTAGACAAAAAATAAGATGCGGCGACGCATAACGGTTGAAGGCAACGGAGTTCGCAACAATATGTATATAAGTTCTATTAATTATAGCGCTTATCGCATGGATGCCGAATATATGTATACGGCGCTCGTACCGAAAGGGTTAAAGCTCAAAGTCTTCCAGTCACAATTACCCCTGAAAATTCGATCTACGATTGTTTCATACCATCTTATTCCACTCCGAAGAAAAGGTATACCTCCAATATTAAAACAGGCATACACACGACTTTTACTCACGATCATTTTAACCGTTTAACTGTGACGATCTCTTTGCTAAGCGCCCACCAGTGTATGTCGCGATAATCAAGCGAAGACGAAGGAAGTTATGAATCCAGCTCAAATTATTTACAATTTTCATTTATTTTTTTCATTTCGTCTTGACCTCTAAACATTTTACATACATTAAAATTTACGACTATAATTTAGTTTTCGCCAGAATTACAATTTAAATATCCTGCCACATCTCCATGACGGATATAGTCGTCAAACACACTTAACTGGTTAACATCGATCATATTAGTACACCGATCGTTCGTTTCACACCCTGAAGACATTCCTGAACAGTGGCTGGAAGAGGTTCCCTCGCGCGTAACTGGACACAGCGGCGACAAACCGCGACGAGATTGTTAATCCCGGGACAAAAGTCGAACGGATCGATCGCCGGTGATTAATATCAATTAGTCAGGACGGAAGCGAGGGGCGAATGGGGATGCTCCGGACGGATGACGCGGCGGTGACGTCACTGCCGGTCAACTACAAGTATTTCGCATTAGCCGGAGCGGCGGGCCCGCGCTAATTAATTGGGTTAAAAAGACGTTAGGCGAATTGATCGGTCCATTCAAGGTGGCCACCAGCCGAGATAAAGTTATTATTCGGCCGTATCAATTTGCCGGGGAGGCCGGCCGATCGCGTGCCGTCCCGCCATATCTCGTCTTATCGCTTCGATTCGCCGGCATGGGAAAAACCGGCGCCGCTCGTCCCTTTTCCCGCAGTAACTTCCCCCGGGTCCAGCCGGGAATCGTTTTTCTGGTGCGAAGCCGGACAGCCGGTGTCCCCAGTGCCGATCTCATTGAGACGTCCGACAAAACATTCCGGCATTCCGCCAACGCACATTGCGGCAACGCGGGAAGAAAATATAAAATACAAATACTCTCGTACGACGATGTCGGATCTTGTCAGGTTATTACTTGCTTATGTAAACGTATAGTACATGTTATAGGGGAGGATTGTCATAATTATATCACTTAAGCAAATTTAACCTCTTCAGGGATAAGTTTTTATAGCAGGGAACAATCTATTTAATTGTTTCTTTTTTATTTATCATCCGTCTCATTTAATTCAATGAGGTATTGCTGGTATTGCTAAGGGATTCTGCAGCGAATAGTTTTTCATCTGATTCTCATTTCCTTCACCCATAGAATAATCATAATTTTAAGAAAACTAAGTATACACATACGTGGCAGTATCCCTGAAGAGGTTAAAGAACATGTAAAGCTGGTGATCTTATTTACAAAAATGATTGTTTAAATTAATATGATGGCATTATTTAAACATTTTGGCTCTTTATAAATGTGCAGAAGGCTTTATTAGTAACTTGAACTTCAATTTTCAAAAAGGTAGAGAAAGTATGATTATGACAACCTAAATCATACTTCTATTATAATAGCTAGTTACATGGTTTGGAAAGTGTACTGCTGAAGGTGATAAGTGGGATATGGCCATTTATAAAATGATTTGAATTTAATTTACATATTTATTTATTAAACCAACGAATACTTATTAAAGATCAAATATATTGAGAACAATAATAAAGTTTAGTGTTTTTTGATACGTTTGCGCATGCTTTATGTACGCAAATCGAGAATTTCAAACATTGTATCGTATTCTTGGGGGAAACTTGTTCTTATAAATTGCAAAACCAATCTTCCTCATTACCCAATATCAGTACGATTTGGAAAACTTCGTAACAGTGCAATTTAAACAACTTGCTCGCTGCATTAAACAACGCGATTATTTAATCTCAAAATCAATTTTAATATGCTTTTAGAATTCCCATAAGTATTACACGTAATCTAAGTTAATATTAATATAAAAATAAATACGATTTTATTACTAAAAGAGATATTAAAAGGGACAGCACAGTAGCAGTTACACATGTCGCAAATCACAGCTACAATTTAATTTTAAGCGAAATTTACATGGAGTACGATTTTAAAAACTAGTGCGATATTAACAACTTCCCGTTCAATCATCCCGTTTAAAAAAAGCAAGTTGATTCGTGGAAAAGCCAATAGCATTTGAATATGCCCTACTCGTAACCATTTAAATCTCCACTGAACAATTTTTCGCTACGAATAACATTAGTCATGCATTACGTCATGATTAGACTGCAGACCTTTATACAAACTAAACATTTTGTGTAATATTTATAATGTCAATGAGTTATAAGCACTATAACCAAATATTGAATTTTCCTAATAGTTTCACTGTTCTGTGTTATAACTAATCATCTTTGTTATAAATGCACAAAATCCGGAGTCTAATTATGATCCGTCTATCAAAATAAATTATCAGCTCGCTAAGAAGACAAATAATAAAATAAATTCATGTCTCGCCTGTAATGCCATAATCACCGTCCATCATATCTTACTACAGTGTACCAAGTACTCAGAAGTCTGAAACCAATTGTAAGCTAAATCTACTTTGCAAAACAACCTGAACAGTAGCAAGGATATATCCCAAGTTATTTCATTCTTAAAACACACCTTATTGTTTAATAAAATGCGGAACAAAGGAACAAGGAAGTAATAGTCATCGCCAATAACCATGGCGGTTGATGCAATGTTAAACCTAATATATAAAAATAACAAGACAAATATAATATTATATATAGACAAATATGAAATATAATAAGACAAATAAATATAATAAAATTATAAGTATTAACACTTTACCGATTACAAATATTCATGTCCTTATACGGTAATTAAATCTACTAGCATTTTCAAATTTTCGTAATATTAGCATTACACAATATTTATTTTATCAATTTCCCTTTATTTTATATTTATTTCATTTAGTTTATTCGTTGCAGAAGGTACGTAATATTAAAACAATTACATGTAATAATACAGAAGCTTACAGTAGTGAAATCTAACACTTTTACTTCAATAATAGATAACAAATTATTGGTTGCCATGACAAGCGATTCACATGCTACGGATCGGGGTAAAAAACCAATTTATAGGCTACCGATCGGTAAAGCGTTAATAAAGACAAGAAGAAGCATGATGGACCGGTGCTGAATGTATTGGAAATATCTCGAGACAATTTCGAATTTCGCGTGTTCCAGCATTTGTCTTCGCCGAAATACGAACCAACTAGTTAGTGGAGCGTTTAGAAGAGCGGTTTCTGGGCCGTCGGTCGGCGGCCATGTTCCAGAGGCAAGACAGAAATCATGAAATTCCTCGAAACCGATGCGCGGGGTCCGGCAGAGTGAAATCTCCATTCGAGCGAGAATCAAAAGGTTCTGGGCGTGCGACGATCTTCGGCTCTCGATCGCGAGGACCGATACGTCGCACGTGAGGATCGGCTCGAGATACAGGCGGATAAAACGGTTGGGACAAGGGGAGGACCGACGTGTCCTGTCGCGTGACGTCCGCGAGAACCTCCAAGAGAACGAAGAGTCCTCGGCTTTGATGTGACCGCCGCTGCCCACGAGACTGGACCGGAATCACCGGTCGCCGGGATGCCCGTTTGACATTTTCACTACGGGAGACTCGGCCACGATAATAATAGGTTTAACTCCGTTCGCCGGGCCCAAGGAGAACTGTCCACCTGAAATTGCCTGGAAACCGGGCCCCGGCGATCTCCGCCGTGTCCACTGTCGATTTTTCCGGATCTCTGATCGCGACCGGATCGACCGGACCCCGGATTAGTCGAAACGCTAAACGGATCCGCTGGTGTTCCAGCGCAGCCCAGTAAAAACAGAAGCCAATCCCTTCGTTGCCTGGCCAAGATAAATCGAGTTGACTTGGAACCGAGGCGGCAGGTACGCCGGCCTCTCGGAGACTGTTCTTCTCTATTCCACGAAGAACTGCTGCTCCGCCGCTGTTTGGTTAGGTCGCGAATGAGCCGTGGACAAATTTGTTTCTACTCTAAACACCGTTTGTTCTGCTGCTCGCTTCCGTCTCCCTTTCGCGCACGTTCGCTGCCGAGATACATTTATTATTCGCGCTGTCAGCAACTGATGTCATCCGATCCTTCGCCTTCGTAGGGGATCTGGTCTTCGCGAAGGATGCTCGAGGATTTTGCCCGTGTGCTGATCTACGATCTATCGAGGTCGGTGTTTTTAGAATTGTAATTTTTATTAGATGCGGTTGCTTCAGAATTTCTTGCATCGGGGAAGGACGATAGAGCTCCATTTGTTGCACAGGTGTTTATATATTTCTATAAATTTACTTTTGTACATTTTGTTATATATTTCAAAGAAATATCTTTGACATCCTATGAATTCTCGTTATATATTTGTTGCAAGAATCTTGTTATTAGTTTTGGAGACGTGAAATATTTTTGGGAATGTAAAAGGTGAACTTTTCACCAGGAAGGCGTGTAAAGAAATCTCGATCAAAATGTGATGATATGACCGAGTAGATTTATATGAGTATAGTATGTGTATATAGTAAATTTATGTAATAGTATACTATACATCCGTTGATCACTCCCACTATCTGAAACTTTTTGTTCAAACAAACGGAGCCGCGTTCAGATAAATGGATTTAACCAAACAAACGAAAGGAAAACTGCTGAGTTTACAGTTGTTTACGTTTGCAATATTTATATGTTCCCATGATTGTATTAACAATAAATGGAGTTCAGAATAGTGAGGTTCTATCGTAACTTTTTTACTGCGGATTGTTGATCTTCAAAGCTCAAGTTCTGTAATAATTTAATCTTGAAATGGATTAATTCACCATCATTATAATATCACTGAGAATCCGCATGTGGATATTAATGCAAAATAAAGATTGTCTACATTTGATGCAAGAATAAGGTGTCACTTCGGAACTTCTGTCCTTTTTTAATAATTATGGTAGGTTGAAGTGTATCGATACTGTACAACTTCTTTACTCTTCTATTTAAAATTACAAAAACCCATTTTTGCTATAAATGTATATAATCTATTGATTATGGTTGTAGTGTATAATGTGGAAAAATGAAATATGAGACGAAATTGTCGTTATAGATTTACTTTCTGTACTTGACTGTAGGGCAATTCACAAAAGACTGAAAAACACGGCTAGGAACAGTGACGCGATGGTACAGCAAACAAACAATAAAAAACGCCAAGATGACTCATCCTTCATAGGCTTTTTGTCTTACACTGATAGATGGCACGATTAGTATACTTTAACAATTAGAATCCCTTTGCATTTTTCAAGTTACGCGCGTCATTTCTGGTGGAGAAAGAGAAACACTGTGCTTTTAGATATTTAATCAAACGGTAACTAACAAACACAGGTTATTTTCACCTCTGTCGGATCTAACGAACGATGTTTCGATCCCGAGCTCGATTTTGATCTAGATTTAAGACTCGTCCAAAAAATGGGCCCCGTAAGAAGTAGAAACGTCGATGGGAGCGACGAACCAGGGAGCTGGTTGACGCTGAACCCGGTGGAATGTTGCAGCCGGGATTGCATCTGGACGCAACGTTGCAGAAAAGACAATGCGGCGCGATGCACCGGCCGAGACGCCGCAGGTCAGGTATATAACCGCGGTATTCTCTATACGTATCGAGGCTGTTTCTCATCCGGAAAGCCGACGATTAGGCCAGTTTTGAAACGTAATGTAGCCGCCGTCACGAGGCCATTTGTCTTGCAGCGCGTCGGTGGACGTCGCGCTGCGGGATATACATTCTGTCCCGAAGCGAGCAGGCCGAACACGGGAGAAAGGAGCGCGCTAAAAGAGAGAAAAAGAGGGAGACGAAGAGATAGAGCGAGCGAGCGAGAGAGAGAGAGAGAGAGAGAGAGAGAGAAAGGGACCCGCAAAATAATTGTTCGTCGAATGAGCTCGTGGGGCCCCAATACCCTGGGACCTATACCCGACACCAGACGACCCAATTCGACGTACTTTTGTGATCCAAATGGGATGAGTCAACGATTGATGTGTTTCTGCCGCTCTTTCAGACTTCAGCTCCGCTTGGATTTTATCGGTTTCGTCCTCCACCCTGATCGGTCTCCTCGGCGTCCCTTTCTCCTCGCTCTAATTCGTTCCCTCTATCCTCTGTCCTTTTCCTGACAGTTTCTCGGGATCTTTAAGCTACATCCCACTCTTTGTTGCCATCGCTGGCCAACCAGTATTATTCGTAAATAACGAGAAAACCAGCAGAGATTGATTGCCAACAGGTTTATGAGCAATTGATACAGCCGATGGATCGAGTCCTCGACCTTTTATCGCTGGATCTTACGCGTTTGTAATAAAATTGAGGAGATGAAATTTCAAAGAATGGTAATGTTATAAGAATTCAAGAAAATCGTTAACGAAAGAAAGAATTTTCTTATTCTCGTAGTAGATGAAAATCATTTTCAATTTTAAAGATTGATCATTTTTAACGACCCGCAATCTGCTTGTCTCCTGGACCCTGTGTACGCTTATTAGATTCGCAAATTTGATCCGTTGAAATTCAATGGGGCCAACGACAATATATATTTTTGCAATTATTATTCATGGAAGCTCAGAAAAGAATTTTCGTACATTTGCTAATAAAAACAATCCTTAATTACTGTCACGAAGTCTCACAGACTTGACTTTAAATATTATTGCTTATTAATTTCTTTTTTATAAATTAAAGTTTTCTATATATAAGCGTAAACCATATTCTAATGAAAGTAATAGTAATAACTTTATTTATTTATACGGTTAAAGCCTTTATCACAGTGAGAGAAAGCAATAATAATGTGAAGGACGGTCGAAGGCAACTTAAACCTAGAACAAGAAACTTGAATATACAACACGTGTTGTATTTAATTTACGTGTAATGATTAAGTTAATTAATTTAAAAGAATCTCCGTATCCTTTTTATTGCCGCGAATTTGGATATTCGTAATTAAGGGTTAAACAATACGATCCATCAATGTGTACAATGCTATCAGATACCCAAGACGTCGTTGTACCACTCGAATCGAATATAATAAATGTTGCAATCGATACGAATAGTCTGAAAGCAATTGTTGCAACGTTTGCACCGTTTAGTGTCACCTTTTCGACATTGTAGTCGGCTGAATGGTGATGCAAGGGGAATAGGTAATTGTCGGCCAACAATGGTTGCTGGCAGCTCATAGAAAAATATTTGTCATTTCGCGACAAGTGTTTCTCCCACGGCTGTTGTTGTTCAACGAACACGCTCGCCGTAAATATTTCCATCGGAGCTCTGGCAACGCACGCGACCAATCTTCCTCGAGAATAGCCGGAAATCGGGGCGTTGTGTAAAAAAAAGCGGAAGAGAGCGAGAGAGAGAGAGTAAAATAGAAAGAGACTAAAAGAGAAAGAGATAGAGAGAGAGAGAGAGGGAGAGAAAGAAGGGAAAATAGAATGGAGGCGCGAAAAAAATCGATTGTAACCACCGGTGGTCCGCAGGGAGCCCCGCGGATTCAATACTCCGGCGATTCGTATCCCGCGAAAAAACGAGAACCACGAGCAAACCAAAATGTCCGTCACGATGGAATACCGACACGGACAAAGAGAGCAGAACGAAGGGAATTGTATCGTCCGGCTATAGCTTGCAGTTATTTAAAACGCCGTGGTTTTAATAACGCCTGCTCGAAAAAAAAACTGCTACGCTATCACTGTCTCTGTTGCGCCCCACAGTGAATACGTACGATCCCGTTATTAAACAATTGCGAACGGAACTCCGCGAACAATCGTCGTGGACATTGTACAACGATGATATATACAGCGCATCCCGCGTGCGAATTAGGAGCGACCGGAGAAACGAGAACAATCGCTTCTCTGACACCGAACGTGATTTACTTTCGAATGTGCCAACATGTCATTTAATTATGAGTGCTTCTGAAATATTTTTAGATAAGTGATCACCAAGTAAAATGATTTTCATCGTCACGTTTGACTTTCTGCATAGCGTATGCAAATAATTACATGATACTACTTATTGTTAGTTGAAACATCGTGCATAAAATGACAGTATTAATGTATTTAACATTAGCTGCATTACAGAAAAAATTTCTCTGCAATCTTGAACAATGCCTAGATACATTCCACAAAGTAGTTTAGCTGTAAATTATTTTTACTTTTTACATTTGCTTCTCCTGCAGTAAGTTCCTAACGTCATGGTTTTAAATTTACAAGGAGCGAAGATAGAAATGTAAATACATTGTAAATGTATTGTAAATTTATTGCAAGTGTATTGTAAATGTGTTGTAATTGTATTGTAATTGAACTGTAATTGTATTGTAAATGTATTGTAAATGTAAATGTTAATGAATTTATTTAACAGGCCGAATTTATATTTGCATATTTAATTATTTAGTTTTTAGCATATACAAACTAAATAAAAAATGAAACAAGAACAAGATTATACAATCATAAATAAAGTGATCAATTACTAAGACTATCTAAAATTCTTGGGTTTAGTGTGAAAATGCTTAAGACACTACAAAAATGTAATACGTTGCAATATTGATTCACTCGATTAATCGACTATTAACGATGACCCTGTCAATCCAATTTTGTTGATGAAATTCCTGTACAACTATACAATTAATCTTTGTAGACGACCGCGACTGCTGGAATTGAAAAAGAGCCATCATTCTTCGTCTGTTTACATGTTGATTCGATTCCCGATTTTTTTAAAGCTCTGCAATAAAAATTCAAAAACGCGCTTTTATTTCTGTGGGAGTGTGGACGACGAGGATTCTCGATTGCGCAATCGGTTTCCGAAGTCCGGGTTAGCGCGTCAGAGGAGGATGGAGGAAGGATAAGTCCGCGGCCGGGATCATCAAAATGTTTTCGGGTTCGTGGGGGGCCCGACGGCGCAAATGTCGATTAGTCCCCGTCGGAGGACAATCGAGACGGGGTCCGATCGATCTCGTCCGCGAGGAGAGCGTGTCAGGGCTGACTGCGAGGGCCGTCCTTTACGTAATCGGGGCCGACGCCATTGCGAAAGTCCGTCTCTCCTCCGGCAGAAGACGTCGGAGATCTCACACGCGAGGACTCCGACAAAACCGACGTCTTCTCCTAGAGGTCCGAATGGGACAGTTAATTGCACGATTCCCAGTCCGAGACACTCGTGTTCCGTGTTGTGTGTTCGTTTCTCGATCGGGGACTCTCGGCTGGCCGTGGCCACTACTGATTCCGTGCGACTCTTCCTTTTGACAGGGGGCGTGTGTCGACCTAGAACCAGGGACTCGTTCGTTCGTTCGTTCGTTCGGTTTCCTCGAGGCCGAGGCGTTTCCATTTTTAGACGGTTCGATTCGTTTGTTGCGTGCTGCTCGCGGCTCATGTGTTCCTACAGGTTTTGCGACCGAAATTTTCAGTCCTCTCGACTCTCTCCGCGACACCAATTCGTGGAATCATCTGTCCCGCTTGTCCTCCCCGGTAGCATCAACTCACGAGACTCTGATTGTCTTATGTTGTATCATGACCGTGTCATTTACTACCCCTCGTGAATGATATTCAAACGCCTTTTAAAACGTGGTAACTGTTTTAAAACTGGACTAAACGATTCGAATTATTCTTCAAAGGTAAGAGGTACTTGTTCGTTGTACAATGACTGAAATACGTCTTTTTAATTTTGCTATTTGATGGAATGATAGAAAAGTGTGAAAAATACTCGGTTGATTACTTACATGCGTACCAAAAATTTCGTCGCAATGTATTACGATTGTTATGAGTTAGAAACAATTGAATCTTTAACCAAAGATAATATGTCTTTGTCATTCACATTCACGTATTTACATCTTTTAGTGTCTATACTTTGTCCAGATTCAGATAAAAATGAAACAGTATTTTTGTTATTGTACATCGAACTAGCCCCATTAGCACTAAAAAAGAGATGCAGGTTATAGTCCAGTTTTCAAAAAGTTGTTGTACGTTGAAAAGTGTGCGAATAATTTCCACATACAAATTGTCTACTCAAAGTAGTTGTAATAGATATTGACCTATGCGTTCAAGAATTCGTGCAATTTAAAACATCAAAGAAACAAAAAATGAACGAACGCAACCCGAAGACCGCATTACACATAATTACGCATAAGATTATTGGACTAGATTCCATTCTCGTCGTTACTCTCTAATTAAACGATAGTCGAGGTCATGTTAGCCGAGTGCGAATAGGGGGAAACGTTCCGTTTTCGGGTAGAAAAATGGCAATTTGCATCGAGCCGTTAATTAGAACGTCTGCGGAATCGACGAGTCGAAAAAACCGTGGTTCGTGTCCCGATCTTTTTCGGAGACCGAAGTCAAAGAGTCATCAGCGCGGCAAAAAAGACGAAAACCAGAAGGAGTGGAGGACGGAAGACAGAGAGAAAGAGGGAACAAGATAGAGAGAAAGAGAGAGAGAGACAGAGGGAAAAAGAGAGAAGAAGAGGAAGAGAGGAAGAAAGAAAAAAAAGAGGAAGAGAGGAAGAAAGAAAGAAAGAGACAGTGAGAGAGCAAGAGCGAAGGAGGAGGAGTAAAAAGGCGGTTTCACGCGAAAGGAAGTTAACGATGCGAGCTGGTTCGCAGAAGAGAGTGCTCGCAACAGCCCCATGCCGAGCAAACGCGGTGCCCCCCGTTCGGTAACAAATGATAGTTTTGATAATTAGCGGCCGCCTTTCGTTGGCTGGTTTTCGGGGCGGCGTCCCTTCAACCTGCCACGAGTGTCAATGGGCAGCAGGTGCGCGCCCATTGTCTGCCGGTGTGCCGGCGCAACGATAAACCTGGGAAGCGCGAATTCCGGCCGGAAACGCGGCGTGACCGAGCCGTTGACAGCTCCCTGGAACAATGACAGGAAGCCTCGGAAGACGCGCCGAGTTCTGGGGGAACCATCTGAGACAATGACCGGCCGCGAAATTCGAATTCGACGGTACGTTCGAGATTTGCATGGACAACCTCTCTCTCTGTTTCTATCGGAAGCTGCTCGGCGATTTCTATAGCGATCCCTCTCGTTAGTTACGGACCACCGAAAGTTTTTCTCTTCCGAGAAACATCCCTCACTGGATTTAGGAAATATTGTTTTCCCGATCTAGTGTAGAATGATCCCTTTTCGATCTTTCGTGACGCAGCCCTTTTGTAGAGTCCAGGGTCTCGGAAAGATACGAAGGCCTAAGGAACTGCTTTGAAAAAAGACCCGAACTTTTATTTTTTTATTTTATACGTAACCTTGACATAATTGAACTGCTGATTTGATGCATTTGTGACAGAAATGAATTCGTAAAACACGAAGCAGGTAGAATGATAACAGAATTTGGAAAGACTGTTGCAACATTTCTGACAGATTAAAACAATTAAACGAAGGAATTCGTCCAACTCTTGTTGCTCGCAATTGATGCAAGACATTTTTATTTTGCATAAAGATTCGACTTGATAATAACCAGAACGCGAATTTTAACCATTTATGACAGAAATGCGGGCAACATAAAGCAGTGGAAAGATTAAATGACATTAAGGAAGCTGTTAAATTATTGTTATCTAATCTATCTAAAACAAACTTTTATCTCACTTTAGCTTGCTGTAATCGAGATAGACAATTCATATTTTAGCAATAACTATTATAGTTATTAAAATAATTAACTCGTTAACGTCGGGGTCACCTAACAAAACTTAGTTGTACTGAAAATAATTGATTACAGTTACACGTAATAAATAATATCTTATCATTTTTGATAACTCAATTTATATGACAATAAGATTATGTTAACGTTAACATTAAGAAATAATGGTCCATATTTCGTGCGGATCCCATAGTTGAGGGTTGAACGAAGGAAGAATTTAGTGTCGGATATCTACTGATTGCAGTTGACGCAGAACTGCGTACAGCTCTCTGTAGATAAAAGTGCAAAGGTCAATGCGTAATTAGATGTTGCGACTCTTAGGAGGCACACGTTTCTGATAATTATACAGCCGGCGATGATTTGGGCCAATGAAAACCGTACAGGTCAATCTATTTTTAACCCAGCTGTCGAGAGATTTGTCATCACAGCTCATGGAGAAAGTATGTCACAGTGCAATTAACTTCGTTTTATGGGATCCTAGTCAAATGTTTCTTCGCTCGCGTAACAGATTTTACAAGTAGACGAAACACACTCCTTCGAAAAAGTCGACCGAAACTTGTAAATTCGAAACACCATCCAAGACGGGAAATCAACCCTTTACAATCCGCGCCATCATGGATGTTACCTACCAGCACTTGTGAACCTTTATATCATATAGTATACGTTTGGGACAAAGTAAGATATTATAATAATATTTGATTTACATGAATTTGTAAACATCGAGTAAAATTTACAAAACAACATTTTGTTTCTTATAATTTTGTGTGGTATCATCAATTTTAAAACATTCCCCAATACGCATTTCAGGCTAGCTCATGTTTATTTTACAATAACAAGTATTTTGACGTCTTCCATCTTGTATTCCTCTGTCAGAAGAAACAATGCAGTCCTGTTTTTTCCTTTTTTCCTCCCACATTGCAAATAGCTTTTATATTGTTCAATCTATTGTTCATCAAATATATTCATGGACGTATTCTCTGCTCTCGAAAATCAATTCTCAACTGATCGTTATATATTTTAAATACATATAATTATACATCCCAGTAATTGTACCATATTCTGATTTGTTTTCTTCACAAAAACGTACATTTCTCAAAAGGTTTCGCTGCAATAAATTGATTCCCCATACTTGCTAATAAACTTGAATGTCTAATAATATACTAGAATCACGATGTCCCCTGAGAGGAGATAACGGAGACAAAGGGTTAAAACAGTCGGTAAACCGTGCACGCGCTATTAAAATCAGGAGTTTCCAGACGAGATCAACCGCGAGGTTTCGTTCATTGATTGTGACAAGGCACGCAGCGAATTCGGCAGTCGTTCCCGTAATACGTAATGAAGTAACCCGTCGTCGAATAGAAACGGTGGGATTAATTCGAGAGTTTTCAAACACTCGGCCGGGCTCGGGTCCCGAACAGAGAGCCCCATTATACCGTTGTTCTCGCCGCTACTCACGTTCTGCATACGTGAAATATCCACCGGTCGGAACAGTTGTTCGTGGAGGAGCAGCAATCTAAACGAAACGGCAGATCGGCGATCAGCGGAGAGTCGACGAAACGGCGTACGACTACTACACGGGTTCTTGTTCATGGGGCGTGACGCGTTTCCACGGGGTTTCATTGTCCGCGCTATTGAAACGGCCGGCCCCGAGAAATACCCCGTGGAAGGTGGCCTATGGGACAGGAAAGAAAGATTTGCGTGAGGTATCGTTGGCGTAACTAAAGGCTACCGAATGGAGACCTGTCGCAGGCTCCCCCGTGGCGTATGAAAGGAGGGAAAACAGGGATCGACATGCAAATTCCGAGTGTTGCCGAGGAACGAATTTTCGTCGACTGCTATCCTACGCCCGCTTGTTTTTGCACGGGCTCCGCGTTGTTCCCTCTGAGAACCGAGAACCCAGAACCGTTCCCTTTGTGCCAGCCCGCTTCATTGTTGCTTAGAGAGGCTTCCGTCGAGATACGCAACACCGAAATCTCCCATTGGTTTTCTTATTATCGACATCGATCGTCTATACGCTACGCGAAAAGATTGCACTCCCTTCAACACGACGGTTCAGTCCTTTTCCAGCCACTCCATACACAATCGAGCAATGATCGTTCTTCGTTGTACGTTGACCCTCTACAGATCACTGTAACTTTAAAGTAGAGCAAGCATTAACGTCGTTAGAAGGAGAAATTTTTACCTTTTTATCTAACTTCTATTTTCATTATTGTGTTTTTTACTCTGCATCGAAATCCGCTGCCCAGTTATTATGGTAAAAGCAATGTAGCGGCTGAACGGTTGCTATCATTTTCTTGTCTGGTATAAGACGTCCTGTTTAACCAACGACTATTAATATATTTACTTACTGGCTCGTGTACCTGAAAATTGGTAGGTATCTCCTCGATTAGTTCACTGTAAATGTATAGTCCACGTTAGGATTTCTTTTTCCGCGATTTCTCGACCGAATCGAACGAGACAAGTAGAAACATCGGGTTTTACCACATTCGCTATTAAGCCTATTTTGAAGAAACCTATTCCAACATTCCTTCTTTAAATAAATAACACCAAGTAGGAAATATATACATAGGTATATATAAAATAATGAAAAAGAAAATAATAATAAATAAAAAATAATAAATCCTTTTCCTCTTTGTAATGAATCTGTGACAGACGCGTCGCGATGAATGTGTACCGCAAGATATCTTGTTGTTGGCAGTGAATGGGTTAAACGAACACTGCGAGCCAACGAGGTTCCGTTCACCCGAATAATAGTTATCGGTTAATCGCGGCAACAAACAGAAGAATAATCGTTTCCCCGGGCTGACCACCGAGCCACTCGACATCGCGAAACGAATTACTTCGAGCCGGGGCAGCTGCGATTCTCTCAGTCGGCGGAGAAACAAGCCGATGTTTAATCGCATTCCGTTATTATCGTCGCTTACGAATGCGCTCGCAACTGGCAATTTTCAGTTCGATTGCCGGACGTCTCGCGGCGCCGCGTACCGCTCCATCGTTCGTACAAAGTAAGCAAGAATCACTTATTATGTCGTTAGCTGGATTACGAGGATGCCGTTTGCGCAATCCGACTTCCCGGGACGCGGCGACGTCATCTTCGAAATTCACAATCACAGTGTTTGCGTGTGGTCTGGCAATCTACGAGCCAATGGGTCATTTATCTTTGCGAATTCATTTTTGTGCCGACGGCAGCCCAGCTGACGAACTTTGTTTACGGCGGCAGCTGAGTCTGCTGTTTTTTCTTTTACGCAAGGAGTGTGGAAGATTTGCGGCAGTCTGTTGGTGAATTTTATTTCAAATTTGGATGCAATTAATGCGGCGTCTCAACGTTTCTTATTTCTGTCTTACTAAAGCATCGCTAATGTTTGGTTGAAGAATTGTTACTGTTTGCGTAACTACAACTCGGTGGCAAGCTGTTATAACATTATGACTCTCCTTTTTAATTATAGCTTAAAATCTCTACTTTACGACAGAATATTCTATTTTTTAATAGAATTAAATTTTTTAATAGTATTATAAATTTGAGGGCATGTTCGTGATACTGAAAAAAAATGCAATTTGTGTAAAAGAGTTCGTCAATGCAGCAAGCTCCAACTTCTAAGAAATCAAGTTAATTGATTTTACATTAAATATACCATCGCTGGTCAAACAACCGGTTTCGAATTTTCTATTTTAGAAAAAATATACTATAATATAATATTGTTGGGAAGGGTTCGGCTTCGCCTAATATACAACTCTTATGAGATTAGCTGTACAATAACAATATGTCTAGATCTAAGAGTATTATTTATATGCGTCCTCTCGCTTTGACAGCTCGAGAGTCTCGCGTCTCGCTTCTCATTAAACAACTCCGTTGGCCGGAAACCATTATATCGATCCGACGGCCAACTTCTCTCGATCTTCACATTCGACAGCTTCCGTCGTAACAATATAATTAAAAATTATACAAAAATTATACTATTATAAGAAGAGACAAATTTAATGCTCAATATGTTATAAACTTGCCATCTATAGATTTTAATCTTAGGTACAGGAAAGATCAGCAAGATTAATGGAACAAAAATTAATTTTCGAACTTTGAAAAATTTTGTCCGTTTTTCAGGCAATGTCAAGAGACACTGAAAAATTTCTAACAATACCATATTTATGATATGAGGAATAGTACAAGAAAAAAATCAGAACTAGTTTGATAGTCCTGGTGTCAAAAAAAGAATAAAGTTACTATTTATTTTCTATTTCTTGCAACTAATGCAGACGATTATTATTTCGCATAAAAATCCGCAGTCTAACGATAATTTTCCCAAAAGACCCAGAATCGTCTCTGTCTGCAGAGGGACGCGAATGCCGGCTGAGGATCGCGTCGGTTGCTCGAGACACCGATTGGTCCTCAGACGTCGGGCCTCCTCCTCGGTCGGTGCACCCTTATCAATCGTCGGATTCGATATCTCGGCGTGGTATCGGAAGGAGTTAGGGCGTCGTAAGTACGGCAGCGACGCGACGCGAGCACAGTTTGTACAGCACTGTAAACAGCCAGTTCCCGAGGTTACAGGGCGCGAGTAAATGGTATGTAAACCGTGGCGGGCTCACCCTTGGCCCGAGAGAGGCTCGGGCTCGCGCGCGTCCCTCCTCGCACTCCGCAAACTCCATTAAAACATTATCCACGTGCCGATGCGCTCGGAAAATCAGACGCGACTATCCTGCCTCCGTGGCGTATTGATATTACGTCCCGGCATCATCGCGTCCCAAGCCAGCGCCACGCCGGTTATGTATGCATGCACTCGAATCTCCATTTCGTGGCTGCCTCTGCCTGGGCTCCGATCGACCGGCCTTTTCTGTCGGGCTTTCAGTTATCTCTCTTTCTCTTTCTGTTTTCCTCTCTTTCTCTCACTCGTTCTATCTCTCTCTCTCTCTCTCTCTCTCTCTCTCTCTCTCACTCTGTCTCTCTCCCTCTCTCTCTCTCTCTCTCTCTCCCTCTGTATATATCTGGTTCGCTTTTTGTTGGTTTTTTTAAAGGTCAAAAAGCCCACGCCACCACGGTACGTCAGGATTTTTGTTTTCGGGAAACGCAACGACCGGACAGCCCGGCCTCGGACTTTTACCCCGCACGCGTCAATGCGCCACCGCGCGCCGTTGTTTCAATGATCCACCCGCGAGCGGACCCTCTTTTTCCCTGAATCCTTGGTCCCAACGGGACCGAGCACGTTAACCACGTTTTTCGACGGCAATCCCTTCCCAGATTACGATTTAACACTTTGGGCTTTTGGGTGGGTCAAAAACTGTCCCATTTGCTTAGCGTTTTGTGCATGGTGGATGTATTTCAATCCACCTGAAAAGGTTGAAGTTACTCAGGATTATATGGTTTAATATTTTAATTAGTTGAAAATGCTACGAACTAACGGTCAAAACGCATTATTTTCTTTACTATTTCTTTACCACTTGGATAGACGGAAGACCGATCTTTCTATTGTGCGAGTTGTATGCACAGATTTCTGTTAACACGTGACGCTCTGCAACGGGGAAGAACTTCATTGTTATTTCATGAAATTGCTGGAACTTTTGTAAGGGAGGACTAGTTTTTTTTAAAAGAGAGAACTAGGCAATCTCGTAAAGAAATTTTCAATTGCGAAGTTAGAATTGCAAGGAAGATATTAAGCATTTTATCGAGGATGTATGGTATTCTGTAGACCCGCCATATTTTATTTTAGACGAAAGTAAGAAATAACCATTTGGAACTATTCAACGTTATTATTTAAAAATGCGGTAGAGATTTTCTGATTGGATGGTTTATTTTTGTAATATTCTGATTCTAAAACGTTTAATGATATCTATGAACAAAGCCGAGCTACATTATTTGAAAGAAGGTAATCGTAACAGTTTACCAACCGGTCATTCGTCCGTAAACATTGCTGTTATTATAAGATAATTAAATTTTCTAACAATTATATATTTCTATAACATTAGCATTAAACAACATTTATGCCATCTATTTTATTTATTTTATTTATCACGGAAGGAAATTAATATTTTAAAAGATATATAATAATATTGGTAGTACAAAGTAACACTTTTCTCTCAATATTAGACAACAAATTATTGGTTGCCAAGGTCACCTACTGTAGTAGTTGTATTTATTAGTAGTTGTTTCGGTAATATATCATAATTATCAGTAGTTGTTTCGCTCATATAATTTATGCAATTATTTTCCATGTAAACTGTCTCAGTTATTCTAATAATTTTCAAATAAGGAACCGACCATTTGACTGTGGTAGGTTCGGCGTTAATTAAAAAATACAACCGTTGATGTGTAATCTGTGCATTTTGGAAAATTCCATCGACGCAATTATTACATTCTGTCGAAAGTTTCAAAGTGAACGATGTCTTCGAGAACAACAATACCAAAGGAATCTTGAAAAACATCATAGAAATCGTACGAACCTAATAGTAGTTGAGCCACACCTAATCGCAAGAGATACGCGAAATTCATGGTGAAAGGGTTGATGATTCGCGGAGAAGAAAACGAACGACAAGCGCAGCGAGACAGCGGTAGGCGTGCCCACTGGCATAAACTCCAGGGTAAACATTGTCTTTTGTGAAAGCCATCGATACGCGGCCGGGCAAATATAATACCGAAACAGAAATCCCGTGAAATGTAACGGACGGCTGACCGCGGCGTGCTCTCGCACACGTCTCGCAAAAATGCGTTTCACTCGGCGTGGAAATCCAGCCGGCACACCCGACACCGAGCCACCCTTTCCCTGTCTCTCTCTCTCTCCTCTCTCTCTCTCTCCCTCTCTCTCACACACACGCTGTATCTCCCTCTCTCCACCGTCGCTGTTCGTTCGTCGAAAAATTCGTTGTCGCCCTGCCAGTCGATCCAGGGAAAAGGTAACAAACGTGCGTCGCGTTGAGGAAAACAAATTCGATGAATCGCGCTTTGGGAATATTCCGTTTTCACTTCGCACCCTTTTGTTCCCGAAGACTATGGTTCAACTGTAATCTACTGCCTCGAAGGGCAGACGACAGATGACACTCTTCCGTTTATTTATTTATTGATATGTTGCAGTTTTAGGTTAAACGACAAAATTATCTTCTCTCGGAAAAAAATCGAATATTTATTGTATTCGCCAGGGTTCGCAAGGGGCTGTTATAAATGAACATGATAACAGTGGAACAGTCAGAATGCTTAATACAAGAAAAATATATATATGTAGGCTGTTTCTGAAAAGTATGTACAAGGAGACACTAAGCAGATCCTTATAAAAATATATGAAACAAATATAGAATAGTTTGTTTTTGTATGGGACTGAGTTTCCTAGAAAATTGAGTTTGAATATACACACATGAGTTTTTTAATTTTTATCCTACCATGCAATAGCAAAATTTAAAAAAAAAACATTCTAATTATAGTCTAGTAGACTAGTCCCTCTATCATTTAAAAGTAATAATTAGAGTTGTTTAGTTCAGTTGTAAAAAGGTTATTAAGTCATTGCATCACTATTAATACTCGGACACCGTCTAAAACACAATAACTTTTTTATAAATGGATGGACTAAACAACTCAATTTTTTTAAACGATAGCGGAACTAATCTACTAGAACATAACTAAGATGCTTTTTTTAATTTTTACTATTGCTTGAGGTGGCAAAACAGAATAAAAATTCATGATTTAATGTTTAAACTCCATTTTTTCGACGATTAACTCCCAAATAAAAGAATTATAGTTTTTAAATATTTATTTTATGAAGAATCACCTAGTGTTCGTTTGTACATACTTTTCAAAAACACTCTGAAGAGCCATTTTAACTGGAAATCTAAAATATTTTCCTAGACTTATATTGTTTCCATTTTATATAACTTACTGTATTTTATACATTATAGAATTAAATTTTTCGACTCATGCAATAGCTAACAGCTCTTAACAATCTTCTGAATATAAGCAAATTTGATAAAAATCATTTCGAAAACTGGCATGATCATTTTTAGTAGCGCCATACAGTCGCCCCTCGATCGCAAAGGGTTAAACCTTCTTACAAAGTAGAAGGAACATAAACTTTATCTATAGCGGAAATCGATAACGAGTCGAAAATTAATTAGATAAAACAATAGACTGGATTGGTAATAACCGTGATCGATATTATCGCATTACTTATGACGATTTACGCAGTGTCAGTCAATTAAGTCAACGATTCTTAAAAATCGATAAAGTCTCGTTTTAAATCTAATAATGCTGAATGTCAATACGTCATATTAGACTTATTAGATATATTAATCTTATTAGACTGCAGATTTTACGTATTTATGTATTTATGAGAAACATGAATAACTTGAATGCTAAATAGTTAAAACGTTTAAAGAATTTACAAACACTGTTGTATTCGTATCAACTCAACAAAATTGTTAATGAAGAAAATAAATATGTTCGTAGTTGCAGTGTCTTGCCACCAATGCAGACGACTTTTATTTTGCATAAAAATCCGCATTAGACTTACCACTATTATTGTTATTATTATATGTATGTTTATATATCTCTGTATCCTCATCTCTCAATTTTTTTCTATGAAATGCGATATTCAACAAGCGACTTCATGTATTTCAATCCCTCTTATTCGATATTTTTTCAATTATTCGTTAAACATTGTCCAAAACGTTCCATTAAAAAGTAATATTATCTAAACATACCTGCAATCTATATAACGCAACTGAAAAATACTGCAAATTATTCTATATTTATTTCTTATTTTGGCAAACATAGAAGAAAGATGAATGGAATAAACGCTACACTGTTATTCAAGTTTGTAGATGTCGAGAAGTTTTTAATTGCCGTAAATACGGGAGCAACTTTGTATTAATATTCATTCGGGCACGGATTAAATTGTACAAAAGATTTATGTTCTTAAAATGGTTCACGGTTGTTTGCGTGTAACAGCGAGTCTCTAGGGGCCTGACGGACGTTTTCGAAAAATTGCAAGAGCATAATCTGGCGCAGTTAGACGAGCGAAGGGGTGAATCAATCAAAGCGGGGCAACTCGAAAGCAAACGAGCTAGTTAAATTACCTCACTCCGGAATCCTTATTGCCGAAACCACGCCCCTCGCGGTACTTGGCAAACGAGAGTAATCGAGACGTGAAAAAGCCCATCGTCTTCTTCCTCTTCTTCGTCCCGGTTAACAGATCATTCTCGGCGGAGAGTAACCGATATTCCGGGGTCCTTCGGGCCCGAACGAGTAAAAGGGGACGGAGCTAAGGAACGTCTAGGTGGCAAGATCGTCATCGCGGTTTAATTAAATCGAAAATCGGATAGTCATTAATGACAAGTGGCGCCCAATCGCGATGACTTCGTGATTTCTATTGATCCCACGCTGGGACCCCAGCGAGGGCTCGGGACCGCTCGCGGAGTCCCGGAGGGGCCCGATATGGCACCTACAACGACAATCATCGCCGTGGCCCGGCGCGTCGCCCCGTAACGACCGCACCGCCCTCTTAATGTTATCGGTCCGAACAAAAAGGAACAAGGGTAATGGATCCTCCCGCGTACACGATCACCGCTTTCCCATCGTCCACCGATATGCCACGACAATGAGTGATTATCTCCACCGTGGGCCCCGCGATTGGGGCCCACGTCCAGTTGTTTAGGGTGAATGGCCCCGTTTCAATCTCCCCAGCAACAATTTTATTTTTCTCTTCGGATTTCCACCGCAGTTTTGATTAATCTCTGTTCGGCGAACGTTTACGGCGACCACGGTATTTAATAACTATCCGAATGAATTCCTTTTAGTCGAATTTCTTACCTGAATAATTTGAAATACTTTTGATCCGAGTAATTCGGAAAAGTAATGCGGAAGATATAAATCGATAAACGATAACACTTTATATTCTATCATTTTCATCCAAATCAATTATTTTCCGAGTGAATTTCTTATTGGAATAATATTTTATTTGGATAAAGTTTTGTTTAAATACATTTTTATTTGATTGAATATTTATTCGATAATCTCGAAGGATATTTTATTGGAATAAATTTGTATAAGATTTTTATTCCACAGTGTCGAATAAGATTTTATTCGTT
Source organism: Augochlora pura (assembly GCF_028453695.1). Lineage (NCBI taxonomy): Eukaryota > Metazoa > Arthropoda > Insecta > Hymenoptera > Halictidae > Augochlora > Augochlora pura. Next base: position 16,743,314 of record NC_135773.1, on the reverse strand, counting down.
GGACTTTATCTTTTATCTTTGCCTACCTTATTAAAAGACATGGTTCGGATAATCGAGGCCTTACTGAAAAATATATGGTTTAAACATATATGTCTATCTTCATATCAGTAAAATATTGTTTAAAAGCACTCAATAAATAGCTTGAACAACTTCTACTTCGTAAGGTCTTTGATCCGTTTCTGTATCTCTTGGCGCCATCTCCTGGTTGCTTCGGAGTTCAAATATATGTAACGAGTGCGTCTCAATGTCTACACATGGATGGCTCAGAAGCCGATCTCTCTAAATCTATAAACCCTAAAACAGAGATCGATAAGGCTTCTACAAATTAGCTGTAAAAAATTACAACTCCACTAATAATACAAAACACAATTTTTATTATACGATGACGTTCAAATGAACTTAGCCAGAGCTGAACTTAACTCTTTAGACAATTTTGTTCAGTCCTTTTGCGTTAAAATTAAGCGCTGTTACCTATCGTTTATTTATAAAGAAATAATCTGCAAGGAACCTATAATAAAGATGTGTTTGCACTGTGTAACTCATTTTCGAAGAAAAGTGGACTTACACTGTTCGGCTTCTGAGCCGTCCATAAAATAAATTGCAATATACCCTAACGAATGCAAACGTAGACGTCTGTACGACCTCTATAATCTCGAAACACTAAAAACTACATAAAGATCCGTAATCTACTCATCGAGACCGTTATTTAACAGCCTCAAAACCCAAAGACAAAGTACCCGAAAGTATATCTTCCTCGTACTCTTGTATTCAATGAAGCCAAAGCTGTTCGAAGTTACGAGAAAAAAATAAATGGCATATCAGGTGCATTTGCCAGAATGACGGCAGGTAAATTGCGATCAGCGATCCTCAACGGAAAGGCCATATGTTCCGTTATTACGTAATCGTACGCATCTTGGCCTCGGGGCGACACGAAAAATAAGACATTAAGCCGGTGATTGTTTGTCATTACATCGCGGAGCGGGACTTCGGGATCGTCTTCTTACCCTTTCGGCCGATTAATCGGTTCCCGGTCGATAAATTCGCGGCGGTTCCACGGCGCAGATTGATGGGGCCCCAGATAGAAGGCGGAAAGATTAACGTGCACGGTTTCGATTAATGTTTTCGTCGTACGCGAAACGCGGGAACCGATACCATCGTTGAACCTGTGTGCGAACACGCGTTTGCACCGTGTGTATGTGTGGCTTGCGCGGTAAGAACGCCTATAAACTTTCGTGTCCCGAGATAGGGATCGTCAGGTGCGAAAAGCGTGACGGTTTCTGGAGGGAAAGCGCCTCGAGACCTTACGGGTGTTTCGACGACTATATACGTCGGCGCGGCCCGTGTCTCTGTTGTGAGAAAGGCAACGCTCAGAAACCACCGTGGGCGTTTTCCCTCTGCGAAACCTTGTCGCGATCTTTAATCGCCGTTAAATTAGCTTTATAATTGTTTATTTCTAAGCTATAGATTATTATATGCGATTAAACTTAACCAAATCGGTTTGCCTCGCATTTTTAAACTTTTGCACTCGGCGCCATCATGGATGTTACCTACCAGTGCTTATAAACAATTACATTATTATATAGTATACGATATATATGTATATATGTATATGTATATATAAAATTGTTATAATAATATTCAATTTATATGAATTTGTAGACATCGAGAAATTGTTGCAAATCGCTAATAAACTTTAATGTTTAGTCATATACTATAATTACGATGTCCCCTGAGAGGGGACAACCGAGTGCAAAGGGTTAAGTTCCTTTGCTGCTATTAAGGTTATATCGGGGAAGATTCCGTAATATCAGTGAATCTTTTTTAATGTATTATTTAAACAAATTAAGATATTTAAAATCGGTTGGAGCACTTATATTCCTTATTGCAAGATACACAACTTTCCATTTGAATCATCCCTCTAGCTCTAGTAGTTTCACAGATATTCGACTAAATGTATAGGGGCTGTTTTACCCCCTCGATAAACAAAATGGTCGCAGAGAGAAAAATCCATGTACAACGCTTTTACAAGAATCGACTCGATCTAAATTTTTATTAAGATTCAGGATCAACCCTTGTTAATGTCCTTTGCTTTGTTGTCCTTTACGTATTGGATTTGACATCCGCAATTGACTTTCTACCCTTAGAATTATCTTTTCTACTCGCCAAGTTCCATCATAGTCATTAGAAATGGCGATATCGGATTGTCCCTTCCGATTTCGCTGCGAAAGAAGGCTAAAAACAAAAAAACGCAAGAAATTTCGAACTCACCGCAACCCCGAAGGGAAGAGAACTCTCGAAAAAGCTTCTCGGCGCAGTAAAAATCCTGTTGAAAAAATCGCAGCAGAGCCGAGAGGTCTGTGCGATTCCGGGCCGACATGGTGCGGGTCGTAGTACGCTTGTCGTCCGTACATCGCCGAGACACCGTGGCGGCAGCAGCAGGTTGATGGATGCCGGGTCTCACGAGAAACTGCTCGGACGAAGGTGGTGGGGGGTCCGCGGGTACATTCCATCTCGACGAGTATTGGTAGCCGGCGTCGCGTCGGTGGCGGGTATCGGTGTGGCTGTTGGCGGAACTGTCGCCGGTCGATGTATGGGTAGCCGTCTAGCATTGGTGTGCGTGGCCGGTTGGGATGGGTAAGGGGCGAGTCCGGTGCGCCGGCGGGGAGGGAGTAAGTAAGTACGGTGGGTGCCAGGGCGACCCTTGGTTGCGGGTCCGTAGGATACCCGGGGAGACAGCGGCACGGAAGAAGAGAGACACGGGGAACGGTCGGGACTGTTGGCAGAGCGAGCCAGGGCGAAGGCTGGATGCCGCGAAAGGAGACAGAAACAAAACGAAAGGACAGGGACCCGGTATGAGTCGAGTAGGAGAGGGTGGGAGGGAGCAGAGGAAACCGTGGGGGTGGGAGGTGCCCGGCCGAGAGGACTGGCCGGGTGGTGGGGGCCGTTTGTCCACGGTCACCAACACACGCGCTAATCCGTGCTGGCCAAACAGACGACTCTCTTTCTAACCCCGTCTGTGTTCTCCTCTCTGTTGTTGCAGCGCTGGCGCGACTCTCGGGTCTCCACCAGCAGCGGCCGGGTGGGGATGTCGTCTCCAGCCCCCGAGTCGTTGGTAGGGAGGACAAAAGCGGCGGAGGGAGGGCGAGGCAGGCGACGCCGGCGACCGCGGTGACGACGACGCCGACGACGCCGAGGGAAGGAGCTCGCGGCGGTGGTGGCTGCGGCGGCGGTGGCGGAGGCGGAGGTGCCGATCCGACGACTGCCACCGCCGGGGGAACTCCGGCGAGTGGGGCCAAGCAGACTGGTGGGGAAACCGGTGGTGGGAAGCCGAACTGTGGAAGTGGTGGCGGATCCAACGGTGATGGGGACTCCGGTGGTGGGGGAAACGAGGCTGGTGGGGGCCGTGATGTCGCGGAGAAGGAGGAGAGGCCACCGGCTTCAGAGAGTGTCGAGCCGACGGCCGCGTTTGACGTCGCATCCCTCGTACTCTACGGCTCGCGCGCACTACCGATACGCCTTAAGATCTTGCTCGATCAGTTGTTCAACCAGTTGCCGCACGCGCAAGTGACACGTTTACTAGCCGCTTTCGGCTGGACGTACGAGGATTACGCAAGAGGATACATACTGCAGGTGAGTCGTTACACTGTTCTGCGAATTGGCGGTCCACCGGCCATAGGCCACCCTTCTCAAGGACTCTGGAAAAGGTCGTCGCCGCAAAGTTTCGTGAAAAGTGCCAGAGAATCGTTTAGAGGTGCTTTGGACCCGGCAATGTGTTTGACTTGACGGCTGACGGACGAAGTGACAGTGTGACGGGGGTGGGTTTCCTGGGGCCGGTTGTGATCTATGCTATACGATAGAGGGTCGGGTCGTCGTTGATACTCTCCGTAATATCGAGAGTGATTTTTCTGGTAGGCTAGTGGTATAGGGTCTGGGAAGCGACGTTGGTCAGACTAGTGGAATAGGCTTCGTCGTGTCAGATGAACCATTGACAAGTTGATTAGGCTGGTACACTTGTTTAAGTAGGTAGAATCGCCCAGCACCAACGTCGTCTACGATTCGCTCGTTTCTTCTATGCCAATTTCAATAGAGATCAGGATGATAGTCTTGCTGATTAGGGACCAGTGTCGATCTACGAATCCTCCGATTCCGATCGCGAACTTCGCGGGATCATCGATCTCGCCGCCTCGAGACAAAGTGAGCTTCGGCAGCAAGTGTCGGACAATCGTTGATCTACAAACGGATTTCGATGACGCGGATCGTGAACTTTGTGGGAACTCGGGAGAACAAAGTGAGAATCGAGGACCAGTGACAAGGACGTGCCAGTGATTCTCGACGCCGAGTGATCGTCGTCGATCTTTGCCGCGTGATCGACGGTAAGCCTACGCGACCGGGATCGATCCCGGAAGCTTGGGACAGTGAGAACGCATCGACGAACGGTGTTTGAAAGTGCAGATCGTGGAGCAGTGAACGTGTGCCCGTTGCATCGAGATCGTCTAGATCGCGGTGATCGTACTGTCGCATGGAAATCGGGATACGTTCGTCCGGCGCGATGTCCTCCGGATGGATCGAGGAAGGATCTTCGATTCTCAGTGTTCTCGTCGGTATAAATCATGGATCTCGAAAGACGCAACGAAATTTCGGAGACAATTGAAGTTTGGATTTTGTGTGAGATCGATTCCTGTTGTTGATTCATGTGTTGTGAGATCGATGACGTAGACGCAAGATCTATGTATCGATGACTGGAAAGGATCTATGAAACTCGATGGATCTTGTGAAAGATGAAAATGTCCTATACAGTGAAGTATTCCCGCGGCTCCGGAAGATCGTGATGTGGAAAACGAAGAGACTGTTGAAATTGATTCGCGAGGATCTAGGAGATTGAGCAGTGAAATGACAGACTCTGAGGGACACTGATAACCTACTGTAACGATAAACGTCACTGAACGAACGTTTGTTAACAATGCTGCGAACCGGACAACAGTGTAAAGTGAAGACCGCGCTATCGAATAATTAATCACTGCCATCGACACCGCTCGTTTCTACGCATTAAGTGAACAGTACCTAGTTGTGCGGAACACTCTGAAGTGACAACAGACCTTCTTGGCGAACCTCTTTTACAAGCGGTCAACGAACATACTTGACAAAATAGGCAAGTTCGATCCCTGCCCACTGAGAAAATTGTTGTGCATTCATCGCGAAGACACCTCGAGGTATCATCTCGTGAAGCGTGTGACAAAATTGCACGTTTGGAAACGAAACACCGTGTCGAAGATCTACAGAAGAGAGAATCAATAATCGATCGCCGATTCGATACTCGAAATCTCGCCGCCTCGAACCTAATCGGTATTGCTACAACTGCAGCGGGAATGCACCTCTCCCGAGTCGATCGAACAATTCGAAACCAAGGGACCGATTAATTACCGAACGAGATCAATTAATCATCGATAAAACCGAACCACGGTCCAATTATCTGAAAGCAGGGGCAGGAGATCGGCGAATTATGCAAGAGGGACAATTAATCGTCGAAAAAACGAAGACGAACGGTGTCGCGAAAGAGTGTCCAGCGGCGGGATCGGGTCAATTAGCCCGCGAGCCGATCGCTCCGATGATTAAGATCGAAAAGCGGCTACGCGGGAGAAGAGGTGGGACGAGTGTAGGAGGCGAACGAGGAAGAGGACGAGGACGAGGAGGCGACGAGGAAGAACCGGAGAGGAGTGGAGAGGAGAGGAGATGAGAGACGAGAGAGGCGAGAGATCGTTCGGGCATGTTCCTGGGAAACGTGTCGCGGCGTAAATTCCGCGGAACTTTGAAAACACGCGCGCCGCGCGTACACGGGCCCGAGACATTAATCTCGCGAGTCGCGCTAGAAAATGGCCAGTATCCGTGTAAACTGAATTGCGCCGATGTCAGCGTGAAATTAAAACGTATGGAGAACCGGTTTCCACCTCGACACGGTGTGCTCGCTCGCTTCCTCGCTCTCGCTCGTCCGCCTGTCCGCTCGCGCGCGCTTGCTCTGTCCACGCGGAACCGACCGGAGAACCACGACGCGACGCCCCGGAATTTAATCGGCCGAGCAGAGCTCTACGCGCTCGATCCGAAATCGGCTTGATCTTTGACCGGGAACGGTGCATCTCGTGAATCGCGCGATCTTCGGCCAGAGTTCAGGCTCCCTTGATCTTCGCGATCCTCTCGTTCGTCCAGTTCTGTTATAGCTTCGTCTCTTGGAACTCTGGGATTTTTGTGTTCGGTCTAGGCGTGTCGGCGTCGCTCTCTCTCTCTCTCTCTCGATCCAGGAATCTCTATGCAGGAAACTCGAAGTGTTCCACGATCTTCCTATCTCGTCTTCGGGTGCTGACCTGTAGCATAAACTATTCGATCAACACGTTCTTATGCGACACACTCCAGCAATGAGATGGCCATGAGAATCGGGGTTCAAATGTAGCATATTCGAAGAGAAACGCTTGAAATTCCTTGCGTTCTATCTAGAATTAACTCAGTTAGACATGTTTTGATTACTTAAAACAAAATATCGTGGAAGCATAGCTTTTCGCTGATAAAGATTTGAGTCAGATCTTCCGATGAATAATGATTTAAGGATGCACTGTCAGAGTTCTGGTCGATATAGAATATAGAGACTCTTGCCTATAAAATTCTACGACAGCATTGCACAAAAGTCTGGGTCTTCCGTTCGCTATAAAACTTTGCAGTTCATATCGAATGTAAAAGTTCCTTTATATACGCTGCGAAAGCCGAGTATCTGACAGTTTTAGCGTTCTGTTTTGGAAGAATTCTTTGTATCGCATGCTGGAATTCGATATCAATTTATAAAATTCCTCACAGTTTCTTGCATTGCTTGCATTTCTAGCGCCACTTGCATGTTACATTTATTACAGTCCCAGTGTTTTCTTTAACCAAGAAGATGCGCGTTCGATTAAACATTGTACTCGAATACAACCGTCCATTCCCAGCATTCGATACAGTAAAGCAGAAAAGCGCACTTAACCCGCAGCGAGTGATTGACTATATTTATCCATTAAAACCGTGCCATTTATTTTTTTAAGTGCATCCTAAGACATCAAAGACTCCATTTAAATAACACTGCCAGAAAAAATATCGCAACAGAATGTTGAAACAGAAAGCAACAGACTCTCAGAAATTTCACATAATTTCGAAATGTATGTGCAATACGGGTACGTTTAACCAGTCAACTGTTTTCGACGAATACTCTCGTCACGAGGAAATGGAAAGATTTTATGTTTTAACGAATATACTCGTCGAAAACAGCTAACTGATTAAAAAGGATTTCCAGTCTTTAATTCATTATATATTTTTTAAAAATGTTGCACTGAAACAAGATATAATGAAAATTGAACTTATACAGCATAATTATAGCAACTTACACACTCGTCAGAGTTTGCAACAGCCAACCGCTTCAAAAAGAAACCAACGAGAATGGATGAACTGACGGTTGACGTTCTCAAATTTCCTAGGCTGTTCTTTGGAGAGATAAAAATCGCATGAAGTACAAGAAAAGGTTCCGAATATTTCCTCTTCTCTTCTCTGCGACTGCGAATTGCATCATAGACGTGTGTGGTCCTGAGAATCCGGTGTCCGGGAGTGTCGTAGGTTCGGGCAGAAGGTTCGCGATCACTCAAAACTGGCGGAACGTGTTCGGAATGCGTATCCGGGGCCGCCCTTCGTTCGTTCACGCACGTTTTTCTGCGGGTCCGAGTCCACCCCGAGGGCGTCTCGTACTTGAAATCACGATAATGGGTGATTACGATGCCCGCAGGGCCACAATTTTTCCCTGAAATTCTGTTAGTTTCGTCGCGAGGACCGGTCCCCGGCCCCTCGAAACACGCTGTCCATCATGCTTAAGCGATTTCGCCCTCTGGAAACCATATTTCAAGCTTTTTCGCGGCGAGAACAAAACCGAAACGACGCTGACAATCTTCTTAACCACTTCCTCTCTACCGTTCTTCGCGAGACCTCTGAAATTTACCGCCGACTATGTGTGTTTAGTGTCGTCGAAAGAAACTCGATTGTTAGAACTGTACGGCAGATCGAATCGGCCTATTTCGTATCCTCGTTGCGCAACGATTAAGAACACGACGAAAAGAATCATTCTGCTGGATTGTTGTCGAGCATTTTTTCATCCGGCCGGCGCATTAAATCCGAAGCTACGTGTCGAATTTCAAATAAAAGCCTCGGAAAAGAGCACGACTGACTGAGATGTAAACACATAAAGCTATCAGGGAGGTGCAACAATTTTCGCATTCCACTTTTATTTGTCAAAGAGGCGAAGGGAACGCGCGGCGCGCTATAAACGAAACTATAGAACACATTAACATGTCGCCTTGCGAACACAAGTTGAACGAGTTCATTTGAATACGCGGATATAATTTCGTGCCAACACTTGCCGCGGCTAAATTCTCGTATCAAAATTCTGACGCGCCGTGCCTGACAGAATATTACACTTCCGAGGACCGTTACCGAAATAGCTAGTGGCAGCTAGCGCGTCGAAATTCGCACTATGCCACGTAAAACCGGCTCCGCTCTCAACTTTGCTCCGGCGCGACGCAAAAATCGCGACAGGAATGTCGCGGGGACTGGTCGGATGCGCTAATAACTTATTGCGGTGTTACCAAACGAGAAAGTCAATGGATATTTATACGGGGCGAACACGCGAGATCGAAGTTTACATTCGGTGACTTTCACTGGAGGCATCGGTTACCTCGTAATGTATCTTTCCGAGGGACAATCGCGCGCCGATCCACCGACTAATAATCTCGAATTACGGCCGATCTTGTAGACAAGCAGCGGAGAAACTCTCGTGGACCCGTCTCCGCTTGGCAAACTGTCTTTTCATCTTTATAGATCCAACGGGTTCCGTTGACTCTTCAATCACGGTCGCCGCGATCGCCGTAATCCTCGCCGAAATGGTTACTTTCGATTTCAGAATAAGTCATCGGGACACGTCGCGATAAAGCAACTCGTAGAAATCGTCCGCTAGAATTTCTTAGAGGATACTAGACACTTACGTTACTCATCGGAGTGCATTTTTCCAACAAGTTTATTGTGAATGTTATTTCGTAAACGGAGAAGAGAAGTTTCGCAGCGTAAGATGCTGTGAGTGAGCTTTCATCTGGTAAATATTTTCGCGACGAGCTTAGCTGCCTTAAATTGAAAGGAAATTTTAATCGACGAAAAACTATTCTGTGCTGGATAACGCACGAAGCGCATAATTTTACGGTTACTTTGTGGTGTTGAAACAAATGTCTAATTTTCGCCTCGATTAGCAAATTCGTCTTTCGGCTGACGCTTCTGTGGCCTGCTTCTTTTTCTTGTCTAGGACGGACAAATAAACGCTTCGAATTCCGTAAAATAACTAATCAGCCAGCGTAGCGACGCGACGGGCCGACAAACGAGATCCGCTGGACGTTGTTTGACAATTCTGTTGGCCTGGATCGCGTCAAACGCTGAACAGATTTATTATCGCGGCGCGTCGATCCCCTGGAGATCATCAAAGTGCGCGAAAATGAAAAATTGGAAAACTGAAATAGACCTGGTCCATTGCATAGATTTTACAATCTACGGAATCGATCTATTCTTGAGATAAATTATTTGTCGTATGCATAATTCACTGTTAGTAATGCACATCGGTATTTTTATTCATTTATGCAGAATATTTTCAAATGCAATAATATTTTTAAATGCAACAACATATAATTATTCCAGCAGCCCAAATTTCATTGTTAGAAATTTTCGCTCGCGTTCGAACTTCTTTTTTTAATCTGCCTAACTTCAGCACTTACCAATCTATCAGGGATAGTTAGGGGCGTTCCTCGACCATTTGAGACACCAATAATTACATGGATAATCATCGGTTTAACTTCGTAATTATAGTTCCTCGTGTCACTGCATCGCACGAATCGAACGCTGTTCGCGTGACATCTGTCGGTAAAGTAGTACGCAAGAACGAACATAAAAAGCCGTTCAAGTAACCTATTAATAAGAATTTAAATGTAAAAAGACTCTGACTGAATTATTCGTTACATCTAGTAAAGAAAGATTGATTTCATTTACGAATGATGTGAAAATTCGCGAAAGAGAAATGCAATCTACAAAATCTACAAAAATTGGATCGAAATCCATGGTGGAACATGATTCTCTTTTGAACAACAATTCGAGACGACTATCCGCGTGAACTTATCTTCGGCGATAAAGTATCCCTGGAGGATCGTAAAGACGAGAAGAATCGTCTTGATAGAAATTAGAGTGGAAATTCGAGACGATGGTTTCTTTCCACTCGATTCTCGGTCAACTCCTCGCCGCGCGGAAACATTGTGAAAGCGTGAATCCGTAAGAACTGTGCAAATATCGAGTATCACGTGTCCCGCCTTCTTCTTCGCCGTCTTCTTCTTCGGCGAAGAAGGCAAAAATCCTTTCGGGATGCATCGGTTCGTTATTACCGTGTCGTATTTAGCATCTCATTTCACGAGCGCCGATGAACAGCGATGGTTTAACCGGCGAGCCCGATTATCATAATATTCGTGAAATGAGAAGGTGCTAATTCTCCGGTTCGCCATTATAGTTCGTCGTTTATTATACGGCCGCGCCGATAGCTGTCTCTTAATGAATGCGTTAGTCTCCGGGTAAACCGTTTCTGGAGAGCGTCGACATTAATCAATGGGTATTTAGCAATTTTCGTCGGGTTTCTCCTCGAATTCCGGAATCGCCGCGAACGTTGCCATCTTGATCCTGTTTAAAGTTGCAGTGCAAGTTAGCGGCTCGGCTGCCGGCTCTACCTAACCGAAATAAATACACCTTCGAAACGGTAGCATACTTTTAACTAACCAGATGGACAAAGATGATCCGCCATGTTCATTGCACAGGCAGCGATGCATAGGCTGATGTTCGTTATTATACAACAGATGTGTATAGAAGTTAAAACTAATTGAAATGCAAGAAGTGCAAGGCAATCGAAAATGTGCTTCTTCTCTTCGCAATTTAAACATGGTCGAACTAATACGATAACAATATCCGTCAATTTTTCTGACATTTCATAGCCAAGTCAGTCTTCGCCAAGGCATTTCTCCCGCAAACACGTAAAATTTGCAACCAGATGATTAGAGTCGCTACACGTCCCAACTTTAGAGCCTGCGAGCGTTAGATCGTCGGTAAAACTGTTAGTAAAATATGGTGTTAACTGCTTCTAAGTAGTTCAGCTTCTGCGAGTGACTAGCAACGCGGATGTTTATACGTTTACGCAGCGTTAAAGCCTCGGACAGTATACAATCTGCAAGGTTCTATAGAATTTCTAATCTACGTCTCCGCTCCCGATCCATGGAAAGAAGATGCTCCGCGCGCAGTTTCTCCGAATTTGGCTACAGCAACGTCGATGAAACACCTAATCTTTCAACTAGCAAATGAATGGAAATTCGGTACGCAATTCGCGAGAATAAACGAATAGTTCTCGAATTAACGTCTGACGGTGATGCGTGCAATACGCAGTAGTCGAAACAAGTGGAAACGGTCTGCCATGAAACGACACGGCGTACGCCTGAATGCAACGCGATTTCTTGGGAAAAGACATCTTCTACAGAGACGAAAGCATTTTAGTATCACTGTCGTTGGAGGAAGTGGAGTGAAATCGTTCGAAGGCTGGGAAGCGCCTCGGTGCGTTCTCCGCGATTTTTCGCGACTTATCGCTAGTGGATTCGCGGCTGCACCATCTCGCGGCGCTCGAGGTCGCGGACGTGGAAACGGTAAATCATATCGCGGCGTCGTTCGGGGCCCGTATCGAGTACGTTTCGCCTAGTGGAAGCCAATTTCGCACGACAGGCCGGCAGTACTCCGCGGGCCGGCCCCGTGGAATCCGGTAGGGTTTCGCTGGGAGCCAGAAGCGTTGCAGTTTACTGGCGGACGATGCCACGACGGAACGCTTTAGAACGTGAAACCGCCTTTCGAGCTGCGCCGAGCCTGACCGAGCCGAGCCGCGCCGTGCCAGATTTACGAGCGAATTCTGCGCCAGCGAACGCGTCGCGAATCGCTCGACCCCGAACGCTACGCCCGGCAGAGCTTTCGAGCGACGTCGATAGCCCTTTGTCGATGCCGGAACGCGCCACGATTTCTTGCCGCCGTTGTTGCGGCCTATTCCTACCGCGGGAGATCGTTTACTTACCAGATTTCGCGGGAACGAGCTGACCGTGACGCGTCTGCCGGACTGCCTCGATAATACTGCACGATTCTTGCGTACAATGCCACCAGGAACTCTCGAAACGTGACATTTTTTACGCTGCTCAACAAAATTGTAACAGGCAAATTTCGAATGAAAATCGACCATCTTTGACTCGCGGTAACTCTGCGAACAATCTTCGCAGGATGACGAATCTTTTTTTAAATTAAAGGGGGAGGATCGAACTTGTTTCGACTCAATATGGCGTCGCATTGGAAGAATAGCAGTGACAACGTTACATCAAACTTGAAATCCAAAAACAGCATCTTAAAGTAGAGATTTCAAGCGTCAATTTAAACGAACAGTCATTATCATATGAAACATCATATAACAGTCATTATCATTATCATAAACAGTCATTATCGTTATAATCAGACAAAGTTGGATTATAACTCAAAGGATCTTGAATTTGATAATATATTTTCTCTTTTAGTGATTTTAACGAGTTGCACAAAATTGGAAAGACGTTCTTCAATGCCCGTAATCTCTCCCCGATTTCGTATAGTAAATACTATATAAAATTCCTAATCTAATTATAAAAGTTTAACTGTAGATAATTGTCTGCTCAACAAGGAAATTAATAGTACAATCTAACAATAATTGATTCGCGTGAATGGAGCGATTTTATTTTCATTTACTTATACATACAAGCAAACACGCATTTTTATAACAGCAGAAATAAACATGTGACTCCTAACAAATGGCGGAGGATCGATGAATCGAGTAAACAATCTATAAAGACTTGTTTCAGCGTTCTAGTGCTGACTAAAATGTGTACGGCTTGTTCTGCAGTGCATGTAATTCTGTCAATCTCTATTATTATTTATCAATGTACATGTCCAATGTCCACGAACGCGACGATTGTATCGCCCACGACAAATTCACATTTCTGCTCGGCAATCGCTGTATACTACGCACCGACGTACCTTTCTTCGTTCGAAGGTTCGAAAAAGGGTGGAAATTTCGCTGCGGGTAAAATCGTATTTATATATATAGAATGAGCATATCTTATCTGCAGGTTATGATTAACGTTCCGGAGGTGTCGGTCGAGACAGCGTCCCGTTGCATCTTGGTCATAAATCGAATCTCGGGGAACGCGCAAGCGATTCCGCGTCACAATGCAAGGTTAGACATTGTAATCGCGATCCCCGCGATGCGGTTCGACAGGGAAAAACTCGTTGCCCACGCGAATAGTTCTAGGCTGAAACGAGCCGGGCTCACGATTCTCGTGTTTCGCTTCTCGTCTCGCGGGCTCGAAACTTGCGAAACTTCGTTAGGAGGAGGATGTTTCTCCCGGAGGAACCGGGTTTCTTTCCGGGACCCATTAACACGCTCGGCGTCGCGCCACCAACGCGAGAAAAAGTAGCGCGGAATTCACTCGGTGAGGTTAAATTCGGACAGAATTGATCTTTAACCCTTTCGGTACGAGCACTCTTTCCGCCGTGACACTCTCGCTGTACGAGACCCCGCGCCGAAAATTGCCGCCGCACATGACCAGTCCTCCTTTATAAGAAGATATTTCCTAAGCGTTAAATAAAAACTGTGCTTAATAAAAGGACATTTTTTAGCAATAGTGTTGCTTGTAGCTTAAGAGATACTCAGAGGTACTTATATAAAATATTAAGATTTATTTATATAAAATTCTGTTATTTATACCGGTCATCGCACGTGCGCCGGATATATCCGGCGCTCGGCCACAGCGGTCGTCGCGTGGACGCCGGATATATCCGGCGCTCGTACCGAAAGGGTTAAACGCAATATACTGGACCGAAATATTGGAAGGAAGAATGGCAATAAAGAACGTTCAATGGTACATACTGCGTCGGGAATGAGATCGCACACGCTGCCGGACACTCGTTAAAAGGGAGACGAATTCGACGTAAATCAGAAGGTTGATCAGTGTCATACTTAAGGCAGGCCGAGGAAACGAGGATTGGCAATTTACCGGGCGGTGCAGAAGTGTCGCGCGGCTTCTACTTGTTTCACCGCGGCTTGCGTAATCGTGTAATGAGACGGTAATCGAATTTGATTAGGAATTCGCCGTGCAAGGCTCGTCTGGTTTTCTACCGGCGGTTGATCCGGCATTTTCGTGCGCGTGTAATTAGGATTCAGCGCCAGCAGTTGATTAGCCGGACGCCGATCGAAGGCGAGAAAGGCATACGTCGCGGAGGAGGAAGTCGGTCTAAGTGAATCGAGAACGATCGAGAAGTTAAATAAATCGTCCGGGTGGCTATTGCGGGATCGCGATAGCACCACGGGAACTCTGGTTCGTTATCCCGGCACCGTTGACAGCGGTAATTCTATAACGATTTTTCTCCGCCTCGCTTATTAGCCGGACTAGTCGTCCGAGCGATGCCGATTTTTCCGAGGCGGCAGCCGTGAAAGGGTCTCGACCGTGACCATTCCGATGGAAATCGAAAGCGACAGGCTGGTCGAGCATAGAGATGCTCGATGTTGCATAATATAGTCGAACAGTTGGGAGAAAATTGGTGCAGCTCTGTTTCTCGTGGATAGAACAGTCCAAAAAGAGTAAAGAAATCGACCGGGGCGAAGACCAGAACGTATAAAATGCATTGTCGAAATGACGCGAAAGGTGTCGCTTTTGCTATAAAGCAACAATATTATATTACACTATTTATAATATTATATTAATATTGTAGTATAATATATGCAATGCTATTATTAACATTATCTAATAAATATTGCATAAATTTGAAGAGTAATCGGGTTACGAATAAAAGAGACACCATGAGACGCATAAACCATTTTACCAATTGCGCTGTTAAATATTAAATCACCGCTGTTAAATTTTGTTCCTCGTAATGTTTATTTAGTTTGGATTACGCGTATTTCATTTGTACAATTTAGAATGGTCTATAAGAAATAATAGTACTAACAGGTGTTTCTCATAAACTGTAGAATAAATTAATCGAATATAAAATTATCTGTACAGAACGTTCGAAAATTGAAGGACTAAACGGAAAAACTAAAAATACATGCAGCCAGAAGGTTACGAAATGATCAAGCTATAAATTACGCAGATTACAATCGTAGTGACATAACTAACATTTTCAAAAATGTTAAATGTTTTCGAAAATGACAGAAAAATGAATAACACTAACTATAAAGTCATTACAAACTATCATAGCTCTAAATTATCTTAACAATAAATTTAGTCTTAGCAAAGAATACACGAGTTTATAAACATTAACGCTTCGTGTTCCTCAAGATTAAGAAAATGTACGAAAATGTACCACTCAATTGAACCTGTGAAGTGCTTCGAAAAAGCGTATACCAAATCCAAAGGGCGCGAACCAATCTCTTTCATACGAGAACTGAGGATCTTGGAGTCGATCGTGGATCGGTTTCGTGCGGATAATTTCGTCACTGTCCTATCGACGCGGGCACGAACGGAGAAGAAACAACGAGGATCGTCTCGGGCGGATATTCGCGAGATCGAAAGTGGCAACGGGGTAAGCAGACGCGCGACGGAGAGCGGAAACCGGGCAAAGATGGTAGCCCGGAGCCGATCGACCTGTCATTACTCCACCTCGATGGAAGAAGCATGATCCAAAACCGTAAATTACGTGGCATCCCGAGTCGAGGAGAGTGTAGGTAACCGTCGGAGGGACGACCGGGGCGAGGAGCGGGAGAGGAGGCTGAAATGAGACAAGGCCGATTCGGCGCGGGCTGGGGAGAGTCCGGGCCCCAAAGAGGAGACGAAAGGGGAGAAGACGAGGAGACAAGGCTGCCGCCGCCGATGCTGCTGCTGCTGCTGGTGCTCGGGAGAGGCGATGCTGGTTTCGGGCCCCGGTCGCTCGAGCGGAAACGCAAAAGCGGGCGCGCGATCGGGAATTAAAACTCCGACGTGGCATTTACATCGACTACCGATCCGTTGGGTCCCGGGACGGCACACGGGCCACGGAATGAAAGGGAAACGTAGTCAGGGAGCAAAGGAAATCGGGGAGAAATTACTGGGTTAGGTCTGCGAGGCCCAGGGTCGGCATTCTTTGGAGACTATTTCGCGTTTCGTTAATCATGCGTTTGTTTGCCGCAGAAGTTCTCTCTGGAGACTCGGCCATATAATAGACGAAATTTCTGGAACAAGCGCTCTGGATCGACTAAACTAATTGTTAGATTACTATCGCTTAACCCTCGCACTGCGGCTAGATAGTCGTTTTAATTTAGTGCACGTTTTGTTATCTAATTTTTTGCAGAAATTAGATTACGTTGTTATTACTCTAGGAACAGCAGAACGAATAATAAATCTACAAGAAGAGATTTCGGAAATATGTTTTGAAAGATTCATGGATATAGAATGTTAGAAGCGTCTTTAAGTATAGCTGTTAAAATAGTCCGTTGTCCGAGGGTTAATTACGTAAATAGGTGTCGTACAAAAAGGTCGAACCCGCCTACGAAATTGATCAACATAGATCTGTTTATTCTTTATTCTATCTTTATTCTTTTTGGAAAGAATTTTTTAAACTGAAACGAAAAATTACTAAACTTTCTGACCAAATAAATATTTTTCAATCATCTACTAGCACGAAATGACGATAGCAATTACCAAAAAGCGATAATAAAACCGTGTAATGAACTGATCAAACATGAAAACTTGAATCCACATAAGTTATTTTGCAAATGGCAAGACTATAAAAGGGTCTCTTCGGAAGGTTAATTTAATTGGTATAAAAAGCGGTGGTTAACGAGCAGATGCGCAAAGATGGCGGCGTCTAGCGTCTGTTCCGCTTCCGAGCGCGACAAGCTACGTTTCGATCCGACTGGTTTGAAGAAGCGTTTCTTTATTAATGCGACTCTTAACTCCGCGTTCCCGTTACGAGCATCCTCGAGCACTCGCATTAATACAATCGTCATCACGATCGCGTAACGAATCTTGAAACGAACCGAACAGCAATCCGTCGTATTATTCCGAGTTCCATCGCGAATCGCTTGTGTTTAGTGCGATTTATGCGCGCAACACAATAGCTGCGAGCGGAACTTCTCGCATTCATTGTGCAGAAAAAGTCTGCGAAATTTGTAAACGCGAAACTCCATACAATCGAATTCTTTTTCAGCAATTATTCGATTGACCGGCGCTGCTTCGATCAAAATAACAATTCGGAGAAAATAGGATAACTCTGATTCGACAGGTTTTTCATTCGCATTTAGCAAAGTAGAAATTCGATCGAGCTTTCGTTTGCGTGAATTAAGGTCGGACATTTATAAAAATCGGTTGTTCGCGATGAAGTTTCGGCGAACGTGTCTTTTAGGATCGCGTTTGGTGGGCGACGTCTTTATCGGTGATTTGTACGTCGTTCAACGAGGAACAGGGAACCGAGGATTCCGTTTCAAAATATCATCCAAACCTAGCTTTACCGTGAGCGACTGATGTCCAAACATTCCACGGACATCGTCTAAATATCCGAGCCGCCGAACAGCTTTCCATACAAGTAACTAACACTCGAGGATTCAAGTACCATTGTTGGAGTAACAGAGAACCAAAGATTCCATTTCAGAGTGTCATCCAGTCCACTATGTACAATAGAATCTCGGGTTTCCATTCGGCCCGCCGGGCAAACAGAATTCCGCGCGTCGTTTTTTTTTCATCTGTCAAAGAATACAATAACAATCTCATGCAAGAACCGATGACGCTCGCGGCGGCCATATTGTCGTCGGAAGACACGCCACCGAATCAAACATTTACGGACGCGCAGATATCTATTCCGGGCAAGCGTCGGGCAATCGAATACAATTTTTTACTTGCTTGCACCTGTCTTCGAATCACTACAAAAGCGTGTGACAATTAAATTCGATCAACGCTAAAAATTTATTCATTCTTACGTTAATCTATTGGGTCTATCCGCAACGTTGAAATAGCAGTTAATGTCTTGGAACTAAATTTCTCAATTTTAATTTGACTAAATTAAATATTTTGCTTTCATGAAATTTTCGAGTCCGTTCAGTGGTGAAGTATTAACGGAGTTAAGTTTAGGGTAAATGTTGAGAAATTGTCAAATTATTGCATGAATAACAGCAGGATAAAAATTACAGAAATTGTAAAGGCTTTATTAGGAAATTGTAAAAATTGACATGATATGCTCGCGTTCGTTGAGCCATGTCATTTATTGTAGAAACTTAATTAGTTGTTCTATACCCTTGTCATAAAGCAGATAATCACAGTTGCCGATTGCGAGCGCGGGCAAATCGAAATTCCCATCAAACGGACACGATTCTCGAAAGCTCGAGAAAACGTCGGCAGGTCCGTGAAACAAAAGAAGCCGAGCATCGTGTACACAATTTGAACCGGACCGCGGTAATTCCAGCTCGTCCGAGGCTGGACAACAAGAAGGCCCGGTTTCAATCAGTTACAGTCACGGCGAGCACCGTGATTACGCGTGGACGACATTAAACACTGGCATTACGCATTAGTGCATTAACCGGGACAAAAGGACGAGAGACGAGAGCTACGACTGCAAAAAGAACAGAGGACAGACGAGTATAGCTAGCTCGAGAAATCCGTGGACAGCATTATCGATCGGCGCGATCGGCCACCGAATCGGCCGCGATCCTCTCGATCCTCCCTCGGCACGATCGTTAATACCTGTTGGTTCTGTTTGATGCGGTGGAGCAACGTTCGGGGACCGGGATCGGGAACGCAGAAGAACCGGGACAACGAGAACCGGCCATTAACGATCGGTAGATATCGGTCCCGGCAATTTTTGTCGCTCGCGATCACCGCGAGGCACAGGCGACGCCGCTCGAAAGATGAACAATGTGACTTTGATCGACCCGTTCCGTACGTTTAACGCTGCCATTATCGCGAACTAATAATAATACCGCGTCGCCGCGGGCGGCACAGCCTCGGAACCGTCGCACCCCGGAATCCTACCCGCCGCGAGACTTCCTTTCCCAGAGCCAGGCTCTCTTGATTTACATACGAAACGTGTTTGGCAGCCGGACCCGCTCACTGCCGGAGGGCGTGGCGATTTTTGGCAGGCGCCAAGCCGCGCCGTGCCGAGCCTCGCCTCGCCGGGACAACGCGACACCGGAGGACACCGGTCAATCGCGAAGTCGATGCCTGCCAATAAACCGAAACAGATTATTATTCTTCTACCGACTTCTCCGCCATCGAAAATTTTTACGACGGTTTTTATATGCTTAGGCGGCTCATTTTCTTGGATTTATTTCACGGGATCTCCTCCTTATAACTCTGTTTCTTTCAACTCGCTAATGGAATAGTTGCTGTTCGTCCGGTTTAACTGCAAGAAATTAAACAGGGCAGACGACGACTGCGCGAAATGGACATTTGTTGCTGGGCGAGAAGCATCTATGTTCCCGAAGAGATGACAAATGTGAGAACGTAATGCTCACGGCCGAAGTTTTGCTACAACTACAGAAACTACGACAGCACAATTCCGTATTTGATACGTTTGATTATATTGTTGCAGCCGGTGAACAGCTTTACGATGTAATTTCATGCGTTAATAGCGTCGAGACCGAGGAAATACAACAAAAACCGATAAAATTCTGCGAAGGTTGCAATCTTGTTTTCTCGGGAAGTTTTCTGTGCGCTGTAAAACGTTGCGATCGCAATGTAGCTATTTTTGTCTTTAGGTTGAGAATTATTTCACGATCTTTTTCTACAATTTTGTGTGGTCGTGATATCTCACTTTCTTATAGCTATGAATCACGGTTCAACTTTACGCCATCTTTATCGTGTCCCTGCGCAGTTGTTTCAATTTACGATTGTCTCTGTGAAGCAGTCGCAACAGGCATTAAAGTCTCCGATAAAGGGACAGGTTTTAACCCCTTGCACTATAATAACGTCCACCTCGCGACGAACATTTCGCACAGAATTTAATAAATAAGACTGCCAATCATTTATTCCAAACCGTAATAAAATTCGAATCAACTGTTTCCAAAATCTGTAAATAAAAGTAAATAAGAATAATCAGGAAGGAAAAGTCTTTTCGTTTTCATCAAGGAAATGATCAAGGACGAAGAAGTTTCTATCAACGCAATTCTTAAACAGATCGTAGAGCAAGGGGTTAAAATGATTTCTGTGACGTGTGTCACTTAAGAGCTTCTGAATATCGCTAGTTTCGCTAGTACTTTTTTGCTAGTAGCATGCATTGAAGTCACTAGATCGTGCATCTAAGTTACTAGACTGTGCACTGAAATTTCAGATTAGAACACGGAGGAAACCAAGTCACTGCGATTTCCATTGCAAAAGTGCATCGGAGTTGTTCCCGGTCGTTGGGTTCTCATGCTGGAAACTAAACATAAAAATAACGTTAACAACGGTAAAGACAGGACACCACGGCGCAGTGATTAAATCGAAAAGCAGACAATTAAAACAGAAACTCGCGAACGCCGAAGCAACAGCGAGTGAAAGGTGCACAAAAATCGCTGTTGTGTCTAGCAGTCAAACGGAAAAAGTGCGAGATTAAGATCATCCCGGACCTTTTCGCAAGAAACGAAATCCCGGCGGTGTTGGCGAGCGACGAAGCAATTGAAAAAGGAAAACCCGTCGGAGTTGCATGTAATTAACTATTTAAAGAAAAAAAGCGATTATGATCAGTCGCTTGTTGCGCGGAAGTGGGGGCAAATGAATTCTATGCAAGAAGGAGAAACGCTGTAACGACCGGGGACTGGCGAGGGGAGAGAAAGAAAAAGAGTGAGAGAGGGGAGAGAGAGTAAAAGAGAGAGAGAGAGAGAGACAGAGAGACAAAGAGAGAGAGAGACTGCAGGTAGCTGCAATCCAATTTAGAGACGGATATCCACGCGAGATCTTCACGATTTCTACACACGAATAAGACGCCGAGCACCGGCCGTGAAATCATATGCGGTGTCCAGTCACGGATGGCATTGCCGTCGCGATCGCTGTCTCTCCTTTCGAAGGGAAAAGCCGGAGCCGGAGCTGCGGCTCCGACAGTTAGCGATCGCGCCGCCAGGTGCCGCCAGCAACTGGAACCGCTCACTATAGCCGCGACCCGGGATCGCCGGTGCATACTGCAACTCGTCGCCGGTGAGTAAAAGTGCAGCAAGTTAAACGGAAAACATTTTCAATATTTCCGTACATTTCAATTTCCATATGCATTCTAATTTTACTGTACTGTAATTTCTGTTGCATACAGGAAAAAATTGCAGGAGATTGGTTTTTAGACATGTGACAATGATTTCGCACATAATCTACCAAATATGAATGTTATTCATTTTTTTTTTTTTAAGTCGAAAGAAAATTTGACTCTTCTATTGTCAATACACATCTTTATGCTGAATAAAAATGTCCTACATCTTTCGCAAGATATACGAATGAAATATTAACAAATTATTTCTTCTAATGATTATGTTAACTAGAAGATAACGCGACGATATCATTAAATTCTTGGTACGTCCTCACAATGTTATATTCCATCTACTTGAAACTGTTATCGAGCAGCTCAATTTTTCCAAATAGTGCAATTGTTGCAGTTGCAAAGTGCACTTTCATTCTACACGGATCTTTTACGATTTTTATTACAGTGTCTGACTCATCTTGACGCTTTTAATGAAATCGGCAGACAATGTCAAAGAGGTTAATGCTATCTCGCGAGATATTTCGAAGCGCTCGCACAGAGATTGATCAGTCAATTCGAGCGAAAATCGTGAATCACCGTGGTCGTTAAAAAGTCGCGTAAGTGCGCGATGGTTCCCGATTCCGCGGGAAACCATCAAACGAAATGAAACTCGAGTATGCCAGTTCTCGGTGCACCCGCGCGATTACGCATTGCGCAACGAACCCAGTGACGCCTTGCACCGCCGCACAATGTATTCCCATGCTCCCGAGGAACCCATTTTCCAGCTGAAAAATGAATTCACCTAATGACGTGTAATGTAACCGTATCGTTTCCTCGCGCTCGTTCTGAGTTTTATTACTTTCTTGTCCCGGACTGTGTGTGCTTTATTAAGTATCACGCCATTAGGACACTTTAATTACCGCTACGTGCGCGACCTGCATTGTGCGGACCGTCGACAGGAAACGGTCCGAACGTCCCACCTACATATTTCCAATTTCTCAGATCGAAAGTGCATTAATTTCCCGCGCAGTCAGTGAACAACTAAATACGCTGTTTACCACACTTTTACAATACGCGCATGAACCTATGAGTTTGAAATGGCTCGGCAAATCAAACCTGTTCGATGTTTCCAAAATTCTAGATTTGCACAGTGTCAGAGCTCGGTGAAAAGAAAGCTAGATGCTTAAGTATGAGAACGTTAATAGAGATTGGCGATGCATGTTTAACTTTTGAGAAAGCTCTCCATCATTTTCTAAGGCAACGTCTGAAGGACAGCTACTTCCGACGCACTTTCCTAATTAGTATCCTAATCACAGATCTCGAACGCCTTCTGGCGTCCGATACAAAGGCAACCGTCAAACAATCAGCAATGATTTACGCCGAGCTCGCACCCGAGTGACAGTGAACGCTTGAAAACGGTGTCTGATGCAGATCCCCGAGAACAGTTACTTCCGATGCGGTGTTCTAATTAGAATCGATAATTGCGGGTCTCGATGGGTTCGCAGCATCGCCAGCGCGAGCCGGCATAAAGGTAATTGTTCGACAATTTCATTAGCCTGGCTGATTTTTCCGTGAGAATGCCGCGGACCCGTCGCGAACCACTCGACGAGGCGGGTTAAACGATCCTCGAGGCGGATCCGCGTCGCTCCGATTCTCACCGCGAGCACGCCAACCAGAGGAGGCTATGATTTATTTTTTCTTTAAATTACCGAGCTTCCTAGTCAGGCGTTTCCTTTCTTTTGTTTACGCCGAGAGCGCGATCGGAAAGGAAACGGTGGTTACCCGCGGTTCATTTGCAAAAATAGAAAGAAGAAAACCAGGGAGACAGGGGAGGGAAGCCGATCCGCGTTCCTGATTGATTTATTATCGCCGAGGAAATGGTACGCTATGAAAATTTCATTGGGCGAACGCTAAAGGGGCAAACGGTACCCCGGGACGCTCTCCCGGAAAACCGTTCTCCCTGTTATGCTAATATTCGCGAACCCTTAGAGACGCGATCGAGGCTGACGCTAATTGCTCCTCGCTCCCTGGGAATTTGATATTTATTGTTCTATTCGGAGATTAAATTAGCACAATTTGTTCGAACAATGGAGATCAAGTCCAGAAAGAAATCGCTTTAGGGAAATTAACCGAGCAATCGCGAGCTAAGCGGTGAAACCGCTAGGCGGACTACATACTTCGTTGCGAATATTGTATTATCGAATTCTGGATTCAGGACCATTCTTGATTAGGACTGGTTATTTATTGATTTTTACCGGAAACAATAAACTTCTTGATCGATCCTCGGACGACAGGCCATTTTAACTGTACAACTGACGATTATTAATTCTCAGAGTTATTCATGATTATATTATATTATTCATGATATTAATCCTCATGCAGATCTATTATTCCTTCTGTCGTTCCCGCTATGAATTGAGCAGTTAGATAACGATTACAAGTAGGCTACGTTTTATCTGTAACCACAGTTAGAAGGTTAATAAGTTTAGTGTATTTTTTCTTCACTTAAGGACTTAAGGACCATTTCCAGTTTGTCTACTTTTTACTATCATTTTGTAATCCGATGCATAACAATTAAGGAAAATTATGTCTCAGTCTTGCATATTATGTAATTGTTGTTAATTAATTCCGACCACTATGCCACTTATGCATAAACTTGACACGACCGCAAACGGTTAAGTCGAAATGTTTTCATTAATACGTTGAGCGCCACGTCAGTCAAATGTGGGTGACACTAATTTCTGACCAATTTTGAAAATTCATTTTTATTGCAATATATTTGAACAAACTGAATTTGACTAGAATCTTTCGGATGTGAAAGAGTTCTAATACCCTGTAATAAATATTAACTTTCTAGTTTCGCTTTAATTAATTAAATTTCATTAACTATGCGGGTATTTTGGCGGCTGATAGTCGGCGCCCAACGTGTTAAGGGAATCGAAATGTTACTCGTGTTTCGGCGTAGGCAACTATTTCGAATAAAACTGCCTGTCCTCCTTCCTCGGGTGTCCATAGCATCCGAGAACGTCCCGGAAGAGGAGCATGAGGCGCGCGATGACCACAGTATAAAATACACAAGAAGTAACCGCACCTGAGGCGATTTAAGAGACAGTAAATGGCGCATGAATGCCTTCGCTGACAGTGGCGTCGTCGAGCTGGACGGCAATATCGCCTCTCTAGCGCAGACTTTTTCGTGTTCGCATTCAGACCTTGTCGACGTCTTCGTGATCGATCGTTGAATCAATTGACCCGGTAGATATCCGATTGTCTGTTGAATGGCACCGAAAAACGGTAACCGATAGCTGGACTGCAAATCTTTATGCTAAATAAAAGTTTCTTACGTCAGTTGTACGAGATTGAAGCCAGTTTCATTCTTTCTTTCATAATTATAATTGGTTGAAACAAATTTGTTAATAATTTTCAATCATCTCAGCTTACTAGAATCACGATCTCCCCTGAAAGGAGACAACGGAGTGCAAAGGGTTAAATTACACCTTCTCACTTGTGCCATAATCGCATCAAATCCGCAGTCTATCTATAGGTGTTTGTCTCTGGTACGAATAGACTATCGACGTTTCTTCGTCACTTTATCTTCGATATTATCTTCGAGATCGGGAATAAACGTCTAGGGAATTCCATCGACTGGAAATAGGTCTATAAAAATCGACATTAGCATAACGATGCGCAGTCTATCCGCTAGGTATGAAGGCAATCGATGTTTATTCGTCGAAGGTCGCGGTTAATTACACGATTACTCCCGATGTATCGTTAAACGACGATAAACAAGCGCGATCTCTGAACCGATATTCATTTCCATCTAGCAAACTAAATCCTGGAACAAAGGTTGTCATAAACTTTAATTTTTCGTAATCTTTAACTTTTCATAATCTTCGAGTTTCCATAAACTCAAGAATAAAATCGCGTGTCTCTTTCTTGTAAAATCAACGAAACCACGAGCGGAGGCTAATTTCATCGTGATCGGCGCGACCATAAACGTTTTAATGTCATCTTTCAGAAATGTACAGGTGCGCGGACGCGAAGGGAACCTCGTCCCAGCGACCGGTAATGAATTAAATATCGGTTGCGACCGTTGATTCCCGTAATCGCGTGGCCGCATGATTTCGCGGCGAACGTTCAGGACACCGTCGGTCGTTTAAACCAATGAAATTCAAAGGGCGGGGACGTCAGGGACTCGAGATACACGCGGCCGGGTTCATCGGCCAATTTAAACGACATTAGGGCATGCTGCGAAAGAAACGACGTGTCCCGTTCCGCGGAATGAGGGGCTGAGGGGCTGAGAGCAAGAAATTGCCCGCCCGGAGGAAGCAGTCGCCGCGCAAAAAGAGACATTCTGCCGTGCGGAAAGATACCACCGATTACATGGTATCAACGGTTTAATGATCGCTCTCACGTACGCGCGATTTCGCTAATTCGAACTGTTACCTTACGGTGGCCCCCCACCCCTCGCCGCGGCTCGATTCGTGCGAGCTTGCGAGTTCGATCATTACCAATTGCCTCCGAGCGAACTCGCGCGATCATCCTGTTGAACGATCACGACTGCTCGTTTTGTATTTTCTGCCTTCTTTTTCAGCCGAAACTCCGCTCCGATCTCTAGTCGGACCTAACCGATGCTCTTTCTCATGTAAAATGCAGACTTTTCGAAATTTTAATCAGTTTCCTGTCTTCGACGTGCATGCTCGTTATGAACAGATAGCAACGGTGGCAGTAAAACGTTCGTTTTACTTGCGTTACGACCTATAAATGGCGTTCTACAATTTTTGTATCTATATAAGGTTTTCAGAAAGGTGTACTAAGTATTATCTAGGCCGAATAGATGATAAATATTCAAATAGACTTGGATCCGAAAATGCTTTGTTCAAGAGATACGGACTTTTAAAAATATTTATTGCGGCATTCATAACACTTACGAGTCCATGAAATTGTCATAATTTGTATGAGACAGAAATTGTGGTGTCGCAGAGGATTTATTGGTTTAGAATCTTTAGGTAATAAAGTTCTGTCAGGGTAGATTAAATAAATGACAGTGTAATATATGTTCATTGCTCTTATTGGTTAAAACATTTTGTTCAATTATTTATATTTTTCGAGAAATATAAGTGTTTCAGAATTTGACACAATTGTTTTGTCCAAAATTTCTAACAAATTTCTGTCAATTGTCTTTTGCGCTGGTTTCCAGACCGAACGATAGATTGTTTATAAATATAAGCAATGGAAATGCACACAGTTTGATGATAGTAGCAGGTTTAAATCTGTAGAACGTTGTTCAAAATTGGCACCTGAAGAAGCTGCGAGAGACAGGTCCGACAAAGATGTCCGTTTAGACTGTCTTATTCTACTGTGATAATACTGTCTTATTCTACTGCGTTCATACTGTCTTGGCACATAAACGACCGCTCACAAGATTTCTCTTGTTTCAATGCATAAAGGAACTTGCTTCGAAAAATATCATACCCTGCGGAATTACTAATCCTAATAGTACATGATATATTAGTTTGAGGTTAATAAATATTTGTATTTTTCATTTCCTACATGTATTTAAAGATATTTATTTCTAAAACGAGTAAGCCTATGTAAAATAATATGCGGTCACTTAAGTGTTAATATACCGCGTTCGTACTATTTTCTACCCTGTGCAGGCAATCATCGACCAAACAAAAATGAAAATGAAACCGTCAATTATTGAATTTGCGGTTTAATGAATCATCTCTGTCCGACAAGGATGTTCCTGCAAGAAAAAATGACTTCTTGGCAGACGATGATCTCGGTCCGGGGCAGAGATGGACCCGTTCGCGTGCGGAAACCAGAAAAATTCGGGTCCCACGGTGCGCACGCGGTGCGGCGACGGCTCGCGTTCTCAGACACGATCGTTTAGGCTGCCCCGGCGCTCCTTTCACGTAACAGCGAACTGTTCAGCTGGTTCGCGGAACGCCTTTTCACCGCGCGGATCTTGCCACGCACGCCCGCGAATCATCGGCTCTCGTTCCGCCATTCCTGCGAGCCACCGGCAGAGAAACAACATTCCTCGTTTCGGGAGGAAAGCCGAAGTCTGGGAAAGTCGTCGACAAAATAGAAACACGCGACTCGACTTTTCGGGCTCCGGAAACTGCAATGAAAATGCCAGTTACCTTTTTTCATTCACCCTGTCGTCGCCGCTTAAAGGTGAAAGTGGTGGATCGAGGGAACCTGTCGTTTTTGTCCGCAGACAAACGCTCGCCGGTTACAAAGTTGGACATTGCAGCGATGATTAGCTCTTAATTGCCGCGGACGGTCAGGAAGCAATCCTTTCGAATCGTAAAACCCCGACTAACTGAAATATTTCTCGCGGTGCGTCGAACCCTGTTGTAATTCCGACAGCGGTTGACTATTGTCAAACCATTTGCTGCTGTTCCATTGTGTGCTTGGCACCTCTTCCTTGAGAATACACTGGGGTGTCCCGTAACGAACTGATTCGTTTTGGTACCCCGCTCGTTGTAGCATCCATTCGTTATAGGTTCCATTGATTGATATTGATACATACGTTAACGAATATTATTACCAAATACTGAACATAATTATTACTGAATATGACTTTACATTTAATGTAATTTGTCAATATTAATCATTTACAATTATCCAGATTGCAAAGATACATTTGTGAAGTATTTTTTTTTTCTTTTTTAATTAAATGTCAATATATTTATAAATAGATTTTATAAAAATCGGAATAAATGTCTTATTGTTACTTTTACGAACTGATATAAAGTAGTTTTCTTCAATGCTCCGTGAATCTCCAGTGCTAATTTTTACACAGTATGGTATCCTTTCACTCGATCTGTTTTTCCAAGGAAAATTGTATGCGACGCAAAGACACGCGCGGAACGCGATACTTTTTCATCTTCAGTGAAGTACCGCAACATCCACAAGCTGGTTAACAAAATTAAAACGTGCACGTTGCATCCGTCTTACGTTACCAAAAGCGATCATTTCTACAACGAAACAAGACACGGAAGCCCGAAAATGATTGAAAAATCAGGAAGAGCGGCACGCCGGCCTCGGGCGTCGCTCATGCTCCGGAAGAGGGTTGAGTTATCGGACATTGAAGTCGGCCGAAGATTACGTTGACCGGAGAAAGTGATATAACAGTCGGGCCGACCATCGGTTCGCACGGCAAACATAAAAACCATGAAATTACAGGCCCGGAGGAGTGTCACGCTACGTGTTGCGCGACCATTATCATAATTTTCAGCGGGATAACCCGCGGCCACTCGGTAACTGTAATCCTCGGTCGTTCGTTTCGTTTCGTTTCGTTTCGTTCGTTCGTCCGTTCGTTCGTTCGTTCGGTAATTCATTATCATACGTCCGCGACGATCGGCCCCGTGTCGCAATTAGAACGTCGGCTTTCGCCGTTCGTTGAATAATAGCTCGGGACACGGGAGACGATCGACGGATCCGGAATGCGTCACTGCGCTAGCGTTCGTCGAACAGTATTATATTTAGCGGGCCTGACTGCAAATCGCCGGACGGTCGCCATTTTTCAATAGCTGCTCCTCTCCTCTTTCTCCTTTCTGTTTTGCGAAATAATTTCTCGACGTTGCCAGCCAGCGGCGTTCAATTTCAATTAACAGTTTCAGACGGCACCTAGAGATCCAACAGTTCACGACTCGTTTTCGTTAAATAATTCAAGTATAAGATTCCAAAAAATTCCACTAAGAATAACAAAAGATTTCAATAAATATTCCGAAAAATTCCAGTAAAAATATAGAAGCGTTTAGACGAAATTATCGACACTCTGACCGATTTAACTTCTTTCATCGTATCCTCACCAACGTGAACAATTTAAAAGATTTGTTTGAGTTTTCAATTTTATTTGCACGTTTTCAATATTTCCTTGTTATGTATCTTGCGTCATCGTGATTTCATTTTAGTCTTACTGTTATCATCGTAACCATTACCAACATGATTAATTACATCTTAACATTTCCCATTCGTACCAAGGACTCGCACCCACTAATATATAAGTAATAATAATAAAAAGTCGGCGAAAAGAAATTTTTTGGTGAAACGTCGTCGCTTTTCTCTCGCTGGCAAAGAAACTTTCTGGGCTCGTCTGCAGTTTGGTCGTGGAATTAGAGAGTTTTTGTTGCTCTCTCCCGCTCTCTTGTTCTCTCAATTGATTAACAATGTTTTAAGGGGACACTTGACGGCACCGTGTTAAGTCCCCCGACACTTGCTTTCATGATGGGTCAGCGCCCTCGTGTCCTGGAACTGTCCAGTTTCGTTTTGGAGTTTCGAGAAACTTTGCCCACTGTTGTCTCGCTACAATCATTGTACTTGCGTAAACATGTGGTTTAACTGTGATTTTCTTTTTTACATTTCCAAGTTGTACCTCCGGCTCTGTTTTAATAGTTGGCCCAAACTGCTGAAAGTTCTTGGTTCTGAAATTTCTTCCCTCAAGACTAAACATTGTGTATTAATATCCATTTCGTCTCGTACGTCTTTTGTGGTTCCATTAAATTTGTTTTGTTTTCCTGTAAACTATATTTTCTACTGCAACTGAACAGATGTCTCCCTATATTGTGTACTAATGGGCTTTTTTGTCCTTGTAATTACACTGCGGATCGTTGTGCACAATAAAAGTTTCTTACATTAATTGCAAGAGAATGGAATCGGATAAACATTTTAGCCTTTCTTCCACAGCTTTAATTGGTTGACATTAGTGCATTGATATTTTTTTCAACTCTTTCACAGTCCGAATGACAGGTTTCTGATTTCTTCTTTTATAATTCCTGATACCATAAAGATGTTTTTCCTAAAAATTTTTATAATTTAAATTTAAATACAATTTAAATAAATCCAATATATATTAGTTTAGGACTTGGTAATTTGAACGTTTCTTCTCACGTTTGTTATAAATGCATAAAATTCGCAGACTACTTATAATGAATAAATAAATTTGAAAAAATAAACTTTCTACCATGAGCTAAATTTGGTGTGATACAACAAAGGATTAAAAACGGTATTTCGTTAATTAAATAACAAGAAGTATTAAAAATGTCGAAGGTTCTTCGCTCGGATTCGGCTCACGGACCAGGCCAGAAGCTCTCGGCGATCGATAGGCCGATCGTGGTCCAGTTTCCGAGGGTTTCCGCTCGTACGTGACGTCTCGGCTCCAAGTCGCGGGTTGTTCCTTCTAAAATCGAGGTGGCCGGCGTATATAGACCGGCCGTAAGCTTGTCTCTCGCGGGCTTGTATATTTACGCATACCGGCGGGCTCGACGTAACGCAGGACGCCCAGCGCCGCGACGCTTTTCGCCCGCGTCCCGTGTATATTTCTTCAAGCACGCACACGCGTCCGCGAACGACATACAGCCGCCGTTTCGGCTCAGCTCGGCACGGCGTCAACTCGCCACCGACGCCACTCCAAATCCGATCGAGCGCCGAAAGCGTCGCGTTATTTTTCGCACACGGGAGCTGACCGCAGCCACCCGAAAACACGCGCGCGCGACTCTGTAACACGAGACAACCGCCATTTTACTCTTTGTCGCCTGCGGAACGGAGACTCTGCGGGGTGCCGAGCACAGCCCACCCTCGGCGATACGTGCTAATTTGCAGTCGAGCGCGAAAACCAGCAGAAAATACCGGAAACTCGGCTGCAAATTTAGCCGATGATTTTGCAGACCGTCTGCGAAAATCTTTCACGCTCGGGACAACGGTCGTTTTATGATTTTATTTATCGGTTTTCTTATATCATTGTATAATAATTTTCAAATTCTTGGACTGAGCATGAGTGTTGAAAGTTTGGCTATTGTTTAGACCTATTCCGTGATGATTCTTGCATATTTGCACTTTGTTAAAAGTCGACGTTCCCTTGTTTCATTTTCATTTGGAATAGAAGTTGGCTGCATTGTTTGTAAGAAATTTTGTTTAATGAACTAGCTCGTAACCGCAATTTCTAGTAACAATTAAAAAATAAGTATGAATGTTACTATCTTTATTAAAATATTCAAGGAAATGTAACAAATTTATTATAATCAAAAAACCTAGTCATCATAACTGAGAAAGAAATGATACGGCAAGAGGTTAACACTTTGAACGAGTTGAAAGTACAATGTCGATGTCTTTTAATTGTTTGAACTCTCTTCCATCTTAAGTGACGCCATCGATTGGTTGTCATAATCTTTTAAATCATAGTAGAATTTTCAAATATATGATCAGGCTACAATAATAGTGGTGCAAGTGTCATAAATGAACAAGAAGTGTTACAGATAATTTAAATAATTTAGAGCGAAGCAAATTTATAGTAACATTATAATTAATTTCACTTATCTTTTTAACAATTGTACGCATAGATTACTCTTTCAAACCCATGCACGTAAGTGTTATCTTTCTCTCATCGCGAAAATGTGCATAAATACCCGATCAAGCTGCAACGATCTGTAAAACAATCGAGAGACCATCTCTGTGTCTCCGATTCCTGACAATTCGATTAAAGATTTCACGCCACGTTTTCGCAGACGATCGTGCCGAGTGGCCTCGTAAAGTCCGGTGCAGTATATTGAACCGATCCGCTCGAGTCGTTAATTACTCGTATAACGATTTTCAATCAGCGAAGATCGCCGCGGATAAATACGGTTACGAAACTTCCGTTCGCCGATTATTATAGCAATTAGAAAGTCCGATCGCCGGGAACGAATCGGCGTTGTCGGTCGTCGCGAAAATATGACCACGGCCCGGCACCGACCAGCAACGCCAAAGAAGTCTGCTCTTGACTTTCGGTGGCTCGCGCGAGGCGACGGTCGCACAAAGAACAGGTGTAACGAAATCAAGAACGCGAAAGAGAAACCCGGTTGAACCGCAGCAACGGCCTTAGCTCGGCTCATTGCCGTCACACTTTTGCAGACCAGTTCCCTGCAGCGAAATCGGCGGCGGCGTCGTATCGATGCCTGGCAACCTGATAGATCACCCGATAAACTTATCGCGAATTTATCGCCGCGATACACATCTGCGGAGCCAATCAACGAGCACATTCGTTTATTGGAGACATTTAATTTGCGGGAGACAGTTTCAGATTTCTGCGTGATTGAGGGATAATTGCGGAGACGTTTAATGGCTGTGTAAATTGATCGACTTCGAAATTGATTGCCTAGCAAGTGCCGGCATGCATTGGAACTGGCTGCCAAATCAAACTGCAGAACAAATTTTCATGTTGTTTCGTTCCTGAAGAATGCGATATAAATTCTGTTCGCACTAGATCAACAAGTAGCAAGCACCGTACGAGAGTTGAGGTCCGCCCTCTGTCTCGACTGTTCAGAATGAATTGCCGAAGTCGAAGATCGATTAATAAGCGAGAAGTAGCGGCGTTACAACATCGAAGACCGTGCTAACAACGAAAGTGTTTCGCCAGAGTCGCTTATCGGGCAGTATAAGAAGAAGCGGATTTCTGTTTGCTCCCCGTTTTCCCATTCCTCAGTGACTAATGGCGGTAAAAACTGACTGTTTACAGTTAATTATTTCGCCATTCGCTCATCATCGAGCTAGAAGCCCGCGTCCGTCGCGGTAACTGAAGTGGAACTAATTGCTCGCCACTAAAGCGAATAAATTAGTTTTGATTATTCATTGATCCGTTCGTATTAATCGTTTCCCCTCGCACAAAGTAAAACGACATTACGTAAACGGCCTTCTACGGTCGCGAAACGGCGGAAGTGTTTTTATCCGGATATGGAGTTATCATGGGACGATTACGCGAGGCCGAAGGCTGCTGGTACTGTGCTAAGAAATCGAAATAACAATCGACTCTGTTCGATTGTTGTACGAATCCTGTCGCTTCCGTCTAAGCAGTAATTTTCTCTTGAAAGTTCGTTTTTGTCTCGTCTGCACCGTACATTATCTTACAATCTGGCTGTTCGTTTATTAAACGCGTTTGAAATATTTGACAGCACGTTTCTGACATGTTCCAATTCACTTGTACAGTTTATGCACTGTTAAGTAGAAAAAAGATACAGATCACACACATAATACATGTTTATTTTCTAGACAGGATTGTGATAGAGATGTTAGAGATCGTTTCGCTGCTTCTTTGTTACTTCCGATCAACCATTCGATAGGAAATGGGAATTTTATTGCCATCGAGCAACCAGGAAGAAATTCATTAAAGCAGTCAGAGTTAATGTATGTAACGCTTCGGCGACGAGCGGCCATGGCACACAATGTTTTTCCTGTGCCTCAGCTTTTTCTCGCATCTACTCCTACGACTTTTGTTCTACTACTCATTAATTCGTTGTCTTGTTCCGTGACGTCCGATCTATCCGTTTGACGCGATCGTTATCGATAGCTAATTGTGTGAAAACGATTGCAACGAGGCAGTGCGAGACAACACAACTTGAAATTGCTGAATCAACCCTAACGAATCTGAGGTTCCGAGGAATTTTCAAATAATCCGTCAGACGAACATGTTATGTATTTTTCGGTTGGGTGTGTGTACAAGAGAGAGAGGGAGAGAGGTGGGGCGGGAGAGAGAAAGAAAGAAAGAAATAGGGAGAGAGAAAGCGTATGATCGCGACATCGGTATCATCTAATGTGTATGTATATTGTTGTATGGAAGAACTTTTCTTTGCGTCCATTAATATATTGAATATTCTCCAATATCCTCCATGAACTTTGATTCTCCTTAATATTTTATGCAGAACAAAACGACGTTTCCTACATTTACTGGTTGCGTCTTCATCTAATAATAGCGCTAGGCAGCATAAATCTGTGAAAGATAAATGTCGACAGTCTACGAAAGATTTCTTACTAGATACCGATGATTGTCGAACGTGGGCCGGTGATATCTGTAAACGCTAGATGCATTTCTAAGTTGAAACTCTCAAGAAGTATCGGCCGGGAGACTAACGATCCTATGTTTTCTGTCTTCAGGACTCGCAGAACGGCACGGTGCTGGACCGATGGAGCATCTGTTCGCCTGAAGAGGAGCCGCTGGTGCTGCAGCAGTTCCTCAGGTTCGCCGAGACGCGTCCTTTCGTGCAGCAGTTGCTGCTGGCCGCCGGGACGCCGGGTACGGATGCTATGTCACCAAGCAGACGACCTTCGCCGCCGACGATGCCACTAGCACACCTACCACCTCCGTTGCACCTGCTCCATTGCGGCCTCCCACCACCGGGCTCGCGGTTACCACCTCCGTTGCCTCCGCCGCCGCCTCCGCCGTCAGTGTCACACCCTTCGATGTCGCCGACGCCTCAGAAGCACCACTACTCCTCTTCGTCGAGCGGGAACCCCGGAGTGACGAGTAGCGCGAACTCGCCACCTAGAAGCCTCGAGTCTCACCTGACGGTGTCGCCGTTGAACAGACTGCAGAGCATGCAGCCGTTCGACTTCAGGAAGCTGGGAACGCTCGGGCTGCCGGCGTTCCCGCCGCTTCCACCACCTCCACCGGCGGATCAGCTGATGCAGAGTCGAAAGTCGTTGAGGAACACGCACAGTCCGCACAGTCCGCCGCATCACGCGAGCAGCAACCAGCTGCAGAGGCCTCACATGCCCCCGGTGGCTCCCGTGTCCGCTTCCGCCCTCAACTTCGGCCATCCCCTGTCCGTCGCGGTGTCCTCTGGCGCGCTACCTCCCAACTTCCCGGCCCACTTTCCTCCTCCACCGATGGGCAAGTCCTCCGGATGCGTGACCGGCATCACGGTGCCCTCGGACGTGCACAGCGGCGGCGAGAAGAGCAGCGAGTTCGGCTCCGAAGAGGACGAGGAGGACGACGAGAACTGGGACAGCGCGTTGAACCTCAGCAGGCGCGACTCTTCGAAACACTCCGGCGAGCAACGACACCATCCTCCACTACCTCTGCAAGCAGCCCCACTGGGCAGGCCTCCTGGAATCCCCGGTAGGAAACCCCACTCCCCGGGTAAACGGCCGGGTAGCCAATGGGGCGCGTCGACGAACATCCCGCCGAATCTGGGCACCACGTTCATTAACCCAACCACCGGCAAAAAGCGGGTCCAGTGTATCACCTGTCTGAAGACCTTCTGCGACAAGGGCGCCCTCAAGATTCACTACAGTGCGGTGCATCTGCGGGAGATGCACAAGTGCACTGTGACCGGCTGCAACATGATGTTCAGCTCTAGGAGGTCGCGCAACAGACACAGCGCGAACCCGAACCCCAAGTTGCACTCGCCGCACATGCGGCGGAAGATTTCGCCGCACGATGGTCGATCTTCGATGGCGCACGCTCTGGTCCTGCCTCCAGGATTGCCGGTGCCTGCCACGGGATTCAAGCACCTGCCCTTTAGATCCTTCCCGCTGCTGACCCCGCCACCGGATCTCAGATCGCCGGCGTCGTTGTGCGGGCTGGACTTCAAGCACCTGGACCAGGCGATCCCGTACGACGAGGCGCTGCAACAGCGGATCAACGCGAACGTGGGCCTGTCATCAACGACTGCGCTTACCACCTCTTCCATGGCTATGACCACGGCCGCAGAGACACCAAGTACCACCATTGCCACCAGAGAGTCCTTTTCTAGCGGCAGCGCGGCAGACACGGTGTCGCCTTCCACTCAAGCCTCCACGGCCGTGGCGGAGGGCGAGGACGACGAGGACGACGACGACGGCGGCATAGTGGTCGTCGCGGAGGATGACGCCAGCAACCTGCCCTCCAGGTTACCCCTACGCCCCGGCGAAGAGGAGGACGAGCAACCGGCTGATCTCAGTCTGACGAAAAGGAAGGTGTACTTGGGCGAAGCAGCGGACGAGGATCTCGTGAGCAACCCGGACAGCAACGAGGACAACGACTCCATGGGTACCGTCGACCAACAGAGCTTCTCGATGAGCCAGCTATCGCTGAACCTGACCTCGTTGCACAGTAGGGGCGTCCGGAAGAGGAAGTCTCAGCACCCGACTCGCTGCGCTGTTCTTACGGAGCTGCATTCCTCTTCGACGGACGGTGACTCGTCGAACGACGAGGAGAGGGTGAAAAGGCGTTGCATGTCGGACAGCGCGAGCATCACGTCGATGAATGACTTCCAGAGCGAGCCGGAGGATATGTCGATGTCCCGGCTGGAGGCGGAGGAGCGGAAGACCTCGCCGAACTCGCCGAAGAACTTTAACGACCACGAGTCCAGCTCACGGTCACCGGAGGCTAGCAATAGGTCCTCGGGGGAAGGTAGACGGAACTCGGCGCTGTGGCATTTACCTCAGGAAGACCCGCGGGATCTGAGCTCGAGGGCGAAGTCGCCGAAGAGGCAGGCCAGCCCGGAACCAAAGACATCGCAGCCGCAACCGCAGTCGCATTCGCATTCGCAGTCGCATTCGCAGTCTCATTCGCAGTCGCATTCGCAATCGCAGTCGCAGTCGCAGTCGCAGTCGCATTCGCAATCGCAGCCGCAACATCAGCATCAGCATCAGCAGGAGGAGGAATCGGCTCCGACGAAAAAAGAGCCATCGGAACCTGGCGACAGGCTGAAGAGCGAGGAGTCGAAAGTGGAGCAGTCGTCGGCGAAGAAAGAGGAGGAAAAGTCGAAGGAGAATGAGAGGCCGGAAGAAGAAGATGTAGACGACGACGAGGATGATCCGTTGGAGGAGGTCGATGAGGATGATGATGATGAGGAGGTGAACGACGCGCTGCGGAATCAAGAAGGTGAGCGTCCCGATGATCCCTCCCGTGCCCCGAGCTCGGTCGACAGCCGTCCGACGACAGCCGACGACCTCTCCCACCACGACCCCTCGACCACCACTTTGCGTCAACTCGAGTCCTTGTCGCAGGGTCGCGCGATGCTGAGCCACGGGACGCAGCGGCCGGGTTCGAGGTCTGGCCGCGATTCTACCAGCCCCGTCAGCCTCACGACGCACCAGGAGACCACCATGGACAACTGCTCACGTGGCTTTCGCTCATCCAGCGCCTCACCCTCCACAGCGGCCATGGATATGGACAATAGCCTGATCACGTACGCGCGCTACGAGAACGGCGGGTTCGTCAGCACCCAGGAGGTGCCACTCGACAGGGAGAACCCGAGGCGATGCACTGCCTGCGGCAAGGTGTTCCAGAATCACTTCGGCGTCAAGACCCACTATCAGAACGTGCACTTGAAACTGATGCACCGGTGCAGCGTGGACGGGTGTAACGCTGCGTTCCCGTCAAAGAGGTCGAGGGACAGGCACTCGGCCAACCTGAACCTCCACCGGAAGCTGCTGTCCACATCGTCCAGCCCGCCGTTGTCCTCCAGCCTGCCACCCAGCCTGTCGCCGCGAGTCGAGGACTCGCAGATGAACCCTCTGCTGCGCAACGAGTTCCTCGCGAGACTGTACGCCGATGCCGGCATCGGGCCGCTCGGCGCCTACCCGCTCACTCCTGGACTGCCCGACCTGGCCGCCAGAATACCACCGCCGCATCCCCTCCTGCTCCCGCCGCACCTGGGAGCCACCTTCTCGGGACTGTCATCGTTCGCGTCGCACCTGGCCGGCCTTAACGGCCTGACTCAGCAGCACCTCAACCATCTGACCAGGATGTCCCAGGAGCAGGCGACCAGGTATCCCGTCACTAGCTCTCCGATGTCTTCGCCCGGCCCCGAGGACAGAAAAGAGGAAGCCAGGTGCACCATTCCCGGGTGCGAGCGGGTCTTCGGGTCCAGAGCTGTCAGGGATGCCCACTCCAGGGATCCCCAGGCTCACAGGGACCTGTCGGTGCTGTCGACCAGTGGCTCGTGACCGATCTCGTTCTGCGGACGCGAGTATTACTACCCCCTACTGTGATGCCAAAATTCTGACGATTCGACCGATCGCCATTGATCTCGATTAGGGAGGCTCAGCGAGGGTGAGGCTCCGCGTTTCTGGCCCCGAGCTGGGCCTGTGGTTCGACTTTTACGTGCAATATCGGACGGGACCGCGCATCGACCATCCTGCATTCTCCGAGACTTTTAGGTGGGGAGGTTTGAGCGATCGGTGGCTGATCTTGTCAACGGTGTTTGTTGATCCAAAGTTTTTCTAGCATCGATCTCTGTTCCTCGAGAATTTTGCTGAATTACCTGCTTCAATTTTTATGGTTTCGAGTTTTTTCTTGTCTCTGGGCTTTTCGGTTTCTTGTCCGTAGATTGTAGAAATCTGAGATTCCTTGTAGAAGACACCGCGAGTGTCAAGGTTTACGCAATGTCTCTTTATTTTAATAGAAGCAATGGCTAAATTCATTACTGAATTTTGCTAGGATTTTCTCAAACGACAAAATTAATTTAAATCAATTTCCAATGATTTAATCTACAGTCTACTCATCAGTTTCTCTCCGTTTGATTCCTTATTTCTTGAAACTCAAGGTGCTCCAATCTAGTCAATTCGGAAGTCTTCAGCCACGTCGCTGGAGTCGAAAAAATTCTTTTTCCCTCGTCCTTAGCTGCGTCCTGAATTCCTACGATGTTCCTTGAATAATTAATAAACACGAAGTACCGTCGGAAAGAGACCCGACTGAGTCTACAATTTTGCATAAACTCAGTTTGGTTTCATCGCGTTGACATTTCACAGTGTAACAAACAAATGGAGCTTCGTTACCCCAAGTCTGACCAAAGGCAAGCCTGTTCTACTGTTCAGCTACCCATCGTTCTACCACCGGTGAACGAAATCTCACAGATCTTCCAGCCATAGAGTACGGATCTTTATGCACTTATTTCATCGATGCATTTATTTCACTCGTCGAATTCGAATTACACTCTTGCCACGAGCAATTTTCCAATGGATCAAAACGTTCCCCGATTCCAATTTCGATCGACTGGAGTTTGCATAAAGATCCGCGATTTATCAATGGACGAGCAATTTCGCGGGGATATTTACGACGGATAGGGTGACGTCTCATGGTGCAGGTGGTCGTCGCACGGGTGGTTGCCCCGTGGCCAGTCCGCGTGTCACGAAGCAGAGCAAAAGAAAGAGAACTGGTCGACCGAGAAAGCACTGGTTCCACCCCCGCCTCTGTCTGTTTGGTAACTAAAAGACGGAGGGCGAACGGCCGACGACGGCGGCCGGCCGAGTGCAGCACAGGATCGGGAAGATCGAAACACGGACGATTCCGGTCTTCCGGCTGATTTTATCATCGTTGTGATAACGTAACGTTTAGTAAATATGCCACTATTTAATCAGTAATCCAATTGCTACCGCTGTATATATAAACATAGTACCTTTCGATGTATCGCGATAATTAATCAATTAAGCTATCGACGCGGCCACGAACGCGAACTGAAAAGCGCGGCGTGCAAACTTCTCGGGACAACGATAGTTTTGTAAAGAAACGGGAAGAACCGGTCTCTGCGCGGATCGGTGGATCGGAGGGAGGAATCGAGACTCGAATGGCAGCTATCGGATTGCCCTGGTTATAGAGGCTGGGGGATTTGCCGCGACCGTCGCCCAGCGGACGCCATTTTGTTTCCGGAGAACGATAGTATTCCATCGATAAAGTTTCATCGTCGTCTTAAAATTGAAACCTAAAATGAACAGAATTCGTTTAAAAGGAACGTGTTCGTTGAAACGATCAAACGAAAAGGTCCTCTTTTCGAAACGAAACAGTCGCAGTCGATAGAAACATTTGTTCTTCGTTTGAGAAAATTGAATTGAATCGGAATATTGATTCCAAACGACTTATATTTGCACAAGCAGCCTAGAATTTCCGCGAAACTAGGTTGCGGCTTAATGGCGTCCGGCTAGACCGTACCGATCGACGGAACGGCGTTGGTCGCGACAAAATGGATCGTTGGATTAGATCATAGTAGAAGAGCCGAGGACGTGAAATGACACCGATCGACCACGGAAAAAATCAAAGTGACGGACGTCGTCTCGCGCTAGATAAATGAGAATAGATAGATTTTATTTATTGTTTCCTAGGGATCCTACACGACACACACTGTATCAGCGGCCAGTAGCGGGCACTGCCGCGGAGACTTCCTTTCTCGTAGAGTCGGGCGATCATGTTGAATACTCGCGGACTCGGTTTGTCGGCCGATCGCGATCGATTCTCCGTAAAGCGTTTTCGTGGCTCGATCGATCGTCGGTCGGGCCGGCTCTTCTCTTCGGTTGTACATACATTGTATACCTTATTTTTCGTAGCATGCGCGTCGATTTCTTTTGTATGGCCAGGAGTTGTTGTTGTTGTTTTATCTCGCGAACCGGGGATCACATCGACAGAGGCAACGGGGGGGAACGGAGAGTTTTTTTCTACGCGATCTCTACCGGTCGGCCACATTTTATCGCCCCCGCATATCGGCGCGACGGCAGCTCTCGCGACACACGACGAACCCACTACTAATTACACTCCTAAGGGCGAAACCAGATTTACAAATGTAATTATGTATAAACTGAATGCTATGATGTATGATATTATAGATCGATTATAAAGAACATTCATCACTATGAAAATAAATACCTATCGAAATCAATACGCCGCTCTACTTTCGAGTTGATCCATCATTCTCACCCGATCACCACAGCACTGTATTCTCTCAACTTCCTATTTGAACCCATTCGCATTACATATTCGGAAAACGGGAGATTTG
This sequence comes from Augochlora pura, assembly GCF_028453695.1. NCBI lineage: Eukaryota > Metazoa > Arthropoda > Insecta > Hymenoptera > Halictidae > Augochlora > Augochlora pura. The sequence continues at coordinate 16,702,503 of NC_135773.1, read as the reverse complement.
GTCTACAACTTATGACCCAAATAGGTTCAATTGTATAACTATGTAGAAACTTATTTATTTACTCATCGAGACACAGTGATAGAGGAAACAATTAATATTTTAATTCAAATGCATGTCGTTTACTAACTGAAATATTTTTTTTTTCGATTCGGTGATACATTTGCTTCTCACTGTACTTTCGCTTAATGCATTCCTTTTTAATAATCTTGAATAATTTTAACGAGAATTTCATTATAACTTTATACCCTCTTCTGTTGCGGACTTTAAAGTGAATAAGGTCTATGCATATACATACAGTGAATATATGTTGTCAGAAAATTCGTCAAGAGATTGTAACAGAAAGTTGAAAGGGCAATTGTCAAAAGGTATAATTAACGTTTCAATTCTGATCTACATAGTTTGATAGCTATAAATATTCTTGTTCTACTCAGTCATAAATAATTTTGCATCCCACCGCAATTTGCTTAGCGCATTCTTGTTTCAATAATTTCAAATAATTCCATGAGAGATTCGTTCTGATCTTATACCTTCATCTGTCGGAAAAATATCAGTGAAACAAAAGCCGCATCTTGCACAACATCTGAAAGAAATTAAAGTACTTCGACCACAGATTCTCTGTTGCTCTAAATAGTCCCCAAGGACTAGCATCCCGTATCATTAACAGGCTGCGACCCTTCCTCGACGGTGCAACGAAGGTGCTAATCCAATCTGGCCGACCTATTAAAGCGGTTTAAATCAGCCGTTGGATTCAACAAGGTGCCCAGGTCAAGCAGAGAGAAAAGAAAAGAAAAGAAGAAGCAGAGGTCCAGGTATCCCCTGCGTACATGTAATTAACGATCTCCTTACCGCACGGTGATCCCCGACCGGGACACTTCTAATTATCTAGGCCCGGTGTCAGCAGACCTTTTCGTTTGTTTGCCATTCGAGCACAGACGATCTCTCTCGGCCGAGGTGCGTCGCGAATTTCAGGCAACCTCTCCGGCAACCTTTCCCCTTCTCTCTCTCTCTCTCTCACCTGGAATGAATCTCGGCTGTCGGTGTGGCTGCTCGTGGCACCACGAGGATTGGTAGGCGTGCGCGTGCACGCCCGCAAAGATCCCTGATAAACGAGCCGCGGCGTCTCTCGCCTCCGAGAGCAGATTTCTTTCGCAGAAAACGAGGTCGAGCCGAGAGTCGTCGTTCGAGGTCGTAGCCAGGATCCATGGTTTTTCATCTGTGAACGACCGAGGAGGATCTCGCTCGATCCCGAATCCTCCAGGATCTCGATCGCGGCCTCGCGATTCTTTCTGCTCGAAATTGGCTTGCGAACAACGAACAATCATTTGGTACGTTCGATTATCAATTTGAATTATTATTATTAATGCTGGAACTCTAAGTGATTTTATTGGATATTTTCGATTATTGCAATTTTGGTTATTATAACATTAGAATATTGATTATTCATCGAGACATCACCATACGATATCGATAATGTTTCAACTTTCTCTAATTATTTTATTGTCCTGCAGTTCGATGAATATACAAACCATATTCCCAATATAAACTGCTGACAATTAAGGAGATTTTGCAATGTTTATTTTGACAAAATTGTATAAAATTGAAGAATTGTATTTGGTCATATTGAAATTGAAAAATCAAGTTCTATGTTATCAACAGCTTCTTTTCCTTTCGCATGTTTCGTAGATATCAATCAAACTAGAAAAATATAAAGCATCTCAGTGAAAATTAATTTTCAAATCTGTGAAAATAATTTCGTCATTCATATGTTGATGTTAAACAATATCGGCAGTCATGATATTAAACAATATGTCGAGCCAATTTTTCTGAAATTGTACAGATACTTCACAACTGTCTAGAAGTAACTAAACAAATTTTGCTTCGTTAAAAATAATAATAATAAAGATAATATTTACTCGTTTAATGTGATGAACTCTTCATTGTATATAATAATATAAAAATAGAATGACAATCGAGTACAAATGAGGAAACGTAACCATGTATCTGAAAATTAGTGAAAAGCGTTAGACATGACGCACGGCCCGTAAAGTTGAATCGTTAAAAATATGAAATGATTTATATTATATTATTAATTATATAATTAATTATTATTTATATTTATACTACTTAGTTATTGATAATTATACCATTAATAATAGATGTCATTAAATAGCGTTACATAATCTTGCAACATCGGCATGCATTTCTCCTTCCATAATTGCTCGCGTTCCGTCAAACGCATTTGAAAAGAGATGTTACTATTTTTTGTAGAATTGTACCGACGATCTAATTTTCAGAGTACAAGGTTAATAAAATGGATGTTCTAGGCGCTAATTAGTCGCCAGAAGAATGGGAAACGGCCAGGTTGAGTTCGTGAAGCGTAGGGACCGAGATAAATGGATTTGACGTGGCTCGGTGTCGAGTACGCGTACTCAGCCGCCTAGGACTTTACTGCCACCTCTCCGGTTGTTCAGGCCGCGCACGACAGGTGTAGCGTGGGAGAGAACGAGGGCTCGACGGGGGACAGGTGAGGGGGCAGGGTAGACAGGGTACGGTCAGAAAGCGGAGAAGAGGATAGGAGGCACGAGGCGAAGAAAAAGGAGAAAATGGGAGAGAAAGAACGAGAAGGCGGTCTTCGGTTAACGTTGGCTCGCCCATCTACCCCCCTCGCATCCCCGGCCGCTGTTCTACCACCGTTTGCAAACCGCCCCCACCCCGAAACGCTGCGCTTTCGCTACTTGCCGGCACTGTAACCGCGACAATGAAACTCCTGGATTTATTCCTTCAAATTCGCAAGACGGATCAGCCTATTGTTACGGGACGTCGAAATGGACGATGCTTAGAGCATAGGGCTTTTCAGATCGAGGACCTGGCGCCAAGAGCTGTAAGCTTTCTTTCCCCTTTTATTTAATCGTAAAGCTTTCTTGCGAGTATTTTTCTTTTGGAATTATAGTTAACCCTTTGCAATCGAATGTCGCATCTTGACTCGACATTTCCTCTTGGATTATTTATTCCTTTTCTTTTCATTATTATTTTTGATACTTATATTTATAATTAATTGTGAAATGGTTTCAATTTTAATGCGACTTTGTCGGTAGGTATATCAAAGAAATCTTTCAATGGCAAATTGCGAATTCTCAGCATTGCTGCTTGTATTTTGGCACATTTCAATTTATTTATTCTGTCACAGTGACCGCGTATTGTGTATAAAAATCAATATTTTAAATGTGCAAAATTTTCTGAATAATATTCTTATACGATTACACTTTTCGAGAAATTCAATATTAACCCTTTTAGTGCCAGAGGCCGATATATCGGTCCTCGCTGCACTGGCGAAAATTGCTTTATAATTATACCTTTGTTATTTATGTAATTTCCAATGAATATAGAAAAATTGACGTCACTGTTTCATTCTCAATTTCGTGCTTAATACACTGCTTTTCGAATTATGTAAATATTGCTTTCCGTTCGGTTTTTATGAGACTTTTTCCAAACCCTAGTAAAATCGTGAAATTTGGCTTTATCGCCCGGCACTAAAGGGTTAAGTAACAATATTATGTAATATTTTATTTCGACTAACGTGCACCTGCATGTGTAAACAGATAAACTGATTTTCCAATTCACGTTAGTCCAATGTTTTTGTTGGTTTGATAAGATCGCGTCCGTATATTTGCGCAGGTAAATAATGAAAATGGAGGCCGAACCGTCACCAAGGGAATTCATCGCCTCGAATCAGATTGAGGCGAGCCGCCATTAATCATTTTTAAACGGCACGCGCCGAGGCTCACGATCGGGGAATTTCACGCCGGGAAGGTTACAGTCTTCGCGGGGCCGTTTAATGGCCGGGTAATTAAAATTCTGCCCGCTTTGAGGGTAGCATTATTGTTGTTGAGAACTCGGCAACCGACGGCAATAATTGCAATAATTGTCTTGACGAATGCTACCGCTATTTTTTCCGCCTGTTCCAGCGCCGCGTAAACCAGTACCAGTTCTCGTTAAGCTAAATTGCGAGCAGGCTCAAACTTTGAATCGCGTCAATTTCAGCGGCTGTTTGATGCGCTCTGCGAGCCTCGGTGAATTTTAAAACCGCGATTCATCATTAGTACACTGTGTGCGGATTTCATTAAACGTTAAATGAATTAAAAGTCGAGATACATTATTTACAACTCATTAAAATGATTACGGAGGGAGGGGACATTTGTGTTTCGTTTCTATCCATTGCAATCCAATTTGTTGCTGTCTAATCATCGACAAGATCCCTCGCACTTTAACGTATTTTATTTTCGTGTATTATATATACGGGTAAACACCCATTTTTACAATACAGAACGAATAATACCATGTTAAGACTGACATTATAACGTTGACTGCAAATATGTCTAATCTGCACATATCAAGTAATTGGGTCGTCCGGAAAAATGTTTCGTTTTTTATTATAGAAAAATTTAATTTTGTGAAGGTATTATAAAAGCACTTGAAACGATAAAACTTGAGCAATAAAAAATATAAATTGTACACAAGAGCGTAAGATTTTAAAGCAACCAGGAAAATGTCGAAAAAATTGCCTTTGTTTTACATCTGTTTATTAAAAATTCGTCTTTCATTTTCTCGTGGACGAACGAAACTACTTTCCGAAAAAAATGAATATAATTTGTGGTCGACTCGGAAAAATGCAATCAACTATATTTCAGACAATACATTAAGAATCGGTGTGTACAATCAACCAGGCAGGTTCTTGCTACCTGTGCATCACGAACTATATCGATCACATAAATTTCCCTGTGCACACAACTCGGTTAAACAGAAGCCCATGCAAATATGTTTGGCGTAAGTACAGGGTGCGAATGGTAATTCGTCGCGACAACAAGGGCGCAGAAAACTCCTTATCAAAAGTCTTTGCCAATATTCGTGGCCACTCGGGAGGTTTAAGGAAACGGTAGATTCGCCCGAGGGACATTGAATTACGAGTTTCGAGGGCCAGCAGGCGAAATTACTTGGAAATTACCTGTAAATTATAACATCCAAACGACGCAGCGCACGGCCACGACAAAGTTGTAACGAGGCATCGTAACTTCACGCAGCCTGAATGGTCGCATTGCCACGACACACCGTTTTCAAGGAGGATGTCGGGACACACCTGCAAACCGTAGATCGATATCTGACTGATTAGACACCTTGTGATTGCCAACCGAGGCACCGCACCGAAAAAAGCACGGAGAAAGCGCTGTCGTTGACAGGAAGTTGGGATCGCCGCGTTTCAGGTTTATTAACGGGACCGGATTACTGCAATTCGCCAGTTATTTGGGACAAGTGTCTGCTAAAATCTTGATTACATAAGAGTTATGAAAGTCTATTAAGCCGATAGGACGTGAATTGTATGAGCAAGAGGGTTATTCGACTTCCAGCTAAATTGCAATGCTTTAGGAAACGTTCGTATGCCAAATGAACCCTTATTCATCCCTCGTGTCAATCCGACACATATCTCACTAATTTCAACGAAACAACGTGTTCTATACTTCGGTAATTAGTTATAAACGGCACTGATAATCTCATTTTAAACTTATTTAATTCCATCGTAGGTTTTCGTTTACAAAAGAGGAATTTGTAAAATTAATCTTTCCGTAACATCGATCTCCTATCGTTGCGACAATTAAACACTAAGAAACTAATTAAATTGTGAAAATGATGAGCCACTTTCATTACTGAAAATAATAGAAACGCAGGTAGACTTCCAATACATTGTTGCAATGTCCGCAATTCGTTAAAATTCACAAAATTTTAAATTAATTTTGGCTGCGGCGCTGCTGCAATTTGCTTGTATCAACAAAACGTTGCATCTTAAGCAATAATTGCAGAAAACAATTTCATTTAATAGTATTCACATACAAAGAACAAATGAAATTTTATTTCACAGCTGTTTCATGCACTTCTCTGAGAAAATGTTTTGCCTAAACGTCCACGATCTTCGCAAAAAAAATCTTCCGATGTCAACGAAACGTATCTATGTGTTTCGAAATGCTGCGTCAAGTCTGATATTGCAAGTCTGCGGCTAATAACAAGCTGAAGTGTTCACCAAAGGCGGGAGGAATCGACGAATAAAGGCAGCTGCAATTTCCGAGGATCGATTCGTTCGAATTCGAGGCCCGCGACTAGCGAAAGTGGCAGATTAGAAGCGCCGCGACGATCGGCCGCGTGTCTGGGATCGATAGATCCTCTCGGAACGATAACGGCTTGCTCGTGGATCCTCGCGAGCGGTACAGGTCCCTCGCTAGCCAGGCCGGATGGGACGCGACATGTGCACGACGCCGAAATTGCCGTGGCGATTTTTATCTGGGCCGAGATACGAGGGGCCGATATTCACGGTTCGACATGGAAGTTCGCCTGCGGCGTCTGATTAAACGACCGGAGCCGGCTACACGGTTCTAACGTGTATTTAGAACAAGCCTGTACGCCCGTACACGTCCACGGGGACCGGGTACCTGCTCGTACCACGCCGATTAGGTGTACCGATCCCGGTGCAGATTATTTTATTACGATCCTTGCTCTTCGCGCGTTGCCTGTCTCTTCTGTGTCCGATCGACACGCGTCTTAACAATTTCGCCCCTCATCTATTCCGTAAAAACTCAATGAAATTTTAGAATTTTCTACTTCTTCCTTCATTCGACAAAATATTGTACACTCAAAATAATCACATAGTTGACGAGGAATTATTTTATTTATTTATTTAACGACAATGGGCCAAAGATGCCTTTAATTTCTCTACAAAAGTTCAATGCAATAATAATATTAATAAGAAAAATAAAATGAAAACAATGACTGTAACGGGGACAGTCATTCACAAAAAAAGAGATATTCGTTCAGAATTATAATAGAATATCTATATATAAGAGAATAAATTATAACTATAATATACAATAGAAACTAAACATCCTAGCTAATGATAAAATTGTAGAGTTTAATTAAAATTAATAAAAATTCAATGAGGAAGTCAATGCCGTTACTCTGAGATACTAATTACTAATAAGGACTAACTATTTAGTTCGTCCTTATTATTGCATGGCATCCAGCCGATGCAGAAAATTTCACAATAGTCCGACCTGCTTTTTATCGAGAAACCATTCGTGTTTCCGGGATCTTTTTTGCTGAAGGGCGGCGAGAAAAATCGCAGATGACAGCCGTCCCAGAAGGAAGGTGCGTCTTTATTATCGTAATGAGGCCGTTTTAATGCCGTCCCGAACGAGCCTAACGGTCATTAATGGTTACAGACTTGGCCACCTTTAGCGTTATTACGCGATCGTTAACGCGTTCACGTGCACGCTTACTCCGAGTGTCGTTTTAATTTTCTCACGCGACTCAAATTACCTTTAGCGCGTCCCGGCGAATTAAAAAATTATTGCATCGGTCGGCAGGCATCGTTCCGACTTCATTTAAATTCCGAAGACGGCGAGCAGGAAAAACATATGCCGGTCAACCAATTTTCTCGGACAATTTCGGCTCATCTTCCCCGAAAGAAACAATTTCACGCGAATAAGAAGGAAATTGTAGCTAGCCAAAAATGCGACGGCCGTATCGTAATTTTCGGTATTATCGCGTCCGCCTAAGCTGGGGCGAGGTGAAGATATCCGATGGGAAGTTTGTCGACGAAAAAGAGATTCGCAAGACTTAATTAATAAATTAGAAGTTGTTGGGTTCGGCGTCCGGGCCGAAAGATGATGCTCGCGAAGATTGAGGTGGACGGTTTGACAACAGGTCTTACTTGTAAATCAATTTATTAGCAGACGGGGCGCGAAGGGCGGCGGGACGAAGGGGCGGGCGCGGCCTGAGAGCTTATTAAAATTCGGGACACGCGGTTTTAACGATCGGGGACGGCGAGGAAGGTGTGCGGAAGGAGACAAGATATAGGTCGATAAAGGCCAGGTATGATGGAGCACGTTGACCGAGTGCGCGGTGTGTGCCTGGAACACAAGGATCTGTTACAAATTACGAAACATAAATGCTAACGATAATGCGGAGAGCGGCCGGTTTACTTTGAGAAATTAGCTTATGAAAAGCTTATAAAAAGATAGAGCTAATTATAATTGCAGACTTCCACCGGCGTTCCCTTCGAGTATGCAATTTTCTATAAAAATGATTGCGGGCTCTAATGACTTTACCGGAGCGCGCTCTTTTAACGGCGATGGATTTCAATTATAGGCGCGCGAGCTAAGAATCGTCATCGATCATCATTCACCGAGGAAAATTGTTACTCCTATAATATCGCTAACGTGAACAGAAATATATTGGAACAAGACATTTCGCCGTTACGTTTCTAAAATAAATGTCGCAGTTCTATAATTTATTGCTCAGATTGCGGTTCATTTTATTTTCGAATCTTATTATTACTATTTATTTTTTATTCCCGCTCGTGAAATATAAGTGCACGCCAACAGCTTGCTTGTTGCATTATTGCTGCCCCCGGCCCCAGTTGGTTAATAATTAAAGAGGGAATCGCGAGTAAAGGGAACGATACTTTGTTCGCTCCGCGCTGATCCTCGATCACGAGGCCCGAAATCAAATTACGGTAATCTCGATTTCGATGATCGATACACTGATTGTTTGCTAATGGTTCCTAGCAGGTGCAACATCCAGAGCGGATAGGCCGTCTTGAAGAACGCGAAACCGTGACCACATTACTTTTTCGCATTACGCCAATCGCTCCTAATTCGTGCCTCTTTTCATCGATCGCGTTCGTCTTCGCAAACCAAATCAACGATCAATTATTGCTGTCAGAAAATGACTACGAGTTGCACGATGCACACGCCTTTTAAGTAAAGTACTCGTTCACGGAGAAAGTCCATTAACTACTCCGGAAAAGATTGTTATAGATCACTAGATGATATTAACTAGACCAGTTGTGTTATTTTCCAGTTAACACTATTCCTTAAGTAGAACTGACGCAGCAAATTTATATGTTTAAAAACTGTAGAATTTCTTCCAGTTCTTGAAAAAAAATCTTATGATGGTTGCACATTCTCTTGTGTTAATAATAATGGATTATTAAGAAATAAACGATAAGAATATTTTTCTTAATTTCATTAAACTTGTCATATTAATGTAATTTTTATTTTATGTTAACATTGTTTTATTAGACTGTTCTGAATAGAAAATTTGACAATTTTACCATTAATATAAGTATATTAAATAGAAACAGAAATATTTCAGTTTTATTTTGTAATATCTAGACAGTGGATGTTATGCAATTATTGTAAAAATTGATAATAAAAATGGAGAATAGTGAAAATATTGAACGAACTTAAGAAAAATTTTCATTATTGTTAATCGATTGAAACTATTAAAAGAAAAAAGAGATTTTCAATGAACAAAATCTTTATTTCGCATAAAAATCCGCTGTCTAGTGATAACTGCATACATAGCGTAACGCTAAATTAAAATGCCCGCACATCCACCTTTCTTCGAAAATATAATAATGACGTTTGCCTAAAAAGTTGTCCTCGTTTTGCAGCTAAAATTCAATCGTACCTTTACCACGATCAAAGTGACCTATTTCTTATTTTACAATCCCACAAACTTTAGAGACCCCATCATGGGACATGCATGGATAAATGATATTATTTAACAATGAAAATATATTATTTTATAAATGAATTCGATGTTCTCGCTTTTATTAGAGAATGCGCACCTGTCTCTATTTCTGCTCGGTAGGTTTATTGTTAATTTCGACCCTGTCGCATCTGCGGTCGATGCGCAGCCGCAGCACATAGAAGGCCATTTCCGGCACCGAAAGTTGCCTAACCAAGGTGCATCGTGTTCGGCCGGCAGGAGCCATTGGCTGGAACGTTGATAGCGCGGCTAATATCCGCAGAGCCGCGAGCATTATCGTCGGGCCAGTTGATAGTGAAAGGTTCTAAGGTTCGTGGCGGGCCTCGTGGACGTTTCTCAGCGGAGGACGGCCGGATTACGTGGAATTGATGTAGCGTTACGAACACCGCGACGGCTGTAATGGATGTACCGCTGGTGGTTGGTGCACGATAAGCTGGCCAGAATGGATGCACTTTTCACGCATGTAGCGTTTCAGCTCGCGGCGATGCGCGATGCACTTCTCCTGCGCGCTGCTGCAGGTGGTCTCCTTGTAATTGTGCTCACTTCTCTCTTGTGACAGAGCACCGTGCCTTCTATCGCGAATGAAACGCTGACCCACGACAGCTTGACTACTTACTTCGTTCAACCCTATCCCCCGCTCTGCCGTTTCTATCGTTCTGCCAATTTCAGATGCTGTCGATCCTCCGCTTCGAGCTCTGACGGTAATTAACCTTCTACGTTATTCAATTTTGTGTACAACGCATGAGACATTGTTTAATGTAAACTCACGATTACAGTAACAGTTGGGTGAAGGGAAAAATTATTCGACGCTGTGTAACATTGTTAAAATGTGTTTGTTATATCATTCCTCTTGATTCGGCGGGATGTACCACTAGGTAAAATTAGAGATAATCAAGTCAAATCAAAGATGTTATGATTTTTAGAGATTTTGTCAAAGAGTTTAACCTCTTCAGAGATACTGCCACGTATGTGTACGTTTAGTTTTCTTAAAATTACAATTATTCTAAGTGAAAAGAAAATGAGGATCAATTGAAAAACTCAGCAATACTAGCAAAATCTTATCGAATTAAATGAGATGGATTATAAATAAAAAAAACAATTAAATAGATTGTTCCTTTCTATAAAAATTCATCTTTGATAAGGTTAAGATATATTTTATATTTTTATTTTGTTTGCGTTTTAAAAAGCCGTACATTGACACTAAAATTACCGAGCTATGAACGTGACTAATGCATATTGTTTTATAACAATGACAAGATTGAGTTTATTTAAACTTCGTACGATTTTTATTGTAACATATGCTTCTTGAAGGAAGGAATTCATATAATTATTTCTGAAAAAAACGTTTTCAGAGTATCAGTAGGGATTGTAAAGGAAAAAATCAGGAAGCTGCCGTTTTGACTGATTTGATAGTTTTAGTGTCAATATAAAAATAATACAGTTAAAGAGAAATATTCTGAAGGCCATTTTTAATGTTTCAAATGCGGATAGTTTCGAACTGTGTTACAACATGGGGTGCGCTTCCCGTCGAGTTAATTGTAGCTTCTTCTCCCTCCAGATTATTAAATAAGAAATTGTTTGAATTATCTTGAACCACAATCTCATTTAGTTAAATAAATTTGTCGAAAAATGGGCTAGATAGAACACCATCTTGAAACAATGTATAATATGCGTTATACGAAACACGTACTGAACAATTTTAACGTTTAACCAACTGCTTTGTACACATGACCGTTCAGAAATACTAAATGATTTTTGCCACAATTACAGATACTGTTCATCACAATTTCCAACGACGCTTGCAACGATTTTCGCGAGAGCGCATCGCGCATTCGAGGATACTTGTGGAACGCGAGGAAACGCTGGGTCGCGGGAAACGCGTGTTTCTCGGAAATAGATGACGTTGCAGCGATCGTTCGATCGGCCTGAAGCCGTAGCCCACCTGTCCTACCTGGTGGGAAGAAGCGAGGCCCGAGGACGCGGGCTCCGGTACGAACCACCGCTTCGTATCGCTTCGGTGCGGCCCGTTTCTTCGTCGGCAGGGGCAGCCATTATATAGTAGTAAATATCGTAACGACCGGCGTCGGTCAGCGCGACCGACACACACCACCGCTAACCACGAGTAATTATGTAATTGCCGAAGAATTACTTACCGGACTCGATGGACCCGCGGCCCGTCATTCAGTGACATTCCGTCCTTTTTACGAGGCTCTGAGTGCAGGGTCGTTGTCTGAGGCCGAAGACACTCTCCTCCTTACCTCTCCATCCAGTTGCATCGTCTCCTCCGTGCACTCTTTCTCTTCTGGATCCTCTCGTATTTTTCCTCATCCCTCACTGCATTTCTCTCTCTCTCTCTCTCTTTCTCTTTCTCTCTCTCGGTCTCCCTCTCTCTCTCTATCTCTTGCGTGATAGCCCGGCGTTGGACTCGCGGCAGCTGTTCGGCCATAGGTTGTAACTAACTCGATCCCTTGGTTTTATACCGGCACTTTTCTAATTTCGACCGTGAGAGACCGGCCGAGGGAGGGACAGAGAAAGAGAGGACGGGGATCGTTTTACTGCCGAACGGCAAGATGCAATTGCATCTGGCGCGATCCTTCCCAGAGAAATCCTTCAGCACCCCGCAGCCGGGGGTAATTCCGCGACCGATTTCGACGGGCACTGTGTTTTGCGTTTTGGGAGTATGTAGCTGCCTGCTGATTTCGCTTCCGAAGTCTGTCTAGCGTTGAACCCCCTGCACCGAAGAGAAAGAAATCATTCGGCTGGAAAGATTATGTACTCTGATCTAGAATAACGTATAGATTTACTCGGGTTGGGCATCGAAGATTAACCCTTTCGGTACGAGCACTCTTTCCGCCGTGACACTCTCGCTGTACGAGGCCCCGCGCCGAAAATTGCCGCCGCACATGACCAGTCCTCCTTTATAAGAAGATATTTCCTAAGCGTTAAAGAAAAACTGAGCTTAATAAAAGGACATTTTTTAACAATAGCGTTGCTTGTAGCTTAAGAGATACTCAGAGGTACTTATATAAAATATTAAGATTTATTTATATAAAATTCTGTTATTTATACCGGTCGTCGCACGTGCGCCGGATATATCCGGCGCTCGGCCACAGCGGTCGTCGCGCGGACGCCGGATATATCCGGCGCTCGTACCGAAAGGGTTAAACCCTTGCACTATAATAATTTTTGTAAATGAAAAGGGTTCTTGAAATGACCTCAGGTACTTATTTCCAGATTTTTAATGACTTTTTTGACACCTTGTATACGTAAATTCTATATGACACAGTTGAATTACTGTTCTATCTGATACAATTACTACCCTATATGATACTATCCTATATAATCCTATATGATACAGATCATTAACTGGAATTTGTGAAAATTGTCATTCGTTGCATTTTTACTTACAGTCACAAAATTTGAAGTTAAATTAATTTAAAGTTAAGGTATAATTTATTTCATATGTCTTTGTGACACTGTAATTCTAACCCACTCATTTCTTTCTAAATTAGGAAGCTGAAGAACTTAAAAAACAATTAAAAGTTAAAGCGTATCACCGTTGTTCAAGTCTTCCACCCTAATGGTGCCTTCGTGGTACCTTCAGTTTAATCATAGTTGAAAAAGTTACTAGTATCGCAAATTACAAACTAATCTTAATACGTTGTGGACAAGTACTTTTATTGCCATCTGTACCCAGGGGGCAGCTATATTTTACGCTGCTAAATGACAACAATAAAAATTCGAAAATTCTCGCGGTTGGCCGTAAGCTCCATAACAGAAATCGAAGAATTTTCGTGATTGTCTGAATGATTAAATATAATCATTTTCATAATTATTAAAACTTAACCTTTTGCATTCGAATCATTTTTGCTCCAATACGAAAACATTTGTTTAAACCCGCCGTATTTCCACCTGTTACGATTGTTTTTATTTGATACATATGAAATTGAACGTCTATGCTTACAGAAGACTTCTGTTATTTGACAATTTACTGAATACAGATAACATTAAAAATATGAAAATTCATTTGAAAATAGCGTAGCAATTTTTAGCTAATCGGATGCAGAGTGTTAATAAAAGATAATACGCACTAGTTAAAACTTGAATTCATTTTTCTCGAAAATAAGAACTCTCGTTTCTAAAAGCTCGCAAAAGATTTCGAACAATCAGCCCAGACCGTATTCTGTTAACAGAGCGCAATGGTTCATAAACATAAACTGTCACAAGTAAGAAGAACAAGTTCGTCGCTTTCATCGACCACTTCGGATAGATACGCTTCTATTGCGGCAGTTTACTAGCCTCGCGAGTTCCGATGGACATTAATTCGAGATTGCAACCGTATTGCCGGTTGATTACAGCTTTTGCGTAAAAACGCCGGAGCACTTTGTGCCACCGTCTGTGTCCGATTAGCGTGTACAATGGTTCTCGCGTACTTAAGTCGGCCCCGATAAGATCGACCCTTTTCGCGGGAGGACTCGCGCCGCAATTTGACCGTCACACCCGTGCGCCGCGGTTGATGCATTAGCGCGATTATGGAGCCCCAATTTGTTGCTGTTGCGGATAGCGGCCCCCTGTTATCGACCGGTGCGATCGCGAGCCGACCAAGCTCCGCGCGATTTCGCACGAAACCAAAGCAAGCACGGTTACGCCATCGCGCCGGACTTATGATTACGTCCTGGCCCGTGCACGACCTGTCGTTCAACAACGGGATCACCCCCCGTGACCCCGCGCGAATACTCGTTAATTGACCATCCAACCACCGCGCCGCGTTAATCCACCCCCGCGCGGTGCGACGCTTGGCGTTGAAAAATGAAAGAAGCGATTTCTTAAATTTTGAATGGGTAATCAACAATCTTCCGACCTAAGGACATTGTATCTGAGCTACACGAATTCGCGGAAACACGCGCAAGCCAATAAGCTTAATATTTACTAAATCAAATTTTGTTCTATAATACATAAGTTCTTTGTTTCTGTTTTATACATTAATTAAGACTGTGTTATTTTAATTGTTATGTATACATTTGGAAGTTATAGTATTTATAGCTATGATAATTAACCCTTTGACTACTGTTGGCGCCTATTGGCGTCCGACACATGTTGGCTTCCCGATACTGTAGGCGCCAATAGGCGCCAAGATCAAATTTCCATCCCGTTTATTATTAAATTTGATTAATTATATATTGTGCAATATTTATGTTATATATTGTAAAAAATCTTAATATTATTCTTCACTTCAAATAATATTGATTTAATGTAACAGAATTCAATATTTTAAATATTTTAATATACTTCCTCAGAAATGCATGTTTAACGAAAAACTACGGCCGTGCCAAAGTCTGCCGTAGCCAAAGGGTTAACATTATATTTTTATTGCAGTTTTCAACTTTCAGAGGGTTAAAGAAAGAAAGGAGATATATCAATTCTGTTATCCTTTTCTTACGATTAGTTTTCCCTATTAGTTTTCCTAATGATTGCTCTTTCATAAAATATTTTATTCCTTAGAATCTATCAGTAATAACGATTGTTACGAGTGTGGATTGCATCGATATCGGGAGAAATCGAAGGATATTTGTGACACCGTGGTATGGGTAACGGCAATGTAACGAGTGAGTGAGTTGAGTGACGTCGCGGTGAACATTATGCTATTGTAGTCTCGATGTTATTATTTAGTATGCCGAGACTGCGCTTACGCAACAATATCTTCGAACTGCGACGAAATGCGCCAAAAGGAACAAGACTAATTGTTGTTTTCCTTATTTGTGTTGATATACATGGTCGTCGGATGAATCGATGAACCAAGTTCCTATAGAACGCAAAATGATTTCCGGTGGTCGCGTCGTGTGTGTCCACTGCAGATCTACCATCGTGGTCGATCGCAGTGGCCTTGAAAACGATGAAGGAGCCGATTCTCATGCTCGACCGCAGGGCTTTTCCGGTTCGACCGCAACTCGACGCCATCGATTGTGTCGCTCTGTTCCGTGCCTGACAAGTACCCTCGCGAAGTATCGATACGGGTGACGCGATTTTCGATTATGCTTTTGGCGACGATTGCTCGGTGACACGCGAAACTGGAGTTCGTTCACCGAATCCACCTTTGTTCGACGCATTGAGAACGTCGCCTTTGAGCAGACTTCGGATTCTCTTTTCGGCGTCGCATCCTGCGGAAGCTGATTTTGGAGGATGTCCTGCCAATTGAATGTACTTTACGACTTTATTCAACAAAAATGGGCGCACTGTTCAATACCGATCTTATACTAAATACCAGAACGACAACTTAATTCAGTATCCGTAAAATAAATGATTATTTCATTTACAGATAAATCTTTCAATTCGCAAAATAACTTGTTGCTAGGATTAACGATTTAGCTTGACTCGTAGATTCATATCGAAAGAAGTATTAAAGCATACACGAGGTTACTTCTTTGACCCCTTGCCGTGTCATTTTCTTTACAATTGCTATGATTAGAATTTTTTCGATCGCTCTAATTTCTTAGAAGAAGAAGCCATTTTATGTTTATTCTGTGCTTACGTCTACTTGAATGTTTAAATATTGGTAACAAGAGAATAAGGGGTTAAAGAAGTTACTTTGTTAAATTACCATCGAATTACAAATTCCGATTAGCAAAAATTACAGCCATTTTATTACTGTCATTCTTGCACTTGTAGGAGCGTTTACTACATTACGGACTGATCGTAATTATAATTCTTTGATTCTTGATCTTTCCGGAGACGGAGAGCGTATTTTATAACAACATTTAGTCCGAAACTTTGTCATATTTTAATTCCACTAATATTTGGATTAATAAAATAAAAGCAGTAAGAAAGAAATTTCTGGTTCATTAAGAATAATTTATTCAACAACAGAAACTATACTTGTAGGCTTCATTATTTGAGCCACCACCGTTAGATTGCGAATTTTATGCATGTATTGCAAGAAATCATCAAAACACTGCGATGAAAACGCAAGAAGAATTAAAACATTCTAACGCATTACCATGATTGAATTAATATTAAACGAAGATATACTTCTTTATCTAATAGCGTCTGTTTTATATAATGAGTGAAAAACATTTTTATTGTACATAAAGATCCGCAGTCTAGCCATCATGTATTTACGGTAAAGCCAGATGCTGATCTAAAGATCAACGATGATCTTGTTAGACCTGATACGAATGGCTAATTATTTAGACCGGCTACTATAAAGATAGTACAGGTGAAAACAAACCCAAGATCCACCATACGAAGTTTAATATCTGTATTAGCATATTGGAAGGATATAGGATACGCTCGATCCCGTCGGCGCGAATTAACTTCTACACCTAATAAACTAGCGAGGCGATTCGCACAACGGAGAGATTACTCGGAGGAGCTTGTCAAGCCTTCTCCGCGCAGGCTTTAATGCGAGCCGGAACATTTAACGGCGCACAATAACGCAACATATTAAAACGAGCCCGCCCCCTCGGTCAGTAACGCGTTTTACCACTTTGGAACTCCGAAGATGGGAGAGGTACGCACGATGGGAGAGAGAGAAGCCTCCCCCGACGCGGTTTACGATTACGAGACTAATCTCGTTTTAATGACAGGGTCTCGCGCGCTCGACGAATGATGAAGTGTCAAATCGGGGCCCGGAGGTGGGCGTTCGTTTCCATCTCGGTCCCCCGGTTCTCGCGAACCGGGGCCCTAGAACCGTTGATAATCTATTCCTACGGCTGACTTTTAATTAGCACCGGGTGGACCCTGCCGTTTTGCCACTCCTCTCGCCGTGTCATTAGCTGCGAACACACCGCTGACTATCTTCCCTCTGGGAAACCTCGCAGCCAGATGGCTCGCCGATCTCTTTTTCCCATCTTCCACACGATTTTTCGTCGATGACATTAATCCTTTCGCGATCGAGGAATACATTTTTCTCCATTTAAAAAATTCGCGATTGTCGTAGTTAATTTTCACTTTATCTGCATTTTTTATAAAGAATGTCAAAATAGAACGTATTCCGAACACAATTACGTATACGGAAATGTTTAAAGAAAAAAAAGATCTGTCAAATCAGTTGGCGAAATGATAAAACATTCGCGGGATGTTTTCTCACGTGTTTCATGTTATTTGGTAAGTATAATTTGATAGAAAAGAAATGTTTAAGATAGAACTCCATAATTATAATGCCTAATATTAACTAATGAAGGCATAAAAATTCAATCGTTGGCGAAGAAACGCGCGCTATTACATTTCCAAAGCTGTTTTACAACAATATATCTTAATAGCCTGTTTCGGCATTGAAAGTATTAATTTTCGCCAGGTTCTACCACCAGGAAAATGGATTCATAGCCCGACCGGCTGTCTAATTGTCTGTTGTCTAATTACCGGTTAGGGTCCGTGTCAAGAGGTAATTCTGAAAGGATCGAACCGAGCACAGTGTGATAATTTTACCTTCGAAACGAAGATAAATCCTTAGGAATTCGTGTTTGCGTTCACCTGTCCGCCTTCTCTTCAACTTTGTTCTTTATTCCACTCCGGTGGAATCTTTGAAATTTATTTCCACGTTGGTGGAAACACCTGGCGCACGCCTTTTGCATGCTCCGCAGTTTTTTAATGCCGCGGTTCCCGCGGAGCACAGTCGAGGTTTATTTTCAAGCACGCCGGCCAGTTTTCCCCTGTTCCGGTGCGTGCTTTTCTAGATCATTCGCGACCGGTGGAAAAATCGGCGATGGATTACTTTGATCGCGGATGCTTCGGGTGAACCATAGTAGTTTGCAAAAAGCAATTCCTTTTTTGCTAGATCGAAGCTTTGTTCTTTTAGATGCAGCTCAAACGCGGATGAGAGACGCGATTCAGAAGATTACTAAATAGAATTTCACCAAGCTACCGTGGTTACCGGAGTCATTTTAATACAATGTAAACAAATTACTCACTTTGCGACAGTTAAATCGAATAAATTGCTGTTATACTAAGAACAACATTAAGATTACTACACCTATAAAAAGGTGTAGTAAGTATCAGAAGGTGTAGTAGTAAGTATCAGAAACATGGTTTGAAAAATCAATCAGTAAGTCCGAATATATGGAAACGTCGACAATCATATAACTATAAAAAACCCTGGATTAATGCTCTAAATTATTTTACTAGATCCATTCGATGTCCTAAATTTTAGGGTAAATGGTGAAACTGACCTCCAACATTAAAATAAACAATTTTATAAACAAATTTGTCGTAAATAGTCGTATGACCTCTCGCATCCAGGCACAGTGACCCTTGTCATGACCATGTCTGTATCACCCAATGATTACGTTCCAATCAATAATGAACAAACAAAAACCACCTTGCATAATAAGCAGCCAGGGGGCCGACAGATGGATGGAAACTGATGTACTAAAATTATCATCGATTGAAGTAATTTTCTACCATTCTGAACGCACGGTTCCGACAGTTTAGGATCGAGCAGTCCACGACAGCTTCGTGAAATAGCCTAACGCGACATGCGAAGAAGCTAGTAACTGTTCCAAAGTGCGCATTATCGCTCTTTATGCTGTTCTCTGGTATCGAGTGGACCGTTCTTAGCGTGACATTAATCCCCGGTAAGCTGAACGTATTTCTGCGTTCTGCGGCGTACAACAACGGGCACTTACGTATGCAACGATGAAGGAACGGCCACGGAACGGCACCCTCGTTCCTTTTCGGCGGATTGGGCTGAATGCCCGCGACGTTGCACCCTCCTGCGATTCTCAGACAACCCTGAAACGCGACTTGAGCCGACGGACCATTCCTACGCTCGCATATTCGCGGAATTTTTCTAGCGAAATTACTGCTCGAAGGCAAGTATCCGCAATTTCTACGAACGCCACGCTGTTGTTGACCTTAACCCTTTCGGTACGAGTGGCGGATATATCCGGCGTCCACGCGACGACCAGTATAAATAACAGAATGTTATATAAATGTCTCTTAATATTTTATATAAATATCGCTTAATATCCCTTAAGCTACAAGCAACACTTTTGTTTAAAAATGTCGTTTTATTGAGCACTGTTTTTATTTAAAGCTTAGGAAA
Organism: Augochlora pura; assembly: GCF_028453695.1. Taxonomy (NCBI): domain Eukaryota; kingdom Metazoa; phylum Arthropoda; class Insecta; order Hymenoptera; family Halictidae; genus Augochlora; species Augochlora pura. The sequence goes on along the minus strand of NC_135773.1, from coordinate 16,682,867 downwards.
TAGCTTCTTATAAAGGAGGACTGGTCATGTGCGGCGGCGATTTTCGGGCCAACGCCTCGTACAGCGGAAGTGTCACAGCGGACAGAGTGCTCGTACCGAAAGGGTTAAACGAATGGTAGGCTTACGAAGAGCCAGCAATGCAGCTAAGAAACGCTCTTATCGTCTGTAATGAAATTGAAACGAAATGGCACACGGTTATTTTTCCTAGGTATTTTTGTATGGAATGTCATAATACACTTTATTATTGCCAATGATATCACTTTAATGTTTTATATTTGTATTATATTTATCTATTTATATTATATACTATTTAAGATTTTAACGCGCGTATAATTGCGACACTTTTGTAAATACCCTCGAGCTTCGTATGTAAGTCTGTATGATTTGGAAAATAAACGAATTCAATTAGGGAGATTTAATTCCAGCTACAACTAAGTGGATTGAAATAACAGTTTAGACGATTGTGAATCATTGTGAGAAACGAGTGTTATGATTTACTAGCATGTGTACCTTGTATCGACAAAGGTAGCTAAGAAAATTTAATGTTACGTTACGTTATAGCGAATTTAAAATTGATTTCACCTGTCTTTTTAAGAATTTAATAAGCCAACATTTTTAACATTGCGACTTACGCCCCTATGGTTTTAACGCACTCGTTTTAGAAATGAAGATTTGCTACGTAAAGTCTTGAAATGAAAAGATGAAACGTGTCATCGTTCTTCAAATACAGCTCTCTAATGGCGCTTTCGTGTCACGAACTTTTTAACACATTCCGTGCCACATGAACCACTTACAGTGCACGTTCAAATGTCTATGTAATGCGTTAAAAAGTTATTTTATGACAAGTTAGAATCGAAGAATTAATTTTCACCAAAAGAATAGATTCATAATTAGTCTGCTTCATAATTATATTGACAATAATTTTAAATAAGCATAATATATTGATTTTTAAAGCTTCAATTGACCAGAAGGAAGAGTCAACTAAATATTTACAATACGGCACGGAACGTGTTAATCATAGAAGATTGTCCGATTTGAAATGATTGAGCCAGAAGTAATTGAACGACTATGTCAGAAAAATGTACAGAATGGTAGTTGCAAATATGAGACAAGATTTCCGAGAAAATGATGTCTCAATGTCGAATGTTCCAGGTCCAAGCTACAGCATACACTATGGGGCAACGAAATCGAGGGACTACTTAACGCGCAAGCAAGGACAACGAATTGCCATGGCGGGATAAAAATGGTCGCGGCGCGTAGCAGCATAATTTCTGTAATTCTGCTCGCGCCACCCCTTCTTCGTGGATCTCTACCGGTCGTGAACGCTACAATTCGGTCCTGAACGCTTGCAACAGGCGTCCCGGTGAGCACGCGAGCGCCGCGATTAGCAATTTGAATCGTTACGGCCGTCATTCCCACAGTTGTCGAGGCCGTCCACTGAATTCCGCGTAAGAGCACGCGTTTATGGTTTCCACAGGCCGATCCGTGGAAAAATACTTGTAAGCGGGCTACAATTCTCCTTGCAAATTCCGATTTTCGCAGATTATCGCGAGAAGTCTGAAGAAACCTCTGGCTATTAGAAATGAACAGAATTATTTTTTAGTAATTCACAATTGTCCTGGTACTTCAAAAGATTGTTTACAATAGAATAAGAAGCAGTGATTCTTAGCTTAGGATAATTATGGAATTGCTTGAAAAGAATAATGATTTCATTTCTGGTCGTTGAATGAGACTATAAGTTACTCAGTCGTATCAAGACGACGGACGTCAAGAATCCCTTAACAAATAATAATCTAATCTCCCGTGGCCGAACGAAGCCAGTAGTAATTTAACCCTTGAAATATGAAGTGGGAGAGTTTGTGTCCCCCAAGATTAGTTTTTCTTTAATAACTTCGTAAATAATTTCTTTCTCTCTTTTTCTCTTTAAGTAGACGAGTTTCATTTTAAAAGTAGGTGGTTCGTTTGGAGAACCCACTTCGTACCTCACCAAACACGAGACAACGTTTGCTAAAAAAAGCTAAAACCGTTCTAACCTTACGATGTCGGCTTGTGGTGTTGCAGCTGAAATTTAAAAAAAAATGTGAAAAGTTCATAACAAAGGATGGAATAAAACGTGATCGTTGCTTTCTGTGTCCTAGAAATAAAGATGAAAAGTCCAAATTGAAATGTGCTACATGCTCTAACTTTGTTTGTAATGAACATAGAACTAAAGAAAAGAAAATCGTTTGTCTACAACATATTATGGATTCTAGTGACACTGAACAAAGAATTTAGTGTTCTTTTATTTCTTTTATTGTCGGAAGGAGTAAACTTGAGTACCTTAGTTTGTGTTCCTTATTTTAATTATTAATTCTAATAATAAATTTATTTTATGTCAAAACGTGAAATGTTTGAAAGTGGATAGTATTCTATTTGTTTATTAAAAATGAATGCTGTATATTTAATTAAATAATCGTCCTTTAATTTACTAACAGTCTTTGTAATATTAATATGTCAACTTATAAACAAAGCAAAACAATTTTTGTGCGGGGGACTTTAGTGACTCCACTCCGTCCTTTATATTATAAAGTAGACTCCGTGCTCTAAGAACTAAATGCATCAGGGGGATGGATGCAAAAGAGTTGCTCGAAAAATATGAGTCAGAGCGGTGTGCGCGGATACTGGCGCAATCAAAATCGTCGATAATTGCGGAATTCGGTATTCCCAGGGGAAGTTACCGTGCTGCCGCGTTCCCATCCGTGGATCCTTCTAACGACGACTTTTGTACGCGGACAGCAGGTAAATACGGCGGCCGCGCCGTATCAGAGCGTAGAAAAAGAGAGAATGGAGCAACGAGAAGGACGTGGCGCAAGGAGGAAAATAAAACGGCCGACGAAAACACGCGTGACCTGTATTTAAGGTGGTTTCGCCCGCTCTCGTTCGGCCCCGGACCCGGGCTTCCATCTTTTTCACTTCTTATTTGCAAACCGCCCTCTCTCCCCGCTCCTCTCGCTGGCTGAGCGACTATTTTACTCTCCCCCGACCGCGCACCCTCGGCCGCACGTGAACGTGAGAACCTGGAACATTCTGCCACGCAAACGCACGGGTTCACCCTAACTGAAACGCCACGGGGCCAGCTTTTCCTGCGGTCCTCGGTCATTCGAGTCTGATGACCGTCAATATCCGCAGCGACGTTGATCGTTCCATTGACGCCCCATCAATTTTTAACCCTTAACAGCGGACATCAAAGTTCTTTTTTCAGACAAACGCTAAAATGTGTCGTTTATAAGATGAATATAATACGAACCTCTTGTAGTCGAGTAAAATTCTAACAGTTTATTGCATAAGTTGATGTTTGAAATTTCTTTTCTGTTGCATTGTATGTTAGATGGAGACATCTCTCTACTTGGAATTTTTGACAGGATGTGATGGATAACTATCTTTCAGTTACACAGGCTATCCTTTTTAATTAGATAAGAAGAGCGATCCTAATGTACAATTAAAACCTGTTATGTCACGCTTTAAAATAATATTAACATTATCGAAGTCGTTTATATTTAGCGCTAGATTTACGAGAGACTGAAAGCAGATCTGCTGTATTAATTTGTAAAAGTAACGATAAGACTTTCATTCTAATTTTGAACGAGTGTTGTAATATTTGCCGCAAGCAACACGTATATTGAATAAATAACTCGCAAATGCTCTTTTATATTCTGAATAATTGCGAATTAAAACATTAGTGACCTTTCATTTCGTTCAATTTCTTAAACTTAATGTTAGGAAACTTTTAAAAGTGTAACTATTGCATGAGTTGCAAAATTCAGTTACATGCGCATAAAATTCACAAGGTTATACAAAATGGAAATACTATAGGTCAGATAAACTATTTTGAATTTCCAGCTAAACTGGCTTCGACTGCAAAGGGTTAATTGTTACGCAGTAATTAAATATAACATGTACTGCACATGTTAGAGTTGACCAAGAGAGTGAAAGGTGCTTGAAGATCTAGATCCACTTCTTCTAGGTCTTATCCAGTTCTTTTTTTTCTTCGCTTAGATCTCATACATTCACTTATAATAAACGCAATAATATTAACATGGTTAGAGTCTGTCCAGGTCAGAAGTTAAAAGACAAGACTAAACGTTGACTAGAAAACTTTAAACTATCTCTATCGATTCTTAAATAACCGCGAAAAGTTGATGTTAATCGTTAAGAGTGTCTAGAATTACAGTTGCAATGACAGCAGCCGAAGGACTTGGCGAATCCAGAAAAGAAAGCTTGTACCCTAATCTAAGGATGTTCGAGGAAGACACCTCCTAAAATGATCGATTTATCGCAACGGCGCCTAAAGGCAATAATTGTTCAATTTCTAGCAGACCGGAGATCGAAACTTCTGGATTAAATGTAACTCCGCATTGAGAAAAATTCGTTTGCTTCGAGTGCCTCTTCTTCTGGCGAAGATAAAGGGTTGCATATGGAAGGAAACAAAAGGGACAACATTCTCGAGGCAGCCACGATCCAGGATGGTCCGAAACGCATCGAGCTTCGCAATCAGCTTTCCCGATATTTATTACGGTAACCTCGAGACTGACCCCTGGTACCAACCCCCAGCCGCAGGAACCAACGAATCAACCTGGTGGATGGTTTCAAGCACTCGGCTCTCGATCCCAATTCGATATCACCGACGCAAAGCGAGGAAGGGTTGAGGAGGAGGGCATGGAGAACGGAATATCGGTGATCGGTAATAAATTTAGAAACAAATTGCTGGTCACCCCGACGACCCATCGCGTCGAGAGCGTTCTCTCTTTCTCTCTCTCTCTTTCCTTCCCTCTTTCTCGGTACGCTATTCCACCGGCTCTCTCTGTCGCTCTTACCGACTCTCTTTCGACGGGGGTTGTCGAGGGCGAGCGAGCAGATCGCTGGAAGAGGAAGCTCGGAGTGCTGCAAAGCAAACAACAATAATAATTATTTGATGGGAAGGAGCCGGGGCCATACGCGCGGCCCGCAATATCTGCGATGGGCTGGTTCTACTCGAGTGACCTGTCAGCCGGCGCTGAATTAATGGCAGCCGAGATTTCGCGTGGAAACGAGCCGATCGACGGCACCGAGAGGAAACATAACCGGCGAGATCCGCGGTCCAGGCTGAAACTTAGGGCAACCGGTGGTGCTCGGTCGTGGCTCACGATCGGCCATGCTCCGAGCTAACGGATGCAGAACGTATCCGCGAATGTTGCTGCCGTATAGTCGTACTACGTGATCATGGTGCACGATGTTCTTCGACGCTACGAAAGTTACCGGAAACGGGCTTCTTCGGACGATCGCAGCCGACGCTCGAATGATACAAGGAGTTTCCACTTCAGAGGATAATGATTTGACGAATTACTTGGAATTTTTTGCTCGGGCCATTTTATAAGCGAAATTTGTTGTAATTTTTATACATTCGAGAACCAGTCGATGAAATGCAAGATTGTGAAAGCACCAGACAGAAACATCTTTATAATAAATAATTCTATATAATGTATAATCATTGAACTTCTGGCAAAAATTGTCTGCCTTGAGTGTAAGAAACAGAGAACGAATAGATATTTCGTTCTTTGTTTAATCATTGTAATAAATAGAATATAGCACGTTTATATCCCTGGTTCATTTAATCACCTCACAGATTTACATCTGACTTACTCATTTTACTCAAATCTGTCTAACGATCGTCATTTACAATAATAAAACTATGTTATCGTACATTTCTATACGCTAGTACAATTATAAAACCATACACGTCGTTCTATGTAAATTAATTATTATGTATTAATCATTATATCATTAATCTAGCAAACATCTGCATTGTGTAAAAGAGAATACTTTGATAATAAGCTGCATTGTCTCGCAACAAGGGGTTGTTTTTCAAAGACATGTTGCGAGCGTCCCCCGCTCATTATTACTTCAAAGAACAGAGATGAGCGAGACTCGAAGAGAATCGAAAGGTGCAGATGGCCGATCACGGAGTTCGTGATTGTGAGATGCACGAAAAACAACAGAAACAGTTTTGCAAGTTCCTCGAAGTAGCCGCGCGCCGCCGCCACCGCCGCGCCGGTGCCGGGCCGGCGAAAATTGCTGTTAAATGCTCGCCACACATTCGGGCAATCAACGGGTGCGAAAATATGCAAGCTGGAATCGGCGAAGTAATGCAGAAGTACGATTCCGTACACGCAACAGGACCTTTCCCACGTCCGTGTCTTTATTTACCTAACAAGCCCTCGTGTTACGCTCTAGAATCCTTTAATTACCCGAAACGAGCTACAATTTCGAGATTCCGGTGAGCCGGGACGGCCGACGCTAGACACGCGAAACGACGTCCAGCCAAGCTATGACTGACTTCAGACACGCAAAATTCGAAGGACGGAGAGGGTTGCGAATATCCATGGTGTTCGAATCTTCCCGCTAGAGCCTCCGATCATTTCAAAAGTGATTCGGATCTTCTGCTCAACTGTTAGAGGACGAAACAGCCTTTCAATAATTTGAATCCCGCTTTAGAGACGAGTCGACATTAAAATTAATATTTTGAAAGACTTATTACCCACTTATTACCTTTACCCTTTAGTTTTTCCTTATTTAGTTGTATTAGATCTTAATTCCGTGTTTAAATATCATTATTTTTTTCTTTATTACATACCCTCGTTTATTCTACTTCCTTACCTCCTTCTTTTATACTCTCGTCTACTTTGCCATCATTTCCTGTTTTGTATTACGTACATTGTTTTCTTTTACTTAATCATTTCTTTCCTTTCTTTCTTAAATTATTTTAATGTTCCCTTAGTCCTTTATTTCACCTATTTATTTCTGTTATAAACGCTTAAAATCCGCGGTATAACTAATGAACTAATGAAATTGAAAAGAAAAAGTTAAGTAAATAATCACTGTTTTGTATTTTCGCAATCTTAACACGTTTCGCCAATACAATTCTTAAGATTCTTCAGAAGATTTCCCGAATTCAGTATTAAAAAATGAAAATAATTTTCGAGGTATTTCAAGAACTTCCGTCTTTTACGAGTTTAATTTCAACAACTAAGTAACTGAAATAAAATAAACAATTTTGAAGTGTCTTATTTAATAGATACAAGCTTAATTATGTATGAAAATAATGAAAAAGGAGACCGACCGGCTACCCCACAGTAACTGACTCCACTAGCCTAGCTACAATGATCTGGCTGTGCCGTTCCCCCAGCCCAATGCATCAACATTGTACCGCAGTTTTATCGAAGAACGAGGGACCGGTTGCATGTCCCGGGCACTTTACCCCCATCGGACCCGAAGAATTCTGAAAAACCATTGTTGAACGGGTGGTTCCCCTTGTCCCAGGCACCCCGGGACACCCGTATAAGGCGAGAGTGGCGATCGTCCGAGGCTCGTTGGCGCAATAAAAATTTGACACGATCGTCCACCGCGTCTCTCCCGTGGCCGGGGGAAGAAAAACGGTCGACACGCAGAAGATCGCTGGTAGACAGGGAGCAAGGGACCAAGATGAGCAAGGGAGCAAGGGCCGACTTTACGACTCGCGCTATGCGAGGCCGGCCCGAAAGGGACGACAGCGAAACTCGTTATTATCCGACCGTACTTCTTCGTGGTCTCGCCGAGAAGAAGACGGGCTTGGACGTCGATGGCGACGCCGCGCCGCGCCGCATCGGTCCGTGGGCTCTCGCTCGATCCACGGGCCACTTTCAGACCATAAAGAGACAAAGGAGCGTTCTTCTTCTACCCGGCCAAGCTGCCAGGCAGTAAACTCTCATTTTCGCGAGGGGGGTCAAGAGGGAGCCAGCAGACTCGCCGAGAAATACGCGGGGGGACCGATTCGGTTCGACCTAATCGAAAAGTCCTAGTCCACGATTTTATCGTAATTCAAATCACAGCGACGTTTATACAGATGTTCTCAGTTGATTGACGAAAGTAGAGAGAATGAGGAGACACTTGTTCGCCCACAATTTTAACCTATTTTTATCGAAAAAAGACACGAAACGTATAAATACTATACACGTTTTCATAGCACTACTTTGCAATTATTAATAGACCAGCGGATCTTTATGCAAAAATTACTGTAATATTCATTTAGTTATATTTTCAACCTATTCAGTTTTGATACAAAAACATAAACGCCGCGGCCTGCTTGTTACACTTATAATTCCTTTCTCTTCTTTTCCTTTGTAATAATCAAACGCTTCTGCAATTTTCTCTATAAAATTGTTTCAGTCCATAAAAACTAAGCGCCACGAAACTGAAAAATTCATGAGCGGCCCTTAAATACCTACAATTTATTTATCACCTGCCCCACCGTAGTTCAAACCAGACACCCACCCAAGAGTCCACGGAAAGCACAATTTAAGAGTTATAGTTGAAAAAACCCGAGCCAGAAAAGGGTCCAGGACGGCGCGATATCGGGCCCACGGGGGTGGAGAAGCAGCGCACACCGGGTACACGCCGGTTATCGGGAAAGCGGGCACTCCAATCAATGCAAATCAAATCGAGAGCCGTGAATACGAAGCGTATAGTCAAATCAACCGAATAAAAGCTTCGTGAATGTAAAAGACCGGTGAATACGAGCGGCCCGGGCCAATCTGGTAATGCGTCTTCTCCCTCCTCGCCGACTTTCCCGCCACTCTTCTAGCAGGGGGGGTGGGAAAAATAACCACCTCGGAATATTGCACCGGATGGACGCGGAACCTTCTGTGTTTCGGACCCCCGTGCTTCAACAAATATTGCTTCTTCGTACCCTGCCCGCGCCAGTCGTTGAGCCCTGCTCCATCGACCAGAGATTTTCGGATCGCACCCTTGTTCGTTGGGTTCTTTGACGGCCGTCGCGCCGGTTGTTTCCGACATCGGACCTGTTAACCCGTTAACCGAATGACTTTACTATTGTTAACGCGGCTGTTTGCGTAATTACTCGCACTGCGTAGGAGAAATAAAGTGACTAACACGTGTAGATCGATGTTATTGTAATGGTGATCCATAATATCAAAGTCACTGTTTAATAACATTCTTCTATTTTAAATTGATTATTTAATCTTTGCTTTACTGTTGATCAGAACAAGACGATTTCTTTGCAAGCTTTGGTGCATTATACATAAAAATCCACAACATTTAAAAGTCCTAAGAATTATTGCACTATTTACATTTTTAATTGGGGAAGTAGAATTCTTTTATATTAAATTCCATTTTATTTATCGTTGTACTCGAATCTTGCTTAACAGTAGGCTACGAGACGAATGTAACCTTCTTGTAAAATAAAAATTATCAAAGACCTTTTATTTTGTAGTTGAAGCTACAACCATTCTTTTCGTGTTTCTCCTGTTCCGTCGTGGACGTGTGAAATAGCTCGAAATCGTTTTCAGAGTCCCGTCTCCAACCAGATCTAAATGCACGAAGTTAGGCTAAAACGGTTAAGAAACAAGAAGAATCGTCGCCGTTCCCGTTTCGTAACCCCGTGCACCGTGTTCTTGCGTAACGATGACAGCATTATGCCGGTGTCAGCGTCAGCAACGATGATTAATCGATCGCTGGTCACAAATATCCCGGATTCCGTGACTCGACAGGGCTACCGGCGGCAACAAGAAGAGGAAGTCGATGAATAACACCTCGGCCACCGTAATATGCGGGGGACAAAGCCCCGCGTAGCCTCCGAACGTCCATTAATAAAAATCATATGATCGTTAGAGCGAAAATATTTACAGTGATCGGGATCCTGCCCCTGTCGGCGTTCCTTCTATTTCCACCGATGTAGATTAGAACGATTGTAGAACACCTTCGAGAAAAACGATAGAAAATGCCTCGGTGCTAGTTAGTGTTCAGGGATCGTTAGGGAGACGCCGTGCACCCTAATTTGAAAGAGCCGAGCTGGTGACTGTACAAGTCCCCCTACAGTAAATCAAATATTTTGATCTTGATTCTCATGATCGGATATTTAAAAGAAAAAATAAGATGCATTTACACAACATTGGTTTCATTAAAAATATTCGCTATTTCCTTCTTAACCATCAAAGACAATCGTTTATAGACTTACGTAAGTGGGGACGAGGAATACATTTCATTCATAAACAATTTACATTTAGAAATAATCTTCTTACAGAAAATAAAAAGCTGACGTATCTTCAAACATAATAAAATATAATATATTTATTCTACACATATTTTATTTACTTACCCGAACGACGAAGTCAGAATTACGAGTGCAGATATTACGAGTACGGTAGGACTTTGTGGTAAGAATTTCAAAAATTACGTCACTTTGGATGTAGTTTTAAATGTTTTAATTAAATCACCGAATTTAGACCACTGTTCGAAGTCAACGGAATTGAATAATCAAGAATAATAGATCGAGAAATGGTCGAAGATGGTTTCGAGCACGTTCTCTGGGCTCTCGTATAGTGTCGTCGAGCTTTGATGGTAAAAAATGAATGGTGGCAAGTCGATCGCGAGTAATGGAGAAAACACCGCCGACGAGAACGTTGGACACGGACGTTTAATCGTCAGACAGTGAGTCTCGAGTTCCTTTTTGTCCATGCAAGGGGTTGATCCCCGAAAAACGGGTCCACCTGGGAATTTCTCAAGATGAAAATTGATTCGTACGCGAGAGAGCGTTTCGCGGCGATCCGTTGGTATGCCCGCGTTCACCGTGGCATCATTCATCTCGCTGCTATACTATTAGTACAGTTATTTATGGTGAAAAAGTGTATAGATCGACCGACACCTATTATGTATCGGATCCGAGGTGTCCCGCCGGTGATTTATGCTACCCTGCAAATTGCCGCTTGTCCTTTGTGAGAGCGAGCCTAAGCGACTCTGATTAAATCCGACCCGCGGCCGCAATTTAACAATCTTTGGGACACGTAAACCTGCCAGAGACAATGCCTCTTTCACCATGGGAATACTGTTCTAATTGGTTTTTCTGTCATCATGCGGCAAAACATATTCGATCAAAGTAATCGAACGTTTTGCGAACGTGTTCCGCAACATTCGTGTTCGCCGAAACTCGTATCGTTTGGTTCAGCTTAAAACAAATTGCGCTATTTAAATGGTACGATAATGAGAGTCGCTGTAGGAAAGTATGTCAAATTGATAATCGGTATCACCGGCCGCAGTGCGGTGGCTGCAATAATTTTGATGGTCGGAAGATCAAATTATATTCGATGCGGTTATTCGGTATAAATTCAGTTCTAATGAGTTTGCCAATTATGTATTTGAACCTAAACCCACCGAAAATAAACGTATTCACGTCCGTTTCACCGCACGACTCGCTTCACCTCTATTCCTATTCATTCGGTCTATCGCTTTGGCCCGTTAAACAAATCCGCACCGGTGAACCCGCTAAAATTTTCTACACAGTATACTTCCATCGCGGTCAAACGCTCCGGGGAATTATCGAAATTACCGGGTCCGATTTTATCCGAGTGTATGATATAACGTGTGCAGAAAGTTTGGCCAGCGAAGTCGCGAACAAGCAAAGTAAAACTTTAAACTGAACGACTTGTAATCGATTGTAATTTAAATTCAGAGTTGAACGAAACTTTGGGCAACTTACGTTTAAATCAATTAGCAAATTCGTATTTAGAAGCTTGCGATTTTAAACTTAAAACTGAATTGAAATTGTAAAATTCAATACGAGTGATTGAAAACTTCGCGGCGTTGGCACAATCGATGCACTCGCGGTAAACTTATCGCTTCGAACTTGCAATTCTCCGTGCAACAAATACTCTAAAGCTGGCCTACACAAAATTAAAACTCCGAATGAACGTAGCAATTACCAGGCGATCCCAATCTGCAACATTGTATCCACGCAGGACTTCATTAATCAAAAGTAGTTCCTAAGAAGCAGCTCGTCACGCGACTAGCAAATGCCGGGGATCGTTAAGAAGGACGCCTAGATGATTGCGTCGGTATCGGGCCTCTACTTGTCGTTGTCGTCGAGGAACTTGAAGTGGAGCGTGGGGTATCGTCTCAGTCTGAGCAACTCGTGCAAGGTCTGCAGCTCCAACAGCTCCGCGTAATTATCCTGCAGCTTCTTGATCAGATTGGATCGCCTCATGACCATTCTGATCTTCCTCTCCGTGTGTTGTCGCTGTCTTGCCTCGGCGATATGATCGCGGTGAAGCTCCATGTCGCACCTCGACACGTTCAGATCGAAGATCTGCCGATCGAGTTCCTCGTTCTTGCTCCTGGTGATCGCGATGTCCTTTTGTATGGAGGCCAGTCGAGCTTTGCGGCTCTCCATCAACTTTTCGCACTGCGCCTTCGCGGCTTCCACGTCCACGGTCATCCGCTCGAAGGTCTTGTCGTCGGGAAGGTTCTTGGCTTTTCGCTTTAGATACTGTTGCATCTCCTTGGTCACCGTCACTACTCCGAGGAAACGCAAGTCCTCCTGCAGATCGCTCAGCTGCTTCTTGCGGCAGCCATGGATCCACTCTTTCAATTTCGTGCCTGGGAAAACCGTGAAATTGGTCAGTGGCCAGTTAATGAGCGGTAGACTGCAGACTTTATGCATTTATAGCAAAATTAGCTAGTTATAATTTAAAATTGGGCAAAATTTAAAGGCATTTTATAACGTCAATTATTATATAATTATATTGTTTCTAATCAATTGAGATAAATAGAGAGAATCAACTTGCTACTTGGTTTCTATTACGTGGAATTGATGATGGCAATTTTTATTTTGTATTAAAATCTGCTGTTTACAATTACTGACCCTTATTTTCGAACATAATTAACACTAACCCTTCCAAGATCTAAGAGCGACTGACAATTGTCACTTTATAAGAATTGCTAGATAGAAATTATTTTAATTTTCTGTAGTTTTTACAATAATGTGTACTCGAACAATGAAATATATTCAACAACTTCTAATGGCAGCAACTTTATAACTTATGAAATCAAAAATGTAAAATCGCTTAGTTGATCAGTGGTGGTAGTTTCAGTGTTAAATATTTCTCTTTAAATTCAATTGATTATTTATTTATTAAAGTATGTCAAAGAAGGACATCCTTAAAATATCATAAATATTATTTCAATTTTCTTAATACCGAGTTTACGAAATGTTTTGTAAATTTTAGAAAAATACTGAATGATTGAAGATCAGTTAAAATAAATCATTTGTAAAATAGATGCATTTATAACAAAAATGAATAGGTCAAATATACAACTAAAAAGACATTAGAAGAATTGAAGAATATTGCTACATTACTTTCAACTTACTATGATTGTTAAAAGAGGAAAGATGTTTTTATCTGATTCATATTTCTTAATAACTCGGATAGTATTTATTTTGCATAAATATCCGTAATCAATGACTTAATGTAATCGTATAAGTTCCATTCATGTCATTGTGCAAAATTCCACGAAGGAACTGATTATAAATACCCTAAGCCAATGGAAAAGCAAGTTTGGCATAAAACCTCTTTGGAAGTCCAATAGTCGTGAAAGAGCCTCCAGCTTGCACTGACCAGCAGCCTCTATCAACACGTTCACCGCCAGTATCTCATCCCTGGTCACCAATACCACGTTCCTAGTGTTCTCAAAGTCTCCGGTCAACTCGACCTCCACCTGCCCCATCTTCATCACAAACTGCATCTCCAGATCCAATTCACTGACCGTTCTCTGCCGTCGATTCTCACCGAGGTTCTCTTTGATCTGCTCGATATCAGCCATGCACTTCTCGATCTTCTTCCTAAATCCTTCGATCACTCTCTCAGCGTCCGCGATCTCCGCTTCCTTCGCTCTGAGCTTCAACTCTGACTCGATCTTGTACCTTCGCACCTTAACCAAATGCTCCCAATCGGCAGAATCCAACGACATCGGGAGGACGCTTGGCCGAGTGTCTAACTGGTCTAGAGCCTTCAGGTACTCCTTGCAATCGTGCGCAAGGTACACAAGTCTGGACCTAACTGATACGTGAGCTACCAGATCCGCGAACTCGGCAGAACTTAGGTTTTTCAAATTGACTCTGGGTCGACGTCTGTACTGGCGATCTAAAAGATCCACGTGGAACTTGTTCATTGTAGAGAACTCGCCCTTGAATCGCTTGGACAACGTCTTCTCGCGAGCCGTTATCAACTCGTGCTGCATCCACAACTCTTGGTGCAGGCTTTTGAAGATTTCCATGTTGTTCTGCAAGATGACCAAGTATTTCTCTTTACTCGAGACCTGCTTCTTGATCTTCTCTTCCTCGCGCAGGGATACCATTCGACGATAGTTGCGCAAGCAACCGCGGACGTATCGCAGATGCATCTGATTTATGGCCGACTCGATGTTCATCTTCAGCTACGGGATTGTGGTAGAGATTCAATAATCGACGCGACTTTGCCGAGAGAAAATGGATTTTTGTCTCTCTCGAATTATAACAGATCAGCTGATGCTGTGAAGAACATTGCGTTTGAAATAATTTCACGATTTCTATAAAATTTGAGTCCACCGACTCATTGACGAATGTATACCTTTTTTTATTTCTGTAGCAATAATCATAGTGAAACCACAGTTGAGCGTTATTCGAATTATTTCAAATAGAAATCGTTTTAGTCGAATATTATTCATTATGCTTCAGAAATTGTTTTATCTATTTATTCGAATAAATTGTTTGAATGGTGATTGTAAAATGACTCGAATACTAATGTGAATAATTTTTGACTCCTTTCATTTTCGCGTTATTTTCAATCGGTTCAATTTTAATTACTTATAAAATTAAAAAAATTTCAAACGTTGCGAAAAAATATTTCATTTTCGTCCGCTTTGAAGAACGGTGTCAAACTTCAAGTGGCAGACACAAGTAGGACATGCTGGACAATTGGATCTTACAATGGTTTCAGAAACTTTTCCTTCGTTTAAATGACTCGTGGAAGTAAATATCAAAATGCGAACCTTTACGAAAATCAAAAGTATAACTTTGAATAACATAAGAGGATTGTAAACTATTTCGGACGCTTACCCGAAAGAGTTGATCGAGCTTAGTGTTGAATTTGTCGATTCCTTCCTGCAAAAGTCCCATGACCTTGGTGTACTCCGCCTCCAGCTTCCTATTATACCGTTCGCGTTCCTCCCGCAGGAACTGCACGTCTTTTTCGTACTTCTTCACGGCGAGTATGTCGTCCTCGGTGAAGTCTTCCGGTCGCTTCTCAAGCATGCAGGCGGGCTTGGGAACGTCAATCTTGATGACGTCCTCCCATCGAACCTCCAGCACGCCGTCCATCATCGTCATTAAGGCGCGCTCGCGAAAATCATCGGCCAGCAACAACCGCCTGATCCGCTCTGCCTCGGCCGCCTGTCTGTCTAGGAGTTCTTGCTGCGACGGCGAAATGTACGGTTTCGCCTTTACCTCGTGATCGAACACCTTGACAACGCCTTCTGGGCTCTCCTACGCAGAGAGAAATGAAGATTGCCGGGAACCTATGATCCAGCTGAAGACATTATACCTGATGGCCATCTCTACGCGACTAGCGAATGATATATTTCAAGATATAGAGTCGAGATATCGAAGTATTAACCTTCTAACAGCATATGAAATTGACGGCTAGCTTTATCTGCAATGCCGTCCTAAGGATTAGATTGAAAAAGAGATGAGAACAGAAAGGGAAGAAAAGAAAAACATGTGCATCTTTTGCTAAATTTTATAGGATATCTAGAACGGGACTACCACGTTGCACGTGATTTAATTTTATTAATGTTCGACCACAGAATATGGCGTCGTTCAAGAATCGATTTGAACTGTTATTGCAGCCGTGTATTCGTTAATTTATCACTAGCTTATTTGTTAATTTACGATTGATTTGGAACACAGACCTGCCAGTGCCAAGTAGGATCCTCAGGTATGTAGGAAACTCTTCCACTGAACATTGTCTGCAACTCTGAATTGATGTAACATATCCTCTCAATCCTATCTCTTATCACATTCATTTCCCTCTCCTTCTGAGCGTATACTTCTTCAAACGCCGTGTTAAAGTAACTGCGTATTTTTTCGCAATCGTGTAACAGGAAACGATTGTTCACCAACACGTGACCGAATCCGTAAGACTCCATTTGAGAATAACAGGGTGACAACTCGATGAACTGGTGTGCAATGGTCCCTGGACAATACAAGCCAACGATCTTTCATAAAGAATAGACTGACATCATGCGAAGGTACTCCAACTTACCCTCGAAAGCCCTCATCTTCGCCAATGCCACCTCGGAGATCACCTTCTCATCCTCTTCCTCCTCCAGCAACATATCCATCTTGATATCCACTTCGTGATGCAGTTTCACGCACTTGTTAAGCTCCACCTCCAGCTCTTCATCCGTATACAGCTTCCAGGGCTGGAAAGTGTCCTCGTCGATGATCATCGAGACACTGTCCTTGGAAAACTGAGAGAACTCCAGTAACTCCGCGGTCCTCGGGTCACCCTCGACCGCAGGATAGTTAGCCACTACTCTGTTACCAAGGATGGCGACCAAACACTTGCCTATCACTTTCTGAGGATCCCAAAAAGTCTCCTTCAACCAATACGACACTCTCTTCATCTCGCCAATGCCATGTTCAAGCTCCAGATGAAGATCCTCGCACTGATTACGACCGGTCTTCAATTTCTGATCTCGTCCGGCTCTGTCCAAGTCGAACGCAGACACCGGAAGTCTCTCGATCTCTGGACAGATCTCATTAGCATCCAACAGAGCCTTCACCTTGCCCTTTAGCACTTCGAAGTCCGTCAGAATCTGCGATCTCTCTTCCTCGCACTGGGCTACTTCTCTCTGCAGTTGAGCTGCATTTCTCCAGTCGAACCACGTCTTCTCTCCGTTTTCTTCAGGGTCGGGGAACTGATACCTTGGACCTGACAGCATTTCATTAAGTTCTGAAGAGAGACTGGCGTAGTCCGATTGAACCTTTTTCTCGTTCTTGTCGTAGAGAGTATAGTCCACGCGATAAAGACATTGAGCATCTGCAGGACACGAGGATATATTATCCTGCGCTGGAGGAAGAAGAGGCATTAATTGCAACCGAACTGTAAAGCAATAACTGTTAGGTCGAGATAACTTCTGATTCGGCTAGGTAGAATTTATTATTCGTATCTATCCGCTATGAGTCACGAGGACAAACGTGCTTTTGCTTTCACTAGATAAACAATAGTAAATAAGTAAATACAAAAAGTAAATAAAACAAACGAAATAAATGTTTAATGAAAAAGTGAAAGTTATTTATGACTCGACCTAATATTTTGATAGTCAGAGATATAAATTGAACCTGTGTCATGGCGACCAAGGATCCATCATACCCCATAACCACGATCAGGTCTCCGATCTTATTTGCAACAGCCTTCACGCTACCAAAGTCCGCTCTATGGTGCGACAGGAAGCAAGCAGTTACCTTGCGCAGGGTCTTGTCTCTCACATAGACCATACCGTCAAAAGCAGTGCTGGTTAACCATTGTTTATCAACGAAGAGGTTCGCCATCTTGACAAGGTGACCAGTCAGCAGGCCGTCCACCAAGCTTATACTCTTGAAATCCTGAAGTTTCTGGACCCGTAACTGTCGCGTCATGTATGGCGTTCCTACGAGCATCATCGCGTTGGAGGGATGATGCCATAAGTTGTAGTAGGTTCCAGATAAATCAAAATTTTCGGCAAACTCTTCGACGAGATCTTTGCCTTCTGGAACAACGTATAACCTCAGGTTCTGGCCTAAGACCGGTTGTTTCTTATGGGCCAAAAGCAAGAGCACAATCATTTTCTTGGCGCCTTCGTATATCAACACGTCGTTGATTCTTTTGTGGGATTGCACCATGCCTAGCACTGTGAACGCTTTTTCTGGACGCAAGTTGATGCAGTAGCAATTGCCGCGCTGAGTTTCCGCGGCTATCAATGATCTGCAACAATCGCAGATGATAATTAGTCGATTTTTATTAATCTTTACTAATATAAGCATTTACTGGTACTACATCAAATGTCTTTCTGATTTTCTCTTTTACAATTCCTGTTTTTTTTAGAAATTTTTATATCAACTTCTTCGTTGAAGCACATCTTACAATAAAAATCGTAGAAAGTTTAATTAAACATAATCTAATCGTTATTATATAACAATATATATATTAAATTAGGGCTCAGTAGTTCTAGTGTTAATACCTCACCTTCCACTGTAAGACAACTTGATCAAATCCAGAGGTCCTTCCTGCAGCCGCAGGAAGGCAACGATCTTCGGTTCCTCAGGGGCCGCGAAGCTCACAAAAATCAGTTCACCCTGCTGAGTCCCCACAACGATCATCGGATAATCAAGATGCGAGAGTTGACAAGTGATCTCGCTCTGGATCTCTAGATCAATGGTAGTCAGCTGACTGCCACTGAAAGACTCCAGCACGACCAACTCTTTCAAATCGTCTGTGCCGACCACGTGATGACACCAGGGGTACAAGAAGTCCATGAACTTGAAACTGGCACCGTAATTCAGGCAATTCTCCACCATCGGATAATCGCCACTTTTCGGCATAATGATCTCCATCAGGAAGCCCTCGAACGTGTGATAAAAGCACCAGTCGGTCTTGACGGGGTGGGTTATGAGGAGGCACGGTTTGGTCTCTAGTTTGACGTACCACGTCATATTCCACTTCTGAGTTTTCGCGTTCTTCGAGTAATATCGGATTTGGCAGAAGGTAGTGCGCAGGATGAGCCCCTCGCCGAACCACTTGATGATCGGTGACTCGTACTCTAGACAAATACCACAGCGCTGGGAGAGGACGATACGGTAAACGTTGGAGCCATCGTAGTTACTGAGGTAGATGTGACCGTTCCTGTCGGTGATGGCCAGCAGAGGCTCCAGCGAGGTTGAGGACCAGTCCACCCACGCGATTGGATCGTGGTGCGGCAGTTTTATCTCGTGGTCTGAAAAAAGAGGATGTCTTTTGATGAAATTGTCGTATAAAGTGCATTGCAGTAAATTCTCCCACATCGCCCTTGTCAGAGGTCTGCTCACGTTATCCCTGTGTTATTCTTACGTCTATATGAGTTATTCCTATGCTTATATTAAAGTTCGTCGGAATCGGCCATGAGTTAATCGTTTTCTGATTAAAATAAGACCAAACATGATGTAGTTTGGACAGATATTTCTGATTACATAAAATAAAATCAATCCCGATATAATTGAATAAATATGGCTTAAAGCGTGTCATGTTTGATCTTATCTTAAGTAGAAGAATCTCACCAATATGTTAATAAATTTCTATGTACACAAAATTAAAAGTAGAGAAGTTAAGGTATCATTCTTGTTGTAACATTACTGTGTATTTATATTAATATAATTTCTCTCTCTCTCTCTCTCTCTCTCTCTCTCTCTCTCTCTCTCTTGTTCTCACGAGATGTCGACAACTACAAAAAGAAGTTGCGAGGCTCGCAGAATCGCGTTCGATCTTTCTAAATTGCCCGAAAAGGATGAACCATTTGAGAAAATTTACTGTAGTTGTTCACCTTGCAGGGTCACGTTCTTCCCGACAATGTCCAACTCCCAGGTGTACAATCTGCCACAGGTCCTGCCCATCTGAGCAGCCACGGTAAGTCCAACCTGAGTGATCCTCAAGATCTCCCCAACTTGGTCGTACATGAACGTGGTCACTCTGGCGATCTTCTCTCCGGTCCTCCAGGCCCAGACGACCAGCGGGAAGTTTGGGTACCATCCAATGGACACCATATGGTCCCGAGCAGTGAACGCAGTGGACAGGTACTTATTTCTGGTGCCGCCCGTGCACTCGGCGATCAGGGTCATGGACGGATACGAGTAGACCAAGATTTTCGGGTTGCTCACCCTCTCGGCGAAACAGAAGATCGACAGACTCGAGTGACCTGATAAACAGTGTGCACCCTCGCCAACCTCGCTGTTGCAGCACCATCGAATCGACTCCTTTTGTTGCGCCACGTTGAAAAATATGATGTGCACGCCGATGCACCAGGCGATCACGTCCTTGCCGATGAAGATCATATCTTCGACATGACCTCCGCGAACCCAGTAGGGTCGCCAGGTGTCCTTCTGCACTTTTGAGTCCATGGTTCTTGGAAGCGGCGAAGGTAAAATTCCGGTATGTTGGAAAATCTTCGTAACGTAACCTCGCAGATGTCATTGGATCGTGGCATTGGTTGAGAACAATTGACGACATCGATAGGGTGGTGCGAAATTCTCGTGGAACTTGGAGGCAATTTCTCAGGCTTGATTCACTGTGCCCGAGGAAGACGATCTTGATGAGAAGCCTCCAAGAAGGCGGCATTGAGGTGACCTGGGCGAAAGCCAATGCACTTTCCGCGCAGATCAAAGCGCGAAATGAATCGGCAAGGAACGGTGATAAATCGCGGAACAGATCCAAAGATGGCGACGGTATCAGCAGCGATATTCAGTAGTCCCTCCGACGCGTCGCCTCATCTGGTTCCCCAATTTAAGAGGTATTCAAGGCGACACAAAGAGGTTCGGTGGCTCATACGTCATCGTGGCAACTCTATGGTCCACGCTCGGCTTTGTCCGTGCATCGGCCGACGATAGATCCGTGACCATTTATGCCTCGTCCCCCTTTTTCGGCCCGTCGCTGCCACCGGCGAGCTGCTCGCGAATGCTAATCGACGGTACCGACTCTCAACGACATGGCCCCGTGTGTGGTCCCCTTACGAGTTGCTCTTTAACACTGCGACGACGAGCCCTGGCTCCGTTTCGACCCATTTAGATTTGAACTCGGTGACACTCTCGAAGAGAGTGAAGGAAAGAAGAAACAGATAGACAGAGATACATTTAATTTTAGTAGTATTAAAAGCAGCTTTGTTACCTTAGTTTACAAAAGTAAAACATTTATTCTGATTTTTAACGAGTATCATTGCAGTGCTTATAGCAACTAACACATATATTGAATAGATAACTCATAAATGTATCTTTGCAACATGAACGAGCGTAAATTAAAGAATTAGTTTAAATTCTGTAAATCTAGTGCATTTTTAACTTTTGTTTACATTGTTCTCTTTTATTGTTAGTCTATTTTGCTGTATATTAAAATCCCGATTATCAGGTCTAAGTAATATAAATGATCAGATAATAGAACAATTACTTAAAGTGCCAGATTACATTTTTAATGATTCGTCTTTCATTGAACACGAGTGAAGAATATTTAAATATCGAACGTTTCTGATATTGGAGAACTGGATAATCGAGATTGTACCGTACGAGGTTACGTTAAAATTTTTGTACGCAATAGTAATATGTAAATGGAAGCAAAAAGAGTGAGTCGAAAGAGAAAACAAGAAATGCGAATGATAATGTAAAGACCGAGATTTATTTCCAGGCCAAAAGGCTGAAATAAAGATCATCATTCCAGAACTATGTCCAATAATATGAAAGCCTAAGTGCGTGAGTAAGTCTATCACCGATCGCCTTGAAATGGTATACAGTCAACCGTTTGAAGAGACTGGTAAACAAATCTGTTAAACTCGAGATCAGTTTAGGGTGCATTTGAGGTTTGTATTAAGGTATCCATTTCAATCAGTATTTAGTTCTCATCAGAATAATGACAGACATCTGCCACTAACAGAAAACATAATCGACCGTCGAGTAGTGCCTCCAGGACGCTACTCGTACCGACGACCTTGAACAGTATCTCGAAGAATTCTCGAGTAGGGTAATAGCTTCTAGCAAATATTTACGCGACGATTAGCCGTGCGATACAGGTTTGCTTTTTACGGGAGTCGCGCTGGTATCTGTCGAGTACAAGTTCAGGAGGTACCAGTATTTTCTGGAGGATTCCGGAGAGGTAGCAGCCACCGCCATTGGTCGACCGCCATTAAAACTGTCCTCGCAGGGTCGGTATCGGCGGCGAAGGGAAAGAAGGGTGTTGTTCCCACGCGGGTCGCGATGAAGCGAAGGCGGCGGCGGCCAGTCGCGAGGACGTCGATAGGATCGGTCGTATGGCGTCGGGTTATGCAAATACGTGGTCCCAGCGGGCGTCAATTTAATGGCGAGGCCACAGGTTCGGCCAACGGACAGGAGGAAGGACCGCGAAGCCCCGGGAAAGGACGACCGGTGCCTCGGTAGTGATGGACGTTCGATCCTCGATTTATGAGCCTCCGCACGATCCCAATATAGAAGCCTCCCCGTCGTAATTACCGATCACATTCGCCCGATCATTTTCAAGACTTCCGATTTAATTGATTCGTGGCTCCGCAAATTGAAAACGGAATGAGACTGCTCTGGCCGATCGCTAAACACTCGCACCGTCCCGAACTAAAATGCTCGACGCCGCTAAAAATCGCTCTACTGTAATTCAACGCAATTCTTTTATTCCTGGCTTCGTTACTGTGTTTAACGAACACCCTCGATTCCATATGCACGAACAGCCAAATAAAATAACTGTCTCCTTAGGGTTAATCGCGACGTTCAAATAGCTTCTGACTTTTATAGAAGCGAATACGATTTCACACTTTTTTTCATCCATTGACCGCAATACTTTCTCTTATCCTCGGACAACGAACTATTCTTACAATTGTACTATTCACGATGCTTGCAACAATTTTGAGAATTGTTGTTAATTGCAATTATCTAAAACATATTATTGAACACATTTCTTGCAAACTTATTAGCCTTTTCCTTTGTGCCTAATCTAACAGAGAACAAGTTTATTTAATTGCCAAGGTTCGAATAATTAATTTAAATATGCCGGGACAAGCTTGACCTACCCACCGTTTTGCCATGGTTAAACTTCGGTAGGAATAGCAGTCGACCGTCGACAGCAATTATTGTGATCGTTTGAAGAGCATGTTCGAGCCAGAAGTGATCAGGAGTGTCAAGGAGTTCAAGATAGAACAGCGATTCAGAAGTTCAAGATCGGACTATCGTTTGGCTGATAGTATCAGCTAGAGCAGTCGCAAACTTCGAGTAGAGAACTATACTTGAAGATCTAGTCTTGAGTGGTAGCTGACGTTGAAACATCCGCTTTGGTAGGCAGCCAGGTCTGGGCCAGGTCGTCGAACAGAGGGAGGAAAGAGGGAGAAAGAGGTTGGCAGGTATCTACGGGCAGTATATCACGTCGCAAGGATAAGTTTTTGATCGGTCCTCGGTATACGGATGACTCCCTGCTGCTTGACCTCATCACGCCACGCTATGGGGGTCTTTATAAACCACCATCGACTGCGCGTATCCTAATCACCTTTTGTCTTAAGCCTGCCAAACTCTTCTTCCGACTCTAGTTCTCCGGATCCCCGCAAAGCCCTCGAGACCATCCGATAGTTCTTTGAGTCGTTCTACGCTTTGCATCTTCATGCATTTTTCCGTGTGCAAAAGAGCACAACGCCGTTAATAGTATCTCTGTTGTTTTATGTCAATTGTAATGAATCTTGCAGTAAATGACGGAGATTTCAACGTCGTTTCGATTTTTATGAAATTCAGTTGGATACGTTGTTAATGGAAGGAGTTTTTGCTGGAATTCTGAAGATTGACTATGCAGCGGAAATACTAAATATTTCACTACGCTTCTACTCTCATTTCACAAATGTCGCGATTACTTTATGATGTTGATAATCTATACTTTGGACTAGCGGCGTATTTTCGAAAATATAGTACAGCTCCATTTATGCGAACAAAATTTTCTTTAATACCCAGCCTCTTGAACAGGTTCTACCTACTTACCTGAACCTAAACTGCGGTTACTTGAACGCACCTTTGCAAGTAGTAGGGATAATCAGCGGACTCCTATTATACGAACCCACCCGGTTACATACGAACTGAATGTCGCCCGTCGAATTCACATAAATGGAGTTTTACTGTACGTCGTTTGCGCTATAATGCCCTAAAACCGTGGACAGAGCCCATGGACCAGGTTTACAATTTGGACCCGGTGCAAAAAGGTTTGCAGTTTAAGCGGCGACGATCATACGCCACCGAGGGCTAAAAAAGCGCAAGAGCCAAGAGGAAGGTAGAGTGTTGCTCCAATTCGGGCGCGGGTCCCACGTTCTCCGTTCTCACGGCGAAAAAAGGGCCGGTGATCGGGGTCCCGTGAGAGACTCCAGTAACTTTTGGTCCCGGCAGTTTCGTGCTCTATGGCGTCGGCGAGCGGCAGACATCGGAGCCTCCTCCGAACAGAAGAGAGGACCGTGGTTGGCGTGATACCAATTTTCGACAACGACCACCTGAAACGGCTGCTATCACACATCGTCCGTCCCTGGTTGGAGGTTGGAGCAAGTGCGATTCCTCGTGTCTCGTTCGTTTTTTCCCGCGTTTCAGCGTGGCCGGCAATCACCGTCCGAGAAGAGGAGTGTGTTCTAAGCTGCCGGGGCCCCGATGATCGTGGAGGTGGTGTTGTTGGCCGCGCGCGATGTCGGCGGAGAAACGAGCCACACGAAACCGGCGCGGCGCGGCTCGGCTCCGCTCGGCTCGGCTCCGCTTGGCGCGGCTTGCTGCGCCCCGAAAAAAAGGAGCCGGAGAGATGATCGAGGGAGCGGGCGAGATCAGGGTTCGGAGCGGGACGAGGCTGAGGAAGGACGAGGATGAACCCAGAGGAGGACGGACGGAGTGCGATCGAGAGAGAGAGAGGGAGAGAGAGAGAGAGAGAGAGAGAGAACGAGAAAGGAGAGGACGGAGATAGCAAGAGGAGGAGAGGGAAAGGAAAGCAGAGGATTTCGAAGAGGCGGGGGGACGGGGGTGTACGAGAGAGCAGAGGTTACTTTTAATGTCTCGCGTCACGCAGCCCAAGGCACCGTGAGCCTCGCCTCGTCCTCCTTACTAATTTGGCGCCAATTTCCAAGCAACCTCCCAAGCAAAAACTAACCGAACCATACACACCGCTTCTATATACATACACTTGCGCGCCGTGCACTTCACCGTGGGCTCTGATTAAATGCTACCTCCTCCCTTCCACCCTTTTGCTCGCGTCTTCTTCGTCCTCTTCTTCTTCTTCTTCTCCTGCTGCTGTTGCTGCTGCTTCGTCCTTCTCGTCGTTGTACGCTTTCTTTCCGCCGTGAACTCTTGCTCTTCTCTCTCTCTCTCTCTCTCTCTCTCTCTTACTCTCTCTCTTCTTCCTTCCTTCCTTCGTTCGCTTTCTGGTCACCGCGGTCTCTCCACCTTTTTTCTCCTTTTTCTTTGCTCCTTTCGTCGCTCTCTCCCGCCGTTTCTCTCCCTTTCGACCCGTGTTCCCACACTCCGTAGACGCGTACCGCACGAGAGAACATCCTCGGTGCCAGGACGCCAGGCACGCACGCGTGCTGCTGCGTGCACCACGGATCCTGTCAGGACCGAATCCCATCGAGTTCCTCCTTCAATCTCCTAGGGCCTGATGCTACTACTTTGAATGCGAGCTGTCCTTTCCTCTACGCCGTCTATCTTGACAAAGAGCTGGTTGTTCCTGATTTAACGGTTTCACTGCCGCGTTACACGAACGCGGGTGACGAAATTATTTTCTCAGTTTTGCAAACAAATTTCTACCCTAATTTATTGGATATTTCTAATTTTGTACGCGAAACGTGCGAACGTTGTGAATGTAATCGATGCCCGACAACTGAATTTCTCAATTTAAATTTAATTCGGCGAGATGATTTCATTTTATGATAATATTAAGATTGTTTGCGTGGCATTAGAAGTTTTAATTTGCTACACTTCTCTTCGTTCTTATTAAGCCTTTTCGGACACGAGATGTCACTTGATCTAGGTGATTTACTTTCGTGAAGTGGTTCTTGTTAGGAAACTCGTTCTAAAGTCAAGATATTCTGGGACGTTTAGTAATATTGTTGATACTTCACGTTCTCAACTTCAAAAGGAATTACTACAGTATTTACATATTCTCCTGCCCTTTTTATCTAGAATTGTGTCATTGTTGTTACAGTGAATAATTAGAAAGTAAATGACATTAGAAAGAAGCTTGAATAGTACCTCCTTCACAATAATTTTAATTTTGTTGTGAACTGATATCTTAAATATTATTGTAATTTGAAAAGATATTTTTCAATTTTAATTCCATATTGATGTTAATTCTATTAACCTGTTTTACTAAGAACGAAAATCAAGAATATTTGAGCCATATTTCATTATAACTAGAATGCGGATTTTAAGCATTCACTGCGAAATTGAGCAGTTGCACATTAAAATAATAGAAATATTAGACCGATTAACAAAATGTCGATATATTATTTTTAACTTTTTAAAATTATTTCAGAGAGGAAACATCTTCATAATAAACATTCACTGTATAGTGACAACACTACGCATACAGTTGCGGTAAATTAAATCGTCGGGACATGCACATTTCTCTGAAAATGATTTGTAAACTTTACAGCCATTGCTCTTGCACTATCTATGAAGAAACGAAGAAATAAATGACTATGGCTTCGATGAAGAAATAAATTTCCATATTTTCGTCATGATACCTCGATCGATTCTCCTTGCACATTAAGCAATATGTATCGCTAGTCTAAGTCGATTCGTATGCATAACGATGTTTGGAACCACCACATGTGAACAATAAATACTGACCATGAATATCGCCGAAGGTGATACAAAAATTTGTAAGGAACGGAACTAGTACCTGTTTTGTCGAATGCAACTCGAGGCAGATTGTTTAGCTCGCGTTTGCGACCCTCTAAAAACTGCGTGCCGCTCCTGAAATTGATTCCAGCCGATCGAGAGCACACGGAATCGAAGGGCACAGGTGCAGCCTGACCGGCACACGATCACAATGATTGCACCGTGACCGAGCCGTGAACGATATCGCGGATCGACCGGCACAAATTGCCACACGAATAACGAGTCAAAAAAGAAACGAGAGCAGAAGAAAGACAAAGAAAGAAAGAAAGTAAGAGAGAGAGAGAGAGAGAAAGGAAAGAAAGGCTGCCGGACACGCGTTCTTCCGATAAATCGGTCCGTCCAGACGGCGAGGATTCGAGAGCCGACGGTGGCGAGGGAAGATTACAGATCCCGAGGAATTAATACGGAGGAACAGCGGGGTAAATAAGCGTCTCCTAGTGAATCGCAGCTGTTGGAGGAGACGCTACCAAAAGCTCGGGAGCTAGCCGGGCTATCTCTACGCAGCAGTGTGGCTATTATTTTTTACGGCGCCGAGCCGGACCAGGCCGAAGAGAACGGTAGAGATCGCGGCTAATTCGACGTTTAGCGATTTAAACGTTTGTCTGTGATCACCCGGAGGACGCATCTATAATCTGCGCCGGAGACTCCAACGGACATGCAACTTAAGACCGAAACGCAGCTGCCTCGAGAGGAAGAGAACGATCGGTTTGAACGCTTTTTTCAAAGACGATCATCCAGGACGCTGATCGCCGATACCGTTCGTGGAAATTTCGGCCACGGTGCAACGCGAACGCCATAATCCCGCATGCCAGCTAGACGTCTTAAATTTGTTTTCGTTCTGAAGTCTCTGCCCTCAGCTTCTTTCCAGAGGAAGACTCGTTTTCTTCGACCGAATATGAAGACGGATGTGGTATTATATACCTGAGTCTTTTCATTGGTTCGGATAAATCCTGTCCCCAAAATCACTACAAACTCATCTGCCTCTCAATAAATTGTATCGGTCCGCAACCTTAGACACTTTTCCCTTTTTCTTGCAGGAAGTACATCGCACACTATGTGACCATTATAATTGTTTAAATCGCTGCCACCATTCACTCGATTATTTTTGTAATTCTTTTAGTTCATTCGAATATTGTGTTATCACTATTGTTGGTAATCATACCTAATTCATTGATTCCTGATCTTAGTGTTGATATTATGGTCATAATCATTGTTTGATCTATTACATTCCATCACTCGTTCTGTTGATCATATTAATATTGTTGATGTTAAAATTATTGTTATTCTATGTATAACATTCATTGTTACGAGGCTAAATTAAATTCTCGCCGATTTGCACAACGTCTTGCACAAACGCATTCATATAATAAACGACTTCGATCTGACACGTTCGGATAATCAAGGTTCTACTGTACGTATTTTACCTCTTCAAAGCGAATCTGAAGAACTAGGGTAAGACTAATTACAAGAGATAATTAAGCAATGTTGATCAACCTTCGATTATTGCTGGGCTATGTCAAATTAAATTAAATAGTTGAAATGGAAGTCACAGAGCGAAACGATTGGTCGAACCGCGACTGACGTGCAAGTAGCGAGGGCTAATTAATGTCTCGAATCAAACCGACCCTGAAGCCGGAGACGAGGAGTGATTCGGACGTCACTGTGCCGCGAGGACCATTCGCGGCCCCTCTGGGACCGCTAAAAATTGTTGACCCTTTAGCGAGCCGGGGGCAGAGCGGATAAGCCAGGTAGATATATAAGAAGCAGATGCGTCTGTCATTAATATGAGCCGGCTGAGCTATTAATAACCAGTTAATGAGGCCTCTCGTCCCTCCCCTCGTGTCGTATCTGCGTGCGTGCGTTGGTCGGTCGCTGGTATCGCAGGCCAGGTAGGGATACGACTCTAACGTAGGTAACTACGTACGTATTTACGCACACCGAAAACGAAGCGGCCGCGCGCGCGTATAACAAGCCATATTGTGTGCGGCCCGGGGTGTGGGGTGCACGAATGTCGGGTCGTCAAAGGGTCCCGGTGAACCTCGTGATTTATAATCCCCCGCGTACTCCCCCGCCACGCCGACTACCCTCGATTATACCCTCGCCAGTGACGGGAAAATTTTGGTTTTCTTCTGCTGTGCCACGCGATCCGATCCACACTGTTACGCATCTTCACTTACGGATTTTTCTAGTGGCCACTTTCGGCTCCCTCGCTGATATTAAGCTTATTTCTCTCCCATTCTTCTGCCACTCGGTTTCACACGATAAATGCTGCACCAGTACTTTGAGACATTGTCGAAAATTTGTTTAAAAAATAATGAAGTAACAGCTCGATCAATCGGACCAGTTTTCCGCAGTTAAAAGCTTGGATAATGGAACGGCGACTTAGATATTTACAGTGCTGTATAATTAATTTACGACGCATCGTGTTAGATTGTTTCGGATGAATTAGAATAATTAACCATTTGCGGTTATTAAGTTTATAAATAGGTGTTATGCTGGTCGGAATTAATTTTTGTTGAACGTACAGTAATATATAATATGCAAGATTAAACAGATTAATTCATTCCAATTCAAAGCTTAGATACATGTAACACAAGAATATGTTTTAATTTTACGTAAAAGTAAGTAAATAGCTCCGATGGCTGTGGGTAGACATGCGATCGCAAATAAGTCGGGAATTGGTGATTCGGAGGTTCTGCTGTACTCGGTAATTCATTCCAGTGAAACTGTTAAACGTAAACACCGTATTTAAGAAGTTCATTCTTCGAACAAATTGATGAATCTAATTCCTCGGTTGAATAATAAATGATGAATATATCCTAATCTTATCTCAAGAAATCTCTTAAGAAAATATTTTCTATACCTTCAAAGATACTCTGTCGTGATGAATTGAAGTAAACACGGATTTTTTGACGTTAATTAGAAAATGTCTTTCAAACGTAGGCTTGAAATTATGTGCCACGTTCATTTACACTAAAAAACTACCAAATCAATCAAAATGATTAGTCTCGGATCCTCTATATTGCAGTTACTGCCATTACAATATCAATATTAATAATACTGAAACATATATTATAATAGAAGTTGTTCGAAGTTTGAGTAAACCAAATCTTGTCAGTATTGTAAAGCAATGCACATTAATCTCATTTAAGGTCCGATAGTTCTAGTGCTAAAATCGTATGCGATAAAACCTCGATTTACCGAACTGGATTTTTCTCAATCTTCATTATTTAAATTTTTTTATTATCCCAAATAATAACGACGACGAAGCTATAGAAGAACCGCGATTAAACATCGACTTAACAACTTACATGCTTGTATCAATAATTTATCAAAATAAATTAACTATCACTTTTAAATTCTGATAATCAGAGTTCTACCGCATTCTGTTACGACAAGCATCCGCTGTTCATGCAAAAGAGAAAGAAAGCTCGAGGAAGAATTGATCCGCAGAGTGACACAAGCGTGCTGTTCGACCGACTCCATTTTCTTTCGTTTCCCGGCTGACAAGCTAAACTTTTCGCTTCAGTTTGTCGAGCACGGTCTAAACAGCTAGGAACCGTGCAACCGTATGCAGTTGCACGACCGCTGCAACGTGTTCGTTGCTCGCGTCACTCTGTGACAGCGGAAAGACGGCTATTTGTAGATGCTGTCTCGCTGCGAATTCCCTGTCACGACGCGACCGGGTGCGAGACAAACCGCTGTCAAATTACACGTCCCCGTGCAGGTAGTTAAAGGTTAATCTGGAAACGAGTCTGCTGAGTGAATATCAGAAGTAACGTAATTTATAGTAAAGCAACGTTCGCCGTTCGCTTCTGTGAACGGTGACCTTTCCACCCGTGCTTGGGCCAGGCCGTTTTCGAAACCCGATTAAACGATCATTCACCTCCATCCCCAGGCGATTATCATTTTCCTGAGAACGCATTCGAGGTGTTCGCTGAATTTACTATTGCGCTGGAGCCTCCTTACATGTTTATGCCGTTCATAAACGTCAGTGACATTTTCCCTCCGTTTCGTCGTAAGAACTTTTCTAGTTGATAAATTAATCCTTCACCCTTAGGGCTCTATGGACGCATATATGCGTTTGACGAAAGTCGCCGTTGTGGCCGAAGGACGCAGATATACGTTTACTTTAAGTCATAAAGACTGTAAGCGTTAGCCGCGCGCCGTCCCTACGGACCGTTTCGGCCGGGAGTATTTAGAGCCTTAAGGGTTAAATACGAACACGGGCACTGGCAGAC
Source organism: Augochlora pura (assembly GCF_028453695.1). Classification (NCBI taxonomy): domain Eukaryota; kingdom Metazoa; phylum Arthropoda; class Insecta; order Hymenoptera; family Halictidae; genus Augochlora; species Augochlora pura. The sequence continues at coordinate 16,652,120 of NC_135773.1, read as the reverse complement.
TCTATTGTAAATATTATCGCTTGTTGCTTCTATCATAACTGGATTTAAAAGTGTAGCTCGATTTAATATTTCAGATTCTCCACGAATAAGTCTGAAATTCCGTGCGGTCATACACCACCTGCAGATTTTGTTAGGTACCCTAAAAAACTGTGAATCCAATTTAGAATTTTCTGTTCAACACATCTTAAAATGTACCATACTATTTAAAAAAAATAGAATATTTTAATTTCATAAATATCTTGCTGCTAATTTGCAAAAGAAATAAGAAGTATGCGTTTTTTCAGTTTTCCTTTTCTATCTACAGTTATGGAATATTTTGCAATAAAAATGTGTAATAAACCTGCAATAAACGCGTTTCTTCCAATTTCTATTGTATTCATTTTATAAACAACTAGCAAACCGGGCGAACTTCGTTTCGCCACCAGATGGCTTCGTTTTTTGTAATATTTCGTTTGGGGATTAAAAGATGAAGAAAAGTTATTTTTTTTGTTTTATAAACCATATTGGTTTGTAGTACATGCTATGTATCAGAGATGGCGCTGTATGTGAAAAATGATTTTCCCTGTTTTCCTGCTTTTCTGTTGAAATTTTTCCAGAATTTTGGTTGCTATAAACCTCACGGAGCCCGAGACCTTTCCAACGAATGCAAAACCGTGGAAATCGGTTCGTGCGTTCTGGAGTTATAGCGTCAGGAAGGAAAACTCGACTTATTTTTATATAATAGATATACTTTAGTGAGAGTCTGGCAGATTCCGTGCCGTATTTGTTTTACAAATTCAAGTGTCCGCGGCTAAGGGCTAAATTGGCTCGCGATCTTAGGTTCTAAATAAAAATAAATTGAAAACAAAATAGATTTATTGGATTGATCTATCATTTTTAATCTACTAGAATTCTTACAGAAAGAAAGAACTTGTTATACGGATTCTCGTCTGTGCTTGTTATCTCATCAAAACATCCGCAGTCAAGCGATAGAATTCAATTTACACCTGTAATAATAAAATTCTGTAATAAAATTCAATTTACACGCATATACCGTGGCCGAAGGTCATTCCCCAGTTGGATACAAAATTGTGTCAACGGAGTGACACTAGGAACAGCAGTCACGTGTTAAGCTGCGCCGCCATTAATCACATTGGTTTGATTAACGTGCTCCGCGAACGATGACGCTTCTTTTTCTGCTTTTCCAGGACACGCGTGACGAGGCGAGAGCCGCCCACGCAAGGCCAGGTGAAAGATCGCCGGAAAAATAGCGCGGGTCGCGGAGGCCCGATATTCCCATCGTCGGATCGAATGGAAAAGCTGTCGGGCGAGTTGAACGGTAATTAAATGAGAACCCCGGCGTACGAACGCAGGAACGCCCACGCCATGCATCAACCGTGACGTGGATAGGTAATGCTGCTGCAGATGGAGAAGATGGTCCTCGAAGATATAGCCTCGGTTTCTACGTTAGTTAGGGTCAGCTATCTCGCGCGACCCATCTCCGCCTATCCAATCACACACCGCACACCGCAAGTATGGCACGCAAGCGATAATACACGGTGTCCCAATTATCCCGCGACACGGCAGGGCCCACGCTCTCTCCCTCTCGCCGTGAGAGAGGATTTTCAACACGCCCCTATCGCCCCCACCGATCCACGATACCAAACGATGCACCTACCTACACACAAGCCGCTGCACCGCAACGACGCTTACCTGGCTGCGGGATAACGCCGCGATCCACTCTTTTGCGAAATTCCGAACCTGTTGTCGCTCTTCGAGAACTCAACTCGTGTGTTGTCCAGTCATTCGACAAACTCCGTTTAGCGTGAGAACTTTGGAAGACGAAGATTTTCATCGACAGATGCCATGGAAATTCTTTCTATAGTTCAATATTATGTCAATCAATATTATACATATCATGTCAAGCTGAGTTTATTTTAACTTTTCCATTTAAGATTTCCATTTTGTTTCGAGAAACTAACCATAAGAAGTTATAGTAGAACTGCTATGAATGAGACAACGGGGCACTTTTATTTAGGAGAAGATAACAGAAAACTAAACAATCTATCTAACTCCATTACCATAGGAATGCGTAGTCTCAGTGAGCTTCGTCTACGTTTACTTACTTTTATTTTGAATCTTTTTAAAACGTGCCTTTTGTACCATTCATCAATTGATTGTATTGAATTGGACATTTAATTGGTTGTGTCGAATGGCTGTATTTAAGACAAAACAAATAACTTTTTCAATAAAAAGAAACTGAAAACAATTGAGGAACATTTCCGAACAAACAAAACGATATTTGAACACGTTTAATTACAGCTTTTAATATTCCGCATGTCCTATTCATAAACTTGATAGCAAAATTTACAAATCAACTTGTTCAATCACTGTGATAAAAATAGGCCATTCGATGCTAGATGTCAATATAGCATGATCAGATGCAATAAATAAGAAGTCAAGCAAAAGTAACAGTAGCAATTCATACACTGCGTTACGAGTAAAACGAAAAAATGTTCATATAAAGAATTTCATAGGGGTGATTATTTATAAAAAAAGCAAATATAGTTTTATTATAAAAAGATTCATAATTTTTAAGACAATAGAAATGTCCGATTTATAGCATATCTACGTTCTGAAATTGGAAATGAGAATACACTACAACGTCGTTCGGATAATAGAGACCAACTTGAATTTGTTAAAACGAACAGCTTTGATATCACGGAATATTTGAGTCTGCCATGTTGAATCGTTGAACCAAGGGGTTGTCGCCTAGACTGGTTCCGAACCAGTTCAGGTGACTAGGCGTCACACGAAAAGTGGCTGGTATCGCGCGACGTATCGATGGCGATCGACTGTGTTGAATTATGTTGTTGAGAGTAACCCGAACAGGGAATTATGTTCAATTGCATGAAATTGATGTGGTGACGAGAGGGTGCGCGAGCCGGAGAACTCTTTTTCGGATGGAACGCGGCCGAGATGATAGTTTTCCGAGTACCGACTGCATTTGGCAATTGCTATCGAGTAGTCAAAATGACGCTGGTGTAATTGCGTCATTGTTTTTTCCATCGGTGGAGTCGCTGAAGGAAGCCGTATACCAGTTTCATTCGGGAAGACGTACAATATTCGAACACAGGTACTGTATTCGGCGTGTTTGCTGTTAATTAACAGCTACTTTTATTTATCGAGCGGTGTACCAATTCGAAACTGGAAGATCAGTTTCTCCGATCCAGGGTTTGTCTGACACAGAAAGTTTTTTTCTACTTTCACATGACTGGTTGTTTTACCGATGAATTTCCGTTATAATTGACGTAATTCGTTTGTAACGTCTAATCAGCTAATTGCACAGTATATCTACCTCTTCGTTTCTGCTCGTCTTTCGTCGAACGACCGAGGACAACTGCGAAAAGTTCGTTGTGTGTGTTACTGTCTCTGTCCATGGATATATGTTTCTACTTTCACCAGCACGGTTTCCATTTTTTGCAATTTCTATAAAGCAATGCAAAATAACGAATCTGGGTAATGACAGGTAATTTAATTATGCCTGATCGCATATAATTATGGCTAGTCTGCCGATTTTTATCTTACTTAAGCCATCCGAGCATTTTTTTCTTTTGCTTTCGATTGCTTCGCTATCATTTTGCGCATACATCAATCGAAAAGAAGGCATGATCGCATCAAGGTCATCGTTTAATTCCACCATTTTTATCAATAAAATTAAACGAACAATTGTTTCGTCAAGAATTACAAGAACCTAATTAAGAAATTAAATAAATCAAACTACGAACGCCACTATGCATCAATTAGGTAGATAGGTATTGAAAAAGGTTCACCTGTCGAGGATGAAAGAACAAGTACACCTTCGAATGAAATTATTGATCCGAATTAAATTCGTCGAGAAAGAAATTCCGTGAAGCATCAAGGCTCTCTTCAGCGAGGAAGCCATTTATCTCGCGATAGGGTTCGCGTGAGGAATATGGGTATCAAGCCGAGAAATAAGTCGTCAAGGTGACAAGTGAAGCGAAGCAAACAGGTAAGCGAGTACAGTCGGAGAGGAAAGGCGAGCAGCGGGAAACGCGGCATAGGTCGACGCACAGGTGAACGCTGTACAATTATCGAAAGACAGCGATGGAGGTTAACCACGCCCCTGTCCCCTCCGGCGGCCAATCACCGCTGTCGCTGGTGTCGCCCTGCAGCGGGGACACAGCACGACGACATTCCGACTCGACGGGAACGAATCCGTTCGCATGGAGATTCTCCGCTCCGACCTGCCTAGCCTGTTTCTCTCCAATCTCTACTCTCCCGTCGACGACTCCACTTTATTTACCTCCGGACTGCGACTCTTCCATCATTTATTATTTGCTCTATTTGGTTAAACTCAGCGTAGCATTATCATCGTTAAAAAATAATAAAAATGTCAGTTTCCTTACCCTCGTGAGTGAATGAAAAACGACAATGAATCTTGCAATCATGGAGGAAGATTTCATGGAAACTTTGTTGAGAATTAATGTCAATGATTAATGAATAAATAATTTAAGGATCAAAAAGTAAATAATTTCGCTTATAATCAGCGATTCGAACAGACTGTATTCAGAATGAATGTTACTCCTTTCTTTCGAGTTACAATAACTGTCTGTACTCTTGTCATCAATATTCGAGCATTAAAGTAATAGAAAATACTCTTCTTAATCTAAGACGGAAATTTCCAATTATTGCAGCCTCGAAGAAAATAATGTAACCATGAATATTAGAACATTCATAATGATACCTAGTATACGTGTCATCTAATACAGCTACAAGGCTACGAGTATATATTAAATAATTAGAATGGAACTTTGTTATACAAAATGATCAGGGGAACATGACGGTTCTGTTAATAGAGGAACAGTTACTCAGTTACAGTGCTGGATTTAAACTTTGCTGACTTCTACAATTTTAGCTGCATGTGGCTATCGTCATTATATTGCAAATGCAGTTAGATCACAAAGAACGCAGATATCAAAAGTTCTGATAAACAAGTGTATTTTTCGAACTACGCTATCGAGAAAAAGTCATGAATAAACTCTGGATTTTTATGTAAAATAAAAATAGTTTTCAGTGAATGCAAGATAAAGGAACTTAGCAGTCGTCTATTTAATAAATTCAATTTTTTTCTTACATGATTCCACTCGATTCACCACGCTTAGAATTATTGGACCTACATTCCAGGGACAATTATTTCCACTAACTGTAATCTTATAGATATATTAAGCACTGTTTTTCTCTGTGGACGATACCTTTTTTATACGATTTTTTCTGGAATGAATATGCCGCATAAAAACAGAACTGGATGTAATTTCAATGCGTCGAACACAATGCAGTCGTGTTTTTAAATTCTATAAATGTTTTCACCGTTTTGAATTTTATCTACTCATTTTTGTTATAAATCCATCAAATCCGCAGTCTAGTGTAGTCAATAACTGTGGGATGACCAATAGCTGCGACTTGGGTTTATTTTCGAGCGTAATCGACTTTATATTTACTAAATAAAACAAAAATACATACCACAAAAGAACACGAAAAGCTAATATATATTATTCAATAAATATAATATTGATTATACCTGAAAAGAAGACAAATCCATAGCAATCCATCACTCCCCAGTAAGAGACCCCACTACCCTAGTGATTATGGAGCTTTCGAGTAGGATTTTTGAAAATTTTCAGCTAGGTGTTCCTTTGTAAATCAATAAACGTTTCCAAAAAAACCCTTAGGGGTTGATAAATCGCGACAATTCTGGGCTTGGCAACCGTAGAAGAGTTCTGGTTCCTAGGAAAAAAAAGATGTCGGTACCCAACCCGGTTTCCGGTGGCGGCAGTGATAGAAGCCGCGGAGGTCGCCGAGGGCGCAGGAGAGGAGACTTCTGGGGCCGGAAGAGGGAGGACAGAGAGACAGCGGAAAGGGAAGCGACGAAAGGAGGAAAAGAGGTCGGGGGAAGGAGGCGTGGGTGGACGAGACGGAGGTTGTAGAAGCGTGGATCGATGTGTCGCCCGCGTGTCCAGTAGTCGCGAGCGCTTGCGCCCTGACGACCTCTCTGTCGCTCCCTGTCCTCCAGGACGTCGCCAGGCTCCCTGATTCGCCGGCACTCGAGGTGACAGTCCTCTCGATTGTCACTCCGAGCAGCCCCCTCCCTCTGGCCACCTCCTAGCCACCTGGCAGCCTAGCTGGATGCTTTTGCCGCCCTTTGTCCCCTGCGCCTCCTTCCATGCCGTACTCCTTTCTCTCTTTTTGTTTCTCCCTCTCTCTCCGCTCTCTGTCAACCAACTGCCGAGTTGCCGAGCTCAGCGACAGATCCCACGCAGGGTCGCCGCCCTTCGTGGGTGTGTCCCCGACGTACAATTCACCCTCCGTCTGGCGAACCTCTGCTCAGTGCACCGAGAAACACTGCAACGCGTTGCAGCTGAGTTTTTCGAGAAGTTAACGGCGCTAACAAGGGTGAGTCCGCTGATAGGAAAGATCGGCGAGTGCTTGACTCTCGCACCGACTCAAGTGCAGTTTGCGGAAATTGATTTTTGAAAATGATGGTGGAGGGAGAGGATTGCAGCCGCGAGAGAAGACGCGACCGGGCAGACACATTATTTATAGACTGCTGTGTCACTAATTGGTAATATTTGGAGATGACCGGTGGAAATCTCGTAATTATGCGGATTTTTGTGCAAAATATAAGTTGTTCGAATTATTTACAAGATTTGAATTATGTAATTGTAATGACAATAATGCAACAGTATTTTTAAATTTCGATATGTTTTTACTGGTTTATATTAGTTTATTTAGTCTACTTGTTAACATTGCGATATAGTTTACAGTGGGGAAATTTTTTACAATGCTGTTGTAAATTTTTGTAAACAAATAATTCTGGAAAACATGTTTGCAATTGGACCCGCGCTGTCTTCGAAATTTCGAACAAAGCCAATTAAAAATATAAAGTAAAAGGTACATCACCTGAGGGTTCCTCGGTCACCTGAGGTATTTCCTATAGATGGGCGATGGTTAAGTAATACACGAGGGGTTGATTTAGACGGCGGGCGTCGGATCATCGATTCGTTTCGGCGATGGCGGAGGAGATGCCGAGCAACAATCGGAGATGCTACTCGTCGGTGAGAGTCGTCCACGAATGTACCTAGATATCGATTCCCTCTTGCACCTCCGTCGGAGGAGGTTCCACCGGGAGGAGTAGGGGAGAAGGTGGGTACTGGCCGACAGGCTTACTCGCGTCTCACGGACGACAAGAGGGTGATATATTGCCACGAACTACCCGCTCTGCCACCCCCGAGTGCCTCCCCTTCTTCGTTCCATCGGTAGCGATGGCCTCAACAGCTGCTGGGAAACGTAGAATTTTTTGGATCAATGATAACGAGATAACATTTATCATGAGATAAATGCAGATCTTTATGATACCTTCAATCAATATTTTCCATTTCGTAAAATTAAAAATGAGGACAGAATTTCTCTCACTGGCTAAAACATTGCTTCCAACTAAACTATCATTAATACTTGATAGTCTTTGCATTCTTACTCTTAATTATGAGATTTCGGCTTTCGTGCATATATGTATAATATCCCTATCATTTAAAGCAAACGTGGAAAAAAGTGATTATAACTTTAATATATTTAAAACTGAACTGTTTTCAAAGTTAAAGAGGGTAGTTTACTGTACGAGAAAATAAAAAAAGCTTTCGCCTTTTCATCTTTTTATCTAAACCTGGAACGAAATAATAGCAAAAAAGTATTTTAATCATCGTACAATAAACTAATTGCTTTAACATTTACAAATAATTGAAGTCGTTTATTTCAATTTTAAAAAAGTCATACCGATTTAAAAGGTGTGAAAATACTTTTCGCAAGGGGTAGTTGCATGCTGGCATGCTTCTAAGTATGTAACAGGGCTCCGAATGGCGGAATAATGTTCCGGTATAAGGTTTCCGTTACTATAAAATGATCTCAAAAGATAATTTGTACGGAGATTGAAAGTCCACTTTATAATAACACTAGGAAAAGCTACGATTTCTCGTCTGAACGAATCGAATGCCCATCACTAGCAGCACTCCCGACTTCCTCCAGCCTGCTACGAGACCCCTTTGCCGGCACTTCAAACTACCCCCGGCGCGCCCCCGTTTCCGAGCTTTATTCGAAGGAAGATCCATCTCCATAATGGCCCCCACGCCCTCTCTACCTTCTCACACGCTCTATGCGCGACGTGTATACACTCTGCCTAGAAACTCGCGAGAACGTGGATGGTTCGCGGCTACGTGCCAAGATGTAGACGTTCGATTCCTCCGAACGGAGGGAACCCCGACGAATTAACGCTTCATCTTTTCGAAATTTATGTTGAACTCCCATCAAACTGTATCCGATTATTAAACGAATAATTCGTGCGTTCGCTGCGGAAATTTCGAAGCCGTTCCCTTCGGAACGATTTAGTTGGAGTCGATGACAGTTTAGGGAATTCTCTGCAGTCGGTTGATCACAGAATGCAGTGTGCAATTGATCCTGTAGTTCTCGATGGAAATCACTTGAACGGATTGGGAGGCGATCGATGGGGCGTGAGTGCCGCCTCCGGCCTGCGAAAACCCCACAAAGCGATCGAACTTTCTAACGCAACGAGTCTGCAATTGACAACTGGGTGTCAATGAAACGGGTGGGAAAAGTCACAGAACGATGCACCGAGTTGCTAATACCCTGATGTACTCGGTTCACAACTCTTCCATACTAAGAACCAAAATGAACTGTATATTACTGTATAGCTGCATAATATTAAAACTGGAAATTATTTGCTTGACTCTTTCAGCAATCTAGTTACGACGGTGAACATTGAATTGAATTATACAAGCACTGTGCATTTTAATAAAACACATGCATGACAACTGCTTCAAGAGAAATGAAGATATTAACTGACAAGAATTCGCAGTTTCGGTAACATTGTGCTGCGGCAACCGCTATTGGCAAATTATAAATAGACCGCTGAATTTTATGCAAAATACGAGGTTTCCTCGTCCATTGTGTAAAACAAAAGTTAGATAGAAAAGTATTTCTTCGTTTAATGATGTTAACACAGTGAAGGTAATGTAATAATACTTTTAAATTTTTCTAGTGTTTTTAATAGCCTGTGTTTCGTTTATCCATTGGTTTATCAGGATACTCGTACTTTACATAAAATTAGATCTATCCATCTTTGTCCATCTCTGCTATAAATGCATACAATTCGTAATCTAGTTATAAATGTATCTAGGCATGTTCACATGATTTCAGAAAATCTCGAGGAAATAAGTGCTCAAGTATATAACTGTCCCCAGCACCGTAGACGCGCTGTAGATTTTTCTGGAGATGGTTTCTAGCAGTTTGGGAAAAAACACATCCCGAAGCAAAGGTGTCGAAGTTTATACCAATCCACAACCCCGTGAAAGTCCGTCAGATTTTTGCAGGGTTTTAAAAACGCGGTGTCTCAATTTGTTCCGAGTAAATCACGTTCAGTCTCATAGATATTTCGTTTTGCTCCGCAGTTCTTCGAAAAGAGGATTGTAAGGCGGCAGCGGATAGGAAGATGCGCGGAATGAAACGGCGTACCACGTAACGAGATCGGTTCGACGTCTGCCATTGGGTCGGAGGACTCGTTACACGTCGTTCGAGAGAGGAACACCCAGAAACTCGAGCGTTTCTCGGGCGCCGCGGATCAGTTACGCATAATAGGAGGCGCGCCCCCTCAGGTTCGTGTTCCCGAGGCTCGAGCCAGTCCCCGAGGAAGAAAAAAGGCCCCGGCGAGAGACGCGAGACGCGAGATGCGAGGCATATAGCGTGAGAACTCCCCGAGAGAGCCGGCAGCGGCCCCCGAGAACTTCAGCTCGCGTGAAATCCCAAATGTAGATATCGGCTCGTAAGAAGACGCGTCCTAGATCCCAGGAAAAACGCACGGAATCCGGGCGATCCTCCTCGATCTGCACGCTACCTGCGCCTCCTCCTGCCGCTGATCTTTTGCTGTTCCCGCTGCTCTTTTGCTGTTCCTGCTGGCTGTCGTTCCGTTCCGTGAGCCGTGTCGATTTCCATCTTCCGGTTTTTAAAAGTTCTTAGCGGAATCGTGGCTTTAATCGCCGCCGCGCCGTTTAGCTAGACGATGATTTCCTTTTAGATACTTTGAGCCTCAATTTCAACGTCTCGAACGGTCTGTGGAACGTGCCTTCTTTTTCGTCCTGCTATAACGTCGACATTATTTAAACATTACCGACTGGCTAATATACACCCACGTCCATAAGGTACTGGACATTTACATACAGTGATGTGAATAATTACAGACTCTAAGTAAGTTTACATTTTTAATGATGTTTAAATAAAAACTTAACCAAACACCCCATTTGTATCTCTCTATACGTATTAGTAATAATGGGTAATAGAAGTATACGAACATGGTGTTTTACTATTATTTCTGTTTGAGTATCAGTAAAAATGTAAAAGTTACTTTGAGGTTGTAATTATTCACAGGACTACAAGCGGCTCCTTTTAACCGAGATACTCTGTACATTTGAAAGAAAACTTAAGAAAATATCCTGTTTTATATTTTATTCAGATTTCATTTAGATATCAGTAACGAGGTAAAAGTTACTCGTAGCCTATAATTATGCACACCATTGCATTTGCGAATGTCGTGCAAATATCCTGCAGATATAGTTTATTTTGTGGATTAATTATGTTGTCCTGCTAACTTAATGTTACTATTGGTCAATTACAGTATAATATTGATTAGTAAATAACATTGCTTTCACTTTGCTTAAGTATACGCTAGCAAAAAGATATATGTATATATTACTGATACGAACACTTTCAGACAGCCTTATCTTCAGTCTAGCCATTCTCCAGACACAATCTATTTATTATATTTCTCATGACTTCAGTTTCAATTCACTATATCTTTTGGCTAATGTACCTTTAAACAATTGAAATAATATTATTTGTTGATAAATATCGCTCATAATGTCCAGGACTAACGTTAAGTTCGCAAGATCACAGAATTAGTCCTTAAAATAAATTATGTTTATTTCTTAAATATCACAACGATATTCACAAATATATAAATAATAAAAAATATATAATTGTCCTCATGAAACTTATGGACAGGTGTATGTCTATCTGTTTTCCGCGACATGACGGTGTCGAGAGACTTCTTGCTCGACCACCAAATTTTTATTCGTTCAGCGTCTTTCGCGTCCACAGTAAGATTCCCAAACATGTTCTATCTTACTCGAAAATTTAAAGAACATAACGCAACGCAGCCTGGACTTCATACATCTTATTCCCGAAGCTGTAACCCTACAGATTACACAGTCCAGTTCTCTAAGGAAAACATTCTTCGGCCTTTCGCAAAGGATTAATTGCCTCGCACTCTTCGAGTCTATCTCGAAAGTCGTCGGAAGGGTTGCTCCTGAACATCCCGATCCCGCTGACACCGAGCAGTAGTTGTAGCAGATTATTTCGGTATTTTCGCGTATCTCGCAGTCGAATCACGCTCGGCGCGGCGCGGCGGTACAACAGGATAAAATAGTCGGCTAAAAAAGTCCCGGAACAGCTCGAAGATAGCCGCGAGAGAGAGAGAGAGAGAGAGAGAGAGAGAGAGAGAGAGAGAGAGAAAGAGGATATCGGAGGGCAGGCTGGCCTCGGCTAGCGGAGAGGGATAGTTAATTGAATACTCGGGAGCGAGGATTGATGCCCTGTGTCAGTAGCCGTGTACAGAGGCATCGGCGTAATAGACGTATTACGGGGGCCTTTACGGGCAATTATGCTAAGGCCGAAAGGCTCGCGCTGGCACGTTGTACAGTACTCTAGCCGCTAGCAGCCGATAGTCCTCGCCTCCTAGCCGTCACGTACGGATAAATGCACGCCGTTGCGTAAGCCTGGTCGCAAACCCGATACGGGCCGCGATCACGATCCTCGGCTCGGCTCGGCTTCGCTCACAGCTTCGCTCGACTCTTGCTCTCGTAGAATAGCAGTCGGCACGAAAGACGCTATTCCACCGGCTGATTGCCGGATCGACGATCCTTGTCCCGCCTCGAAACTTTCCCCCGCGGTTCCACACGCCGCGTAATCATAAGGATCCGAGCCGGATCGCGCGGCGTAACTCGCGCTTCCAACCGTTCCGTGAATACGAGATCGCCCGGGAATCTTCGCCGAGGTTTCGCGCCGGCTATTCCGATTACAGAAGCCGACTGCGATCTGCGTGCCAAAGGGTTCCATTTTTTTCTACCGATATAGGGTGCGCGAGGCGCGGCCGAATAACGTGTCAAGCGGTCAGGAGCAGATTTCTTTGGGAAAAGGGAGAAAGAGTTTGATTAGCCGCTACGTTGCGCGAGCATGGCTTTAAGTACTAGTTTCCGGGCAAGGTATAATGCTGATTTTGCTCGAGTGTACTGGATAATCGAACATGATTGACACGTTGCTCTGTGGGAGAGTGTTTAGGTTGAACTCTGCTGTAGTTCGTGTGAAACTTTCTTGTATTCATGGGGTTGATTTTTTCTGTACTTATAGAGTTTGGTGTAGTTGTTTGTTCGCATGTTTCTAACTAATCTTTCAGCATTGCGACCATTTTTTAACACTTTAAACGTTGACAGTTTTCTAATAGGTCTTTTTAAAGTCTAGATTCAACAGTTGAGAATACCTTAAGAAATTGTTCAAAAGCAATAATATCTTCGTTCGTAGACTGCAGATGTTATGCAGTTATAACAAAATTGAGTGGAGCAAATGTTAGAATAGTAAAAGGATTAAAGGAATTTGTTAAGATTAAGGGAGTTGTTAAAGAAAGAAAGAAACGACTAAGGTTACTGCTTCTTGCAAACGACGCAGGGAATTTTTATTTTTCATTTTATAATTAACGAATTATGCGGATGCATCACCACTTAGTCGCATCATCGAATCGATCTAATGCCTTGCGATAGCAATTTTGAACGGAATGTTTCGAATATGGATATAATTTGGTTTAAGTTATAGCCTAGATTTGGTGTTGCCTTAATTCGAGAATTTCTTGACTGCATGGTTTAGCTTCCGCCGGCTCGTCTGCCACAAGTATAGGGGCCGAGGATCAGAATGCCAATGCACGATTTTGGACAGATGTTAGGCCTTCGGGAAGGTCTCAGTTAAATATAGATTCGCGTGAACAGTATGCAGATTCCGAATCTGTTCAGACGAAACAGGACAAGGTAGCTTGATAGCCTCGGGAAACATAAAGATTTCGATGCGCGAATGCTACAAATCTCTTCTATTCACCCTTCCCATGTCGGCTACTTCAGGAATTCGAATAGTTTCAATGAGAATAACGTGGATTGAACGAAATTGTCGTAGGATGCAACTGAAGACCACGATGCTTAAGCGTTTCTTGCATCCAGGTGCACAAAATGTTTAAAAATTCTAAAGATATTGGAAAAAATAAAATTTTACTTGATCTAATCATAGCTGTCACATATCTAACAATTAGATCTAACAGCGATTCGATGCAGATCTTGAAAAAAATGAACGAATTCAGATTTCACTGAATCTAATCACAGCTGTAATGTGTGTAATAATTTGATTGGATCTGAGCATGGAACGAGTCTAATAATTAGACCCAATAGAGGATCGATGCAGATCGAAAACAGCCAATGAAATAAAATTTTGAGTAACCCAGTCACGATTAGCATAAAGTCAGCATAAAGTAGTCGCCTTTCGAACTGATATTTATGTCCAAACTTTTGCGTGCAGCGGGCATATGTTAAAGCTGTTACATCACTTTGCAAATATGGATATATCTTGTAAAATACCAGAGAGCTAAATTAAATTATAAGACAAGTTGCTCCATTGAAAATAGATTTTATTTAGATTCAATTGCACAAATACTCAAGATGATTACCATTTTTAGTGAACCGGGCGATAATGTGTTAATAATCAACCCTGGTACGGTCTCCAAACCCTAACTACCAATTAGCTACACATCCGTTAGTGTTCCTATTGGCGTGACAAGATTCTGAAGCCAGTGTTTCCCGCGCGGTACAAGGCGAATTGAAATTTCGCCGAAGGATAAAAAATTCCGGAAATCCATGGGACGGGGGCGCGTGTACACACACCTGCCGCCCCGTGCCGAGTTTTCCGTGGCTGGCCGAGGGGTTGGGCTGGCGCGGCGCGGCGAACAGATTAAGCTTTAGGAAGGAGATTTATGGGCGAGCGTGTAACGAGCAACTTTTTCATACGATGCGCACGCCAGGGTTAGCCTCCGGGGGTGGGATTAGCATAAGATCCAGCAGCTGCAGACCGCGCGCGAACACTCCGCCAGCTTCTCCTCCCTTATGCGGAGGATGCCGCCCTCCGGAACGATACGGTGTCCACGCGTACCCCATAACCCGTCCCGGCCATTACAGAGTCACTTTTCTTTGAAATATCCCCAAGAATCGCTCGCGTATCGACAGACAAAAATCTCAAACGAAGGAACAACCTCATTCAGTTCGAGATTGCAAATGTTATCTTAAGTAAACAATATTCCGACATACTAAAAATAGCAAGCACAATGACAGAATGATATTATAGCAAGCAAACAATTTTTCTCAAAATTGTACTCAAGATGTGAAGGCAATGATCCTTCCAATGGCGACACATATTTTTTGCCATCATGACGTCGATTCAAGATTAATCCAACGGCAATCAAATTTTTCATTTTGGATCTTGAGAACCGTTTAAACGTCCTTGATATATTATAAATAGGTATATTGTGTTTCAAGAAAAATTGTTGTTCACGATATTTACGTCTTCAAACGATGTTTTCTTTAAAAGCTCCAGCCTGTACGCCACAATGAATACAACAATGTTCTTTGAAGAGATTGATACAGGTTCCAAAGAAGTTGCTGAAGATGCGAATGGTTTTATGGAAATATCGAATGGCGGAGGAAGGAACTCGAGTTCGTTCGGAGCGAGGTCGAGTCACCACCTCGGGGGTTGAAACTTAATTTCTGCGTTTCGGAGCCGCGTGGCGCCAGATCCCGTAACGTGATTCGATAATTGCCGTAATCTGGCAGCGAGCCTTTCCTTATTCCGGCCATATGCCGTCCAGCCCGAAGCTACGGTCTCAACTACCGACTGTAAAACTTCCTACTGGACGCGTTCGCCTTCTTTTTCTCGTGTTCCCTCCGCTGCTGGAGATTGGAAGCTCTGAAAACAGTCGGCACTCGCTGCCGCGGGATTCGTCAGCGGATTTCGTTCCGTTTCCTCTTCTTTTTTCCCCCTTTTTTTCTCTTCCCTCGTCTTCATCTTCTTCTCTGCTCCCTGTCCGTTTGCTGACGAACGCTTTCATCGGCGTTTCGCGACTTCCACTTTGATTTTGACAGAGTTCGACTATCAAGACGTTCTGCGATCTTTCATCCGCAACGGTTATCTGGAAGAGCACGCCAACGTGCAAATTGATAGCGTGATAAAAGAGTCTTCACTTGTAAAATGTCTCCAATGTTCTCCAGACCTCATTTGCTGCACGAATTATAATACAAGCATAGTTATAATACTTATCTTGTTTTGCTAAATAATTGAGAGAGAAACTAAGTCCTCCGATGGAAATTGTTGTAAATAATCTTCTGATCGAAGATGTTGTAAATGCTCCTCCGACTGGAGTTGCTGTAAATACAAATCTCTGAAGACACTCGACATTCAACGTTAGCATTCAAGAGTCTCGTAAATAATATAAAGGCAGCAAGTCATTTACATATTTAGGACCGTTTGGATTTGGAATTCCCTCGTCTTATCGCTTTTCACACAGCTTAAGAATGCACCGTGACGTTCCAATTATCAGTGGTATGCACCTGGCACTGACTGTGCTCGACGTAGACTACAACTAGCCAGCCCCTCCGATCAGACGTCCCAGCGATATCCGCGAAACAATTTTCTACGGATACTTCGTTCACATGGTCGAGCACTTTGTCTCGGAGCGAACCTACCTGGAATTGCCCTAGAGAGGAACAATAAGACACAGATTCCATTAGATCGTCATGCAATGGGCAGGAGGCAGTGGCAGAGCGAGGTTTAGAGGAGAGGAGGCAGACGCAACGCGAGAAACCCTCGCGTTTGTCCGGGTGCTCCCGGTCCGCGATCTCGATGGCTCGGGCAAGCCGGTGGAGTGGTTGAGGATAGAGACAGGAGGGTGAAGAGCCGGAGGAGAGCAAAGAGAGAGAAGTAGCGAGAGAGAGAGAGAGAGAGAGAGAGAGAGAAACCAAGGGAGAGCGGCAGCAGCAGGAATAAAGTGGAGTAGACCGGAATAGAGTACAAGGTGTATGCCTAGAAGGTATAGAGAGAAAATGGTAGCCAATGGCGTTGGCTCGGCGTCGTTGCTACAGTATTGAACGTCTCCTACGTGGGCTCCAGATCTCTCTCCGGTTTGCTATCGTCTCGCTCGCTCTCCTCGGCCACCCCCTCCCGGTCTCTCGACCTCCGTTTCCTCCTGGTCCTCTCTGGTCCTCCCGCCTCCACTCCCCGGCCACGAAACGGTCCCAGAGATCGGTCCGTTTCTCTCTTTCTCCGCCACGAGAATCCTCTCGGTGCCTCCGCCGCCGCCTAGCCGTTCCTGTCCTTCCCTCCGTCGGCTTCTCGTGACCCGACGACGTCCTCCCTCCATTCTAGGGTGGAGAACCTCCCTCCTCCCTCCACCTCCTCCTCCTCCGCCTCTACCTCCTGGTGCCCCTCGCCGTCCTTCCGTCCCGTCGATGCTTCTCGTCTCGGATCCGACAGGGAGGATCGCACAGCCGGGAGAAAAGGAGGACCGAACACTCTCAGCATCCTCTCGCTCCTTGCGAAGATCCGTGAGTCCGAGATCTGGGGATGGTGCGAGGCGGCCGCCTCTCTATCCTCTCATTAATATCCGGAGACACGACCTCGGGAGGTCCGAGCCGGTCTACCCGACCCGCAATCCTCATTGGCTGCGATCCTCAGCTCGCCGATGCTCCTATGTGACATCACGATTCGTCCACTTGCAGCATGCGCGATTCTCTTGATTCCATTGGCAGGAATCATGGTTGCGATTCGATCCAAACTGTATCGATGTACCTTGTCGTATTCTCTGTGGATTGAGAATGGAAATACTACTTTTTTTGTTGGCAGTTTTAGTGGTAACCATGTATACAAATCTAATGTCGATATTAACTCATCTTTTGAGTAGAACGATGATGTTAATAATAATGAAAATAATGAAAAGTAAATGTTTGAAATTGCTACGGCCACTAACAGATATTTCCGAATGTTCCCTCTAAACATTATGCCATTCCTTACAACAGAATATCCTAAAGAGCTTAACAATTAAAAGTTGACTGTTATCTAGGTTTCGAAGATAAATTTATAGATTGATGTTTAATTTTTGCAAATTGTTACGTAAAAAGTTTACAAGCTGATTTTCCTGGTTTTTTAAAGCAGGAGAAAGATATGGTCGACCGAAGGGGTCGTAACGCAGCGTTCAAATAAGACGCGCTTTCAACCGGCCACCGATAATCGGATGCTGGGCAAAAGTTTCTCTATAGACCATTCTGTTGAACTCCGGTGCACGGTTCGTCGGAATGCAATTCCGTGTTCCGCGAAACCGACGCGATGCATTAGCCAAAGCTCGAATGTTACGGCCTCGATGAAACTTTTTGGTCGGCAGGATCCCGCGGATAATTCACATTACCGAAACACAGGTTATTCCTTTTACGGTAGACGGAAACTCGCGAAAAATCCGCGGAGAAAGAAGTCCTGCGATCGGACACAAGTTGTCTTTGAATCAATGCGAAAACATTGGGAAAGAATTAGAAATCTAATTCTCACAAAACAATATAAGTAAAAATAAAACATTATTTTCTGTACTTAATAGTTTCTAAAATTTAGAATTATGTTAGAAGGCGAAATCTAGGAATTGGAAATAGTCTAAGACATCAAATGATTGTGAGCATGAATAAATATATCCACTATCTAACAATAGAACGCAGGAACAACCTAATCTTGTAATTTAATCAATAGTCTAAATGTAAAAACGAAGAGTAATCTAACAGCCTCTTTAAGCTTGGGAGAAAGTAGCAGGACAGGAATTGGTACGAAAATCGTATAGTATTCTGAAATTTATTCACTAATTTATATTATAAAAATGTAATAATTAGCTGTTGACAACGCTTTCATCACCTCACTCGCTCTGATCGTTTCCCCGCGAGATTCTTTTGTCAAACGTACATACGTAAATCCCAAGCATTCTATCGTTTTTCTTAATTGTACAATCCTTCGATAGAAATCAATAAAACTTTTGCGAAACATGAAAGCTTTACCGATTTCTTGGATTGCAAATTTTCACCAACGACAGACTCAACGAACGTCGAAATAATAGCGGCCTTAAATTAATGTACATATATATTCTGTATAAAAAAAGCAAAGTATTTTTCGATTCTAAGCGCGACTTTCTTTTAATCTCTAGTATCCTCAACCATCGACACACTACTTCGGCAGGAATGTTATTAGTCTGCAATTTAAAACAATTCAACAGCATCGTTAAAGATTTTCGGATTCCCAACGAAACTGATTATTATTAGATTTTTAGTCGTCCGAACAGATACTTTAACACTCTTGAAACCTAAAATACTGCAGGTTCATCGATTTGTTCTAAACGCAGGCCAATCGTGTCAATTTTCAGACACCTTTGATCGAAACAATTAGCAGAGTAGAAAATCTAGCAAGGCTAACGACCATCCGCGTTTAATTACCTGTTACGCGGTAATTAAAACGTGCGATGATACACAACATGCAGTAACTGCTCGACAATCTATTTCGTCACCGAAATCGAAGACGAGAATTATGATTGTCGCGTAGATAAAAATGAAGCATAACCACTGTTACTTTTAATAAATATTTTTTTGAATTTAGCGTAGAATTCTTTAAAAAATTGTTAAACCTACGCGTTTGGACAATGATAACGTCACCTAAATAAATCTTGAAGTCGTAAGCTCAAAGAATAATGACACGAAGCATCATAATAAAAATGATTAGCAAAAAATATTGATACAATTACATCTCCTCGACTGTAACAGTAATAATAACAATTATATCGTATATATAGGTTGCTTGCCACCAATTGGACTTTATACACATCTATATCCGTAGTTAAATAATTAAATGCAAGAAGCCCACTGCAATTTCAATCCATCGTTCCTCATCATTCCGCCTTATTTACTACTCGGTTATCACAAATCTTTTCCTCTATTTTTCCCCCATATGTAAATTGTTTACAATACCCTCTATCTTCATCTCAATTGATCTGTTGGACGTTTACGGAAGTTAGTACACTACCGTTTGCACTTTTTTTCGCTATCTTGATCTTAATTTTCTTAGTACTACCTGTCATCGTCTTCGTATCAGCTTTCTTTTTTCTTTCACTTTTAAGTACATTTGGAGTGGTTGTGTCCTTTTTATCGATTTCCTCTTCGGATTCATTAAGAATAACAATATCGTCATCTGTATCTTCTTTACACTTCTGCGTATCATCTACCTTCTTCTCACTGATGATGAAATTTTTCAAGGAACTAGTTTTGGACGTTGAAGGAATCTGCTCCCCTCTAGAGACTGAAATCAGAATCGCTCTCTTCGGGGCCTTGGCAGGTTTGTTCTGAACATTAGAGGTACCTGGGTCAGTCAACTGCTTCTTCATCTCCTCCTGCGTTATCTTCTTAGTGAATTGCGTAATTAATGGCACATTCTTCTTGTCCTTCTCTTTTTCTTCCTCCTTCTCCTCCAAATCCATTATCATTTGCATGCGTTTCTTTTTCGGCGTCAAATTATAGGACCACTTATTCGGTAACGGAAGGTCTTCTTCTAGGAACATTTTCCGGGTGTCTTTAGGGACGTACCAGCAAGGCCTTAGGTGCATGGGACCCTCTTCGGGACACGGCATCCACTGGCCTAACTCGCGAATCTTGTGCATCACGCAGCTCTTCGAGATTTGGTTCTCGTAGGACTCGTGCTTCTTGTTCCAATACGTGATGAACTCTCTGATTAAGAACCCTCTGCTGTTTACATTACCGTGTACCAGATGAATCAGCTCTGGAATCGCCTCTGGGGGAAAAATAGATTTTCTGGAAGATCTTGAAGCCAAATCCGTGGGTGTACCGCATTCTGCACCCATATCGTTCTCGAAGTTTGTTGGCAGGGACACTGGAATCTTGTGCACCCAGGCTTCGCGGGACGAGAGAAAATCTCTCGTTTTCGGAGGAACTAAAATCAGAAATTTAGCTCCTTAGGTATACTCAATTACTTTGTTGAAAAAGATTTTGTAGATGCGGATGCTGGATATGTGTCTGTAACTGTCGCGTCATTCTGAAGACGTAACAAGCCATGTGATAGGGTTCCCAATTCTCACTTCAGTGTTACGGTATTTGGAGGAAACGTCGCAGTTCTGTTTTTTTTTCTTCGAAAAAAGAGACGAAAAAGAGAGTGAACACGATAACATTAAAGAGAAAATACTGCCTGTTGTATTCGCTTTCAATGGTTAATAACATTTTGTACGTTTCACAGCTGGGATGTCGAGAAACATTAATAAAATAAATGCGACACTAAAGAAGAGACGATAACACGCCGTTATGGATTAGGAAGTGTGCATGATAGACGTCCATTTGGAAGCTGAACACTCACCGTTTTCAGAAAACGTATTCTCCAACCCCCTCCAAACGCAACCTATGATTTTCGGCTTCAGCTTGGACGTTTTCGTATTTCTCTCACTCTCGAATTGTTCGCCCAGTACTTTTAGCTTGAACTTGTGCGTTTCTGGCGTCTATAAAATAATTAAATGCAAAAATCAAACAGAATTTAATAATGAACAATTCTATTCACTACCACCGAAATAACTACTAATAATTTCTTGGTACATTTCGACAACAGTACAATATTTCAAGCATAGAAGTATCCTGTTACTTTTGAATGGCAGTGTACGTAATCTTTTGTAGAAGTATTCATACTTGGACACTTACCATGTCTTCCTTATCTTCTTCGTCATCCCGGAGTTCTTCATTGGACAAGTATCTGTATTGTTGTAAAAAAATCAAGCCGTGAGTTCAGATCACTTATAATCTCTATAAAAAAATGCTAACAGTCTGTTTCTATCATTTAGTAGGTAACACTCACCCATGGGGAACCATGAACTCGTTATCCACATCGTATTCATTGTCATCTGGATTTTCCTCATCTTTTTCTTCGTCAGAACCATGCAGAGACTCGCCTGGCTCCTCTTCTTCCCACTCCTCGTCCGAATCTATCTCGTAATTGAACCATTTCTGCAAAGAATAGCAAACTCACGTAAACTTGACTTCAAATGTCTCTACTGATTTTAATAAAGTAATAAAGTGTAAGGAAAAAATTGTTACAGCGTGGCAACTACTGCAATAGAGAAAATTTTCTGAAGCTCATGTTCTCCAATATTTCAAGAGTTCTTTTAGAGACTAGTTAATCAAAAGAAGTATTCAATCAACTATAGTTTGATAACTTTTCAATGATCTTTGAGATCAAGATTCGATTTTCTCTGAAACAATTTCCAGAGTCGAGTTCTGCTGATAAAGATCTATTTCACAAACATCTAGTTGAGGTTGAAAATACAAAATAATCTTGGAGTGGACGAATTGTTATATTTTAGGGAGATTGGGGGATACTTTTGAAGTGAACTGTAGAGATTCGTACGAGAACGACAGTCCATTCGACCGCGTTATCAACAGTTTTCCACATGCAAGTTTATTTTAGTTACCATCATGGCCACTGGATTTCACTGGAGTCTGCCATGATTAAGCAGGATGTCGGTATCAATGCGACTTCCTTGACGGGCGATAATCGTGGTCTCTTCTGTTAGTCACGGGACTATACGAACATCGGAGAACGCGTCGGTTTCTCTCTCCTCAAAATGTAGATGCCCTTTCCGCGAGCTAATCCGGAGTCGAAGCAAACACGCGCGCGAAAGCTTCCGTTGCAGCTAAAGAATTTTGAAAAAAATTCACTACAATGAAATTTTAATGTGAAGTGCATCGAACGTAATCATCTTTTAATGTTTCGGGCTGTGGTCATTTTGTAAACAATCGTCTGGACTTTCGAAGGTCGTATAATCAAAATTCCAATTCTGGCTAATCTGGTGGATCGTCTCTAAGATTATTCTGTCTTCGAGATTGAAAACCGAGCGCATAAGAAATTAAATCGATCATCGAATAAAATTGCAAACATCTGTGTGCACGGTAGATTCAAATAAAGCTCGATTCCTACTAGAATCGTGTAAATTATTGCCAAAATTGTATTTTCAAGCCAACGAGGATC
Organism: Augochlora pura; assembly: GCF_028453695.1. Lineage (NCBI taxonomy): Eukaryota > Metazoa > Arthropoda > Insecta > Hymenoptera > Halictidae > Augochlora > Augochlora pura. The sequence goes on along the minus strand of NC_135773.1, from coordinate 16,629,818 downwards.
CCAGTTCATAATATATTCAAACAGCCGTCAAAATCTATCGACTTCAGTGAACTATCTTCAGCATTATTGTGATTCCGAGACGGAAATCGAAAAATCGAAGTGACAAGGTCGTTTACTTAATAAGTGCAACTTGGTAGCTTGTATTTGTAGCTATTTTTATGAATCTATTTAAAGCGATATCGAATTCGAAATGACAAGGCGATGATCGTCCGAGGATCTCGACTGGTACAGTGACTCCTGAGAAGAAATTAGGCTCCGCCGAGAAGAATCGCAGGCTGTAGAGAGCGTCGCTCAAGGAAAGTCAATAAATCGTCGGGGTTTTCTCTTTTGTGGCGGGCGACGGAGCGATTCTTTGTTCGATAAATCAACGTCGATTTCATCCCCGCGCGGGCATCAATTACAAGACGTAGCCGAGACATTAATTTATTATTGGCGGTGCCGCGGATGAGGGGTGCACCGACGTCCATCGAGACGATACGCGGAAAACCGGACGCGCCGCTACAGAGGGAAAGGGCTGTTGCCCTAGCTGGGTACCAGTTGAGCAGCTTTTGGCAGCAAAGAGGTACGTAATTGGGGTTACTGGGTTTTCTCACATGAACAAATTTTGATCTATGAGCTGGCATTAAACTACAGTTGATTTTGAGATGTTTAATAACATCTTGATTTTCTTCGAACATGTTAAAATGTAAAATAGATGATGGCGAATTGAGTTCACGATCATTGAACGTTGTTAGACATTCTACCGTAATAATGTACAGGATGCTAGTGGTTGGATTGGAAAATTTTGCAACTAAAATAACGTGGTTTAAGTAGAGCTTTAAGATGACTGTACCAAATGTTTACTCAACCATTTTTTTCCGGAGTTATCAAAGTCACCTTCAGCTTTTTATAGGGTGACCTATAATCTTTTTTAATTATTCATCTCTAAGGGATACTAAAAGGAACTCGGCTTCCGAATTTAAAAAGAAATTGTAGGTTTATCTGTAAAAAAAACCTTGTCAACTCCGAGAAGAGGGAACTGATAAAAAGTTCCGTACAGTCATCTTGAAACAATGTTATTTTGACTAAAAAAATGTCCAAAGTATACTAGCGCGCCCTATACATTGCAAAATACAAAACACTGTAAAATACAAAACACAATTCATTATTTTAACTCGTGTGTTATTTCTAATGATACACAGACGAACGCAACACTGCCAAAAGTTCTAAAACGAAAGAGAAAATGTACTTAGTGCTCCACTCTGTTAAAAATCCAGCGTCGATTACAGTGAATGCACTGGCAACGATCGGATCGAGCGGTAAACTGAAAAATCGAACTAGCGGAAAGATAAATCAAAGGCGAGAGCGATTAACAACCGCTTAACAGAGACTCTGGCCAGACCACCGATCGCACAGACGTGAATTTCCCATTAATCACGGGGGACGCGACGATCTAAGGATCTCGCCGCGCAGCACCGATACTGCACCGCCATGGAAACGCGTGCAACGTGTGGAAAGATGTGCATACCTCGGCCCAAGGGAAACGCAGTTATCGGTTTTGTAACGCGACGCGTAAACCCGGTCGAAAACGGTGCCTGGCGAACCGGCGTACATTATTTACAACATGTTGTCACCCGCCGGGCCATCTGTAATGGCTGTTTTATGCCCCATTAAGATTATGCTCGGTGCTCCTCCTCGTGCACACCATAGAGATCCACGGGATCCCCTGCGCCACCATTGATTTATTCCCGAATCGGTTACGCGTTTTATGGCCGCTGTACCGCTCCTGCCACCGGCTGCCTGGCGATTAACAAACGTTTAACGCACCTCCGGCGTCAGAAAAAACCGCGAGTACGACTCTGTCATGGTGGCGATTGTGCTTGCGATTCTCTGCGGTCGAAAACCACTTGTAGACAGATATTGCGGTGCTAGGAGCGCGGTAACACGATTTGCATAATGACGTTCGCGGCTACTGTCCACAGATCCGGGAAAGATATAAATAATGGGTTCGAGTGTCTACGAGGAAGCTTTGTACTTCCTCTGTTTCATTGCTAAAGAAATTTCCAAACACACGTCAAACATTTTAGTGAATTCTGCAGGTAGTTAATTAACCACTTCGGTACGAGCGTCGACTATAGTCGACGGCCACAGATGAACACGCACAGCCGAGTGTCGACTATAGTCGACGGCCGTGATATGAAAGCACACGGCCGAGCGTCGACTATAGTCGACTATAGTCAACTGCCAAGAACTTTTGCCTTATCTCTACAATTGCAGTGTTTACGTCCAGAAATACACATAAATAAGCTTTTCTCGTCAAAGATCTGTAAAAGAGCAAAACGGATTCACTGTCGATGCACGAAGTAGCATGCGAATGGTGAGTGCCGGCTGTGGGCACAATTTCGTGGCCGATGCGCGCCGTACCGAAGTGGTTAAGGGAATTCGGTGCGAAAATGTCCTTTCAAAATTAGCGATGCACTCAAAGGCGGACTTATGCCTCGCCGAAAATGTTTTCTTTCAACCAATTAGCTGTTGCAATCTATTTGTAAAGTGTTAAGTTATTGCAATTATAATGTATACGTAATAATTTGAGCAACTTAAAAATAGTACATTGATAGTCTTCTGGTATTTTAATTTTATGACTATTTTAAATTGTTCTTATTCATTTTAATTATATATCAATAAAACCTACGGCCCATTAATAACTACCGACTAACATAAGTCTATTTCCGCAATACCACACAAAAATGAAAATTTCAATAAAAGTGTCCAATTTAATGATAAAAATCACTGAAGATCCGAATAGATAGATTCTTCATTTATACTAACATAAAACACAAGTCTTCTTTTATTATCCACATGTTTACACGCATAAATACGCAAATGACCACGACAAAATTACGACTTGAAATAACAAAGACGTGATCTTAAGTAACGAGTTGTTGGCGATGAAACGCACGATCCGCATTGTTCCGTATGCATCGTACAACTTTCCGGATCACGTGCGTCAACGATAAATTTTTGACTCGGCAGCGCCAGAATCGTTTTCCTCGAAATTCGAGAGGCGATATCGCGCGCCGTTTATCTAATGACGCGATTGAAGATGCGTCTCTCTTTCGCCGGTTGGTCCGTTCCGCGGGCCGTTTAATCGGAATCGAAAAAATTCATTTGACTTCGCTCGCGATGATGATTGCTCTATCTTCCCCCTTTCGCGGAGATTTATGAATTGCGAGCTCGTTGCGTCACTTGCTCGCGCCGATAAAGAGAGCCTCGCGATTCAATTTGCTCCGCCGCGACCGCGTTGCAACGCCGATATCCGACCGTGTCATTAATTAACGAGCTTCAACGATCTCGTTATCCGAATAACAGTTGTTTAATCAATCTTCTATGAGAGGGAAACCCAGTCTAGTGACTGGTGACGCCGATTGGTCCGAGACGATTGCGTGTAGACCGCACTCTATGATAGTTGCAGCGAAATAAAGCAAGTGCATTGTTCCAGCTTTTATAAAAAAATTGAACTTTCTCGAATTTCCTTGCATTTTTGATAGAACAATGAAAGAAAAACACTTCTCTTGAAATAATGAATTGAACTTTGCCAATTATGTTTCTTAAAAATCTCCCAGATCTTTCCAATCGCTGAGATGTTAGAAATTCAATAAACAGGTGCGAGTTTAATTATGCTGAAATAAGAAAGAATTTTGCGGTGTTCGTATTAGTAATAAGCATAGGTGAGAAGTCGAAGCAAGGTTTGTATAAGGGATGAGGATCCATCGCGCATGCACGCCGGCGTGATATTAATTGTGAGACCATAATCAGCTCGAATTCTGCTCATGGTAAAACGAGACTAACGGATATCGTTGCGCTCCGCGTTATGAAAAACAGACCACCGATCGTCGACATCGATCTATCGTTTCCTTTTATCTATCCGATTGACCGCGAGAGCTTCTCTATCTTCTTGCGTCTGCATGACTATACACACCCGGATTTCCTTTTCACATTTAATAACAAGTCTTATTATTAATAGGGAAGCTGTTTAAAATCGATCTCACCGTCGATAAAATTAGTCTGTAAAAACTTGTGTGTGTACAATAAACCTAGGAAATCTAGTCATCAACAATTTGTGAATCCGTAGAAAAAAAAACCCACCAATTCGAAAATGACGAATAGATTGCAGTGATCTGTTAACTAAATAAAAATTCTATCGACGTTTTTATTGCTCTGTACCCTACCCATTCAGTTTTGCCTACGGATAAAGCCCGCAACTTAATAACGAACCGAACGTTTCCTAATCAGGGTGAATCGCGATCAAAGAACGAGGTCGCTACAGTTCTCGCGTATGTTCTCGACTGTTGAATCGAACGCAAAATATCATTGTATCTAAGGTCAGCTTCCCTCGACACGGATAAACGTACTATGACCGTTTCGGTTGCTAGTGGCACTGACTTCGAGCACTATATACTTCGTCTTGTTGCTGTAGGTCAAAGCCATTGCATTTTACCAACGTTTCATTGATGCATTCTTGGAAAATCTGCGATCAGCAGAAAATTCTTGCCACCTAATTAGGGGCACGCACAAGTATACTCTCATTAAACAGGGGAAGAACTAGAATTGTGTAATACATAACTCTCATTGGTTCATAAACATTGCGAACAGATATTGTTTCTTTCCTTATTAAAAGTTTTCTTTCAATTAAGAATTGTTTTTTTCGTTCAGTAAATACGATAAGATACACCTTACAAGTATACATAATAAATCGTGTGACCTGGACCAACGATGGCCTTATACGAATAGAAAGTCGCGTGAATTTCGCATTGAGAATTTCACTTCGCAATTAATTCTCCAAATCTATTCTAAATCTATGTTCTACTAAACTAATTTCAAGAAGATCCATTTCAAATAATAGTACTCGACCGTCTGTCTTCCACATTAATAAATTTCAATTTGCAGATCAACATGTAAGAATCTGAAATACTTTTGCACCTGTTCCTGGGCTACAAGCTTCTATCTTATTACTTGTACTTGTGATTCTTACAATTAATCAAGAAAACTGAGATTTTGCGTAAAGATCTGCATCATGAAATTCTACCGTAGCAAAATTTGATTAAAACTCTTTCCCGCAACGAAGAAAACGACCGCATACTCTTAGCAGCACTGCACACCGAGACCCAAAGTTTACAAGTGACAAACAGGTCTTCCGCAAGAAGTGGTCGACGCATCAAGCGAGTATCATCACCCCATCAGTTGAACCGAAAAGATCGAGGCTCGACGAAAAAACTAGCATCACGCGAATCCGTTGCAAAGATTCGCAACAAGCACGGTGCAAAAAGCACCGGGAGGGCACCAAGTTCCGATAAGCATCGGGAGGCCACGTGCTGCCGGTAATTGCGTTAGAGCAGCGACGCGTCGCCGGCCGATCGCGATCGGAGCGTGGCGAAATTCAGCCGCGGCCTCTGTCTCGCAGAAATCTCGCGAGAGAGCCCGATTATCGGGGGTGGCTGGTATCGTAAATAAGCGAGCTAACCGACCAATTAGCCAGGAAGCCGATTCGATGGCGCGTCTGACGGTGTTCTGGGATCGGCCGCCGATCCCTGGGGACCGCGACGGTGACGGCGCCGGGTGGCACAGCCTCGATTATCTCCGGAACCGTCGTTGCTTGTCACCACGAATCGTAACGCGTCTTCTGGGCCCGCAGCCCAGTCGACACGAGTCGTTCGAACACGAAACTACCCGGTCCCTCGACAGGGTTGGCCGAGAACGCACGTCCGAGTGTTCGCCAGCCTTCGAGAGATTAAAGAAGCGCGAGCTCTGAGGAGCTTCGATAGTGAACGGTAAACGTCGCCGGTCTTTTCGATTCTGTCACTGATCCGTTGGATTGATTGTAATTGTCTGTATTAGTTGAATCTAGTAGAACGTTCAGTTAGAGAGCTTCAGTCTAGAACTTGTTCAAACTTTTTCGAAGACTTTCTATCTTTGTAAAAATTTATACAAAAGATACGGAAGCCGAGTAAGGATGAAATTCAATACTCAAAGAGTTCAATTATTCTGACGGTCCAGCAACTTACTCAATTATTTTTGCGACGTTCTTCTGATAGACAAATTTTTACAGAAGAATTTTCGGTGTAACAGCGAACTGAATTGTTATTGTTAGGATGGAATAACAGTGAAGACTGCAAAGGAACATTTAGTAGCGCATCTCCATCTATTGTCTAGAGTCCACTGGTGTAGAAAAAGAGTGGAGATCCAGCAGTAGACCCAAAATAGAGGAAGTGTATAGGAAGAGAGAGGATTGCAGAGGAAACCAATTGATAACAAGACAGATCAGACGATTAGATTGTGACCACCGAGGGGAAGAGGAACATCTAGTAGTACAAGCCAAGTTTGCATCGCAGTGCTGTTGTACATGACCCGATCATCTAACTGAAGTGAGAATCAATGTATTACAGCAGGATCCGAAGAGACTGTAACGTTTAGAATTTACTCTACAGCTCGATAATTCATTCATAGAATTATATATTTCCGATTATAACCTACGAGAAGACGATCTAGCAGCCTATAAGAATAAATAAGTGGAAGATCAATCTGCCGGTGTAGATAGCTCTTGACCAGAATTTTTAATGTCCTGGTAGAAGATTGAAGGAAAAGCACGGGTTTGCTTGATATTGTATAACAACGGCGGGAGCCTTGTAACAGTGGCAATCGGAAGTGATAATGCGTAGAGGAAATCGGGACAGTGACTAATGGTGGAATAATTGCAAGTGAACAATTAATTAAGTCGAGCAAGGACGACGAATCGATTATTGTTTCTACTTAAATATTTCGAAGACTATACGAGGCAGGATGATCGAAGACGCTACGATATTTGACGTGAGTTATACCGATTGATAGTCTTGTTAAATTTCGATGTTTCAAAATTGATGAAGTAAAATGAATGTAATAGCAATTTTGTATTTTGTTTGAATGACATGTTGTTTTGCGAACGGGACAATTTTTTCATTGGAACTTCGCAATCAATATTAGTATGATCCGAGGCTTCCGGGTGGAAGCTGCGTTCAATAATATCGTACTGGCGCTTCTATGCTGATAGAAGGTATCAGTGTCTCGTCCAATGTTGATGGAGTTGTCTGTGACACGCTGACAATGTAATCTGGATCGCTTGAATTTTTGTCCGCGGAAATACAAAGTGGTCAATTAATCATTAGTCAATTAAAATTGCAAATATTGAAATAAAATAATAAAATATATAAATAAATCAAATAATTTCATCAGCGGCTACTTTTCTAGAGGTGATATACAGTATACTTACTAACAAATATTCAAATTAATTCCAACGAAATCATCCTTTGTCTACACCTTCTTGCATTTCAATTACTTTCGCTCTCAGTCCTCAGCGATCATGTTTCGATTCCCAAAGTACACAGAACAATTGATCTGTGACTAATGGCCCACTGATTCAATCTTTCACTAGACCCGCATAAACATTTTGCAACACGGATGAATAAGAGCAACAGAGACAACAAAAATTTTGCCGTCTTTCTCTCTCGCGAACTTGATAACTCGAAATAGAATTGAATTTTAATCGAGAGATATAGAGCGTCCGTGGTGCGTGACTTATTGCCGGTATCTCAGCTCGGTCGATTAAACCTCGTCGAAATTCCCAATAAACAAAGTCTTCAGCGTGATCCGAGGCCCCCGATTAATTGCTACTCATGAATCTTTACTCGCAGATGACGGACGAGCTGTTGTTTTCTGCGCTGGGCCTGACTACAGACGCAGGCGTCGAGCAACAACTGTTCTCCACAGACCAGGGTACCTTGGACTGCGACTTCGAGGTGTCCTCCTGCGGAACGACGCCTCGCAGTGACTACTCAGAACCCATTGACAACCGTGTCAACAACGCTGTCAACATCACCGACTGCTACACGGATCTAAACTGTCCGACGAAGCTATTGTGGAACGAGTGGCCCAATCAAACATCCGCTTCCTCAGGTACACAGTCGAAACCGCGAAAGACAATAGCCTTTTCAATATTAGATCGATCCTGAAACTTATCTAATACTTTTGGTAACTGTGTGGTCATCGAACTTCAATGTTTTCTCAGATGGTATTATTAAAAGGGTATCGGCAATAAAACTATGCGACTTGTGGAAATTTTTAACTTAAAGACCATTGACAATGTGGAAATGAATTCTCTTAGGATTTATAGATAAATACTTGGACTGGGTGAAAACATTTTTTTCACGTAGTTTATGCATTTAGTTGGTCTTGTATCATTGAAAGTATATTTTACGTTCAAATGTTAGATGATGCAGTTAGTACACTTAGGAATTCTTTAACGGTTTACTGTTTCTGCGGAATTTTTGGGGAAATTCCAGCGTGACGATTCATAGCCAATCTTTTGTCAAGATTGAATTTAATTAGGGAAGTTGAATTCGAAGAACGTTGTTCATTATATTATGCAGGATGTCTGAGCGAGCTGGGCGAGCTAGATTCGGAATTGGAATGGTGCCTAGATAAAAGTTGGAACTCCGGGCTCCCGGAGAGGACACCATTGTGCACTGAGGGGTGCGAGGGTTTTCTACACTTGCCCCTGCCAAACCCTGAACAAACGTATCAACGCGAAGAACCGCTATGGGTGCTTGGAATCGATTTGAGAGCACTCGAGGATACTTTGGAAACGAGCGGAGTAGGTAAGTTACGCTAAAGATAGTCGAAGTAATTTGGCAACGTTGAGTTCGTATAAAAGAACCCATCGACACAGTTTTCATTAATTCATAGCAAATTGGTCATTTTTAATAAAAAATTTACGGTTTATGAATAATGATTGCAACTTGAATGAACTTGGATGATTGCAGATTACAACAACAATCAATTAGAGGAGAACATGATCTCGTCAGCAGCTGCAGCTGCACTAGCAACCCACGACTACACTAATCGTACTCTGGCGAATGCAGCTGAAGACCGGTGCTTTCCTTGCACTTATCAAGGATGTGTGAAGGTACGTCAGATCATAGACCAATAGTCTTTGTTGAGCTAAGATGTACCTAGGAACAAATACCCTTAAGCCAACCAAGTGATTGAACAATGATTTACCATGGTAGCTATAGCCGAGTCCATTAAAATCTTTATAAATCAATTCTTTTTTTATATATTTGAACCTATTTCGTCTAGGCCAATAACAATGATTTATACTGCCTACTAAAAAGTTAGAATTTAGTGAAACATTTGTAATCATATAATAAAATCAATACATTGGTAAAATACCCATCAGGTTTGACTCAAGTGTTTTATAATATTTTGAGCTAATCATAACACATTTGATACTGATCATTCAACGTGTTAATAATTGCTTTTATTGCTGATTGATGCAGATTTACGCAAAAGCGTCGCACCTGAAGGCCCACCTCCGCCGTCACACAGGTGAGAAACCGTTCGCTTGCACATGGGCAGGGTGTGAATGGCGTTTCAGCCGGTCGGACGAACTGGCCAGGCATAGGAGATCACATTCTGGAGTGAAACCGTACCCTTGTGAGATGTGCTCAAAGCGATTTGCACGCAGCGATCATCTAGCTAAGCACCGCAAGGTGCACAGAAAGAACACCTATCCTCTGTTCCACGGTGGTAGAGGACTACGTGGAGGGAAGGTGAACGTTCTACCCACGGAAAGCTAGCTACGCCCGTTTAGAGCTTCCGCCATAAATTAAAGAGTCGTTCCAAGAAACCTCTCCGTGACTTTCTTGCACAATGTACTTAATCAAGTATTGTTAAAGGTCTCTTAAGACTAACTGAGACGGGGAAACGACTCACGAAGACATGTTGAATCAAAATACATCTGAAATGTATGGCAACCCCCGCAATACGTTTTGTTTGTCTAAGATTTATATCAGTGTTAAGATTTTTTAAAATTAATTTAAGGATCAATTATGATCAAGATTAATTGCTTTAGAAGAGAATTTTAAAAGACACGAAACGAACGAATCTTTTGTAATTTGTTTGTAAGATGGTTCAAGCTATTGTGTGAAGTTACATGACAAAACTTGAGAAATTACAATAAATAATTTTGGAAATGTATTGCTTTTTTAATGATTCCCTTATAACTACCTGCTCCCAACATTTTATTGAGATGTAGCAGTATTAAAATAGTATAGTAAAGATCTAGCAATACTTTAGCAATGCAATAAAATTCAATAAACAATGTCAAAACAGAACTCACTTCATCTTTTGAGAAGGGTTTCCTAGGGTTGATTATCTCGCTGCGTTTCCTCCATGTGCCCCAATATGGTGGACGTCTGTTCTCTTTGAACTGAAGCAATTTAGTCCTCTGTTTCTCAATGATGATATCTTGATTCACAATATTCGCGTTGTCATCGTTGTCATCATCTGTAAACAAATGCACACGATTCAAAACTTGCTACTGTATAAAAATCTCTTTACAAATATGTATTTTCACAACAAACGTACCTAAGGGAATAATATCGTCTTTGCTTTCTAACGGCCACGTTCTCGATGACTTGCGTGGAACGATTTTCTTGTTCTTAAGATCACTGAGATACAATTCTGCTATTGATATTTCTTTATTTTGATTTTCATCTAACGTAATCTTTTCCATTTCGCTCAAGTTTCTTCTGCAGATTGGAGCCAATTTCATGTCCGCTTTTACTTCAAAAGGCATAAAATTATGGACCTTCTTGGTGCTCTCTTCTTCCAAAGACTTCAGCTTTTTGGCGACGAAGAAGCTCGTGAAGTTCGAAGCTGCCTTCTGTTTCTTCCGCTCCGCTTCTAATTTCTCTTCTTTCTTCTTCCGCCTTTCTTCCTCTCTAGCTTCATCTCTTTTACGACGCTCATCATCCCTTGCTTGTTTCTCCTTCCGCTTCTGTCTGCAAAAATGAAGAACTTTTTAGCTTTCAAGTATGTTAAATGTCTTAATAAGTTTGGTAGGTTTTCTTACATATATTCTTCTTGCTTTTTCTGTTCCCTCAATTTCTTCTCCAACATTTTCTGCTCTCTTTCCGCTTTATACCTCTCTTCTTTCTCTTTCCGTCTCTCTTCCTTCTCTTTCTGCCGAATTTCTCGCCTTTCTTCTCTCTGCCTTTCCATCTCCTAAAAATCAAAAAGAAATATTACTTAATGAAGAGGAAGTTAAGAGAAAATATAGAAGAATCTATTTACTATTTTTAATCTCTCCTTTTCCTTTTTCTTCATGGCACTCGACATTCTCCTTTCCTGTTGTTTTGGCGTTAATGTCTCTTGCTTCAGTTGATCAGCTGTTGGAGTTTTAGGGTCACTCAAATTAATATTTTTTGTACTTGTATCCATATTTTCTGCCAATTCCTCTGCTGACTCCTCTTTGTGTTCATCATCTGAGGACTCGATTGTTAAACATGAATCGTTGTTAGTATTTATGGAAATATTTATTTCTGTCTCTTGATTAGAGTTGCAAGATTGCGAAATCACAGTTTCGGCTTTTAATTCAAGTTTATCATCACATTTATTATCCAATTTATCATCAGATTCATCATCAGATTCATTATCAAATTCATCATTAGATTCATCTTTTAAAGCTTCTGTCTGCTGAATAGAATTGTTAGATTGTGAAGCTGCATTGTTGGTGTCCAGTTCAGATTTCTCATTAGATTTAGAAGTCTCCACATTCTCCTCACTTTTCTTAAGGTATTTTGACATGGGACTTATCTTAACTACTGCCTTCTGAAATTCCTTCGGTATCTGCTTCAAAGTTGTATCTTTATTGTTACTTTGATTCTTATTTGTAGTTGCATTTTCTTTCAAATTCTCCATGTCACTGTCATCTGTAATATCTACGCTCTCATAGTGAACATTTGATTTATCATCTGATTTATCATTTGTTTTACAACCCATGGATCTACTTTTTCTTGAAATTTTAATAGCCTTGGGACTCTTACTATCCATAGCTGGAGACGATAATTTTCTCTTTTTATTTTGTATAACACTTGGAGACCCTATGGGACTACGTTGGAATGGTAATTGTGCTGAAACAATATTTTCATTCCAAATATGAAACATCTATACTTGAGAATCAAGATATGCCTTGTCAAAGGCATGATAAATATTTCAAAGTATGATAAATGTTTTGATTCATTTTTTACACAATGATGAAAGCACTCACCTTGTTTCAGCTTCCTTTTCTTGGCAGGAGTATTCACATCTACACAACTATTTTCCCCATCATTTTCCATCATTTTCATCCCAGATGTCTCTGCAAGTAATACGAATTGAAAATACCATTATTTTAGAATAATAACACATTTCCTGCAGCACCATAAAAATACTCCAAAAACTGAATTAATTATTTAATGTAACAAAACAACGAAAGTCAAGATTGCTTAAAGTCATTAAAAATTTTATCTTTTTATATTTCGCGAAACCTAATTTGGTAAGCCTGCTATATAAGTATAAAAATGAATTTTAATGATAGACAGTTAAAATTACTTGACTGACCTGAACAATTGCAAATACAAACTATTTTTTATAACATTATCAAAGGTGATAACATAAAAGTGGAATCTGTCAATAGCACATTCTTCTAACCTAAATAATAATTTATTTTAGCACTGTATTTGGCTCACGAACTATCATGGATCACTGAATTAACATGAACAAACTCAGCAATTATTCGGCCATGTACAGATACACAATTATTAAAATTTAAAGAACTACTTGCACAAAAATAAAATGTTAAGAAAGCATCATGTCGGTATCACAATCGTAACAACGAAATCCGCGGGAAAATAGACCATGGAAGGGGAATTACATACAATTCAGTGATAGGTTCTATTTCTGCACACCTTCAGGCCGCAGCTCAATCAGTTAGCGAGGGTTAATATAAACATTTTCTTTGTTCTGATTGGTTGGCGCGCCAACCGAATGAATGTGCAAAAAGAGTAAGGTCACAAGCACGGCAAAGCAAACTTTCCTCTCCATGTGCACAACCACCAATAGAATCTGATGGGTATCACTCTGTTTTTTTTCCATCGCATTTCGTTCTCTTTCTAAAGTACTTGCGCGAAGTTGGCTACACAGTAAAATGGTGGAGATATGCGAACCAATTTAGGGATCAAGAAAAATGTGCAAGAATAGGGCTTATTATTATATTCGCATGCAACGTATATCTACGCACAGTACTTTTACTAGATCGGTGCATAGATATAGTGATACCTCGTCATATTGAGCCATTTTTACTTCACCATATTGTGCCTTTTTATCCCCATCATTTTAATGCGCATCCAGCTTCACACATTTGGTTTAGAAAGTGAACGGGAGACGATCGAGAGAGATAGAATAAAAGCAGCGGGCTCTATGTTTCAGAAACATCTAAACATCATAACAATGTTAATCACGAAAGAAAGACGAAAAATACATATTATTGTGTAAAACTTATATTCCAATTAAAGAACCGTCGATCCGTGGCAGAGCATGTCCAACCTTTTCAATGTGATTGGCTGACGTCAGTGCATTACAGTGAAATTATTCAATCACATTTATATGTTTCCCAACTACCATTCAAACAAATTCCAAATAGAAAGTTTTAAACTAAAACTTAAACTCAAAAATTAATAAAAAAGTATGAAATCTTACAATATTCACATTATCACCCGAACTATTGCCAATATATTTTCAGTTTTTTTTAAACATCTATAAAACTCCTTTTACAGAATAAATACTTTGAAATGGCATTTATACAATTAAAATGGATCATATCTCATTTTTCAAAAAAAGATATGAAGTTTACACTACTCACTTGCAACATTCAGGCCAATGTAATAATTTGCTGGGCCTTATGCTGCTCAATTTGCTGAAATATTGCCTACTTATCCGAAACATACCTCAATGTTCATTGAGCATCGTTTGCAAATACGCTGGGAAATATAGTCAAGAGATGAAAAATACAAGTCGAATATTGCGCTGTGTGTTTTAGTTTGAGCGTCAGACGTACAGATGCACGAAAAGACTGAGACTGCAAGCAAGTTAAAGTGAGACGGCAAGCAAGTTAAAGTGAGACGGCTTAGGTTTCTCGTCCGTATAGAGATGGACTCTCTCTCTTGATCATCTCCGTTCTTCTTCTAAAATAACTGCTCAAAGGTGAAGGTGCCATAGAATGGTGGGGATAAAAAAGTTCTTGAATTGGAAGAAGAAAAAGCTCTTAAATTAAGAGACAACGTAGACCTCTGGCGTCAGATTCAAGGAACTTCCCGTTAATTCGATCAATGTGAACGAATCATAATAACGTATTGAGGTTTTCAATCGTGCGGTTGCCTAGGTAGCCATAGGCGACGAAATATGTTTGGCGTAAACAAACTAGTTTTCTGACAAGTTGAATTGTTCGGTGAAAATCAATCGCATATGACAGTTATCATTAGTGGGTATCGGCAAAATGACATCTCTAGATTTAAGGCAACAGAAACTAGAACAACAGGTACAGAATTCGATTCAATTTGAAATAATCTTTAATATCTTTCGTTTTATTCGTTTGACTTCGTTCACTTATATATCTGCGCGATGCATATTTCTTTTAGTATTTCGGAAACAATGAACCTTCACAGCGTTACACATTTTTCACATGGAATAATTTATGTTACGAATATACAATCATGGTTTAAAATCAATTAAGCATTAGATGTAATAGCAACGATTTATTATAAATTAGATTCAAAGTAGGTCACATTTAAATATTCATCGAATTTGCTCTACATATAAGATCATTACTGAAAGCAAGCACTGTTTCTACGAGTTTCTATATTTTCATCATGTTACAGTGTAATAACATTATGAATTCATTTTTGTTTTCTTATTATTTTGATTTTTGTTACAAGTGAGTTCTATTTATTTACAGAGGCAATTAATTGCCCAAAAAATGAAACAAAAGAGACAAAGCGGAGCTGGTGGAATGGTTCAAGCATCTAATATATTAAGTACTCAGCTAACAAGTCACTCCACCAAGTGGATGAATCCTAACAAGGAGCTTCGTGGTAATTTTGTAAAGTTGTCAAAAAGAAAATACATTTAAATTTCAGCAACGTGACTTTATACACTAATAGTATTGCAATTCAAAGATTTTAGATTTTTCTTTAAAATTCAATTCTTATTGAGGTTTGACTCTGTACTTAACTCTATGCTTAATAAACTCTTTTGAATTTTTTCAGGATATGATGGTCCATTGCAATTTAACGTATCACAGACAAATACAGAGTTAAGTTCATTCACAGAGAATAAGGACATGGAAGCTAGAATAAATGGTATACTAAGATAGTTTTGTATGTTTTATACTCTATAACTAGACATAACATCAATAATGGTTCTTTTTGTATAGAAGTGAGTGCAGAAGGAGGTTTTTATCAAGGCATGGAGGCTGCTGATTGCGCGGATGAGGAGTCATCGCCAATAGAAATACATTCTCCTTCTGAGTCGTTACCATGTCCTTCTCCCCTCAGAGTAGCTCCTTCGGATGGAGCCAACACATTTATCAATAGGGAGAATAATTCTTCGGTAAGCACAGTAGCTTAATTAGAATAAATAGTATTTAACAGCATGTATATCATTTCAGAGTCCAGAACTAGAAGGCAATGTCGAAGGAAACATTGAGCATTTTGTACTTCAACCAGCGAATAAGAAAATGCATTATAAATGTAGAATAACACGTGATAGAAAGGGTATGGATCGCGGACTGTATCCTACATATTTTCTACATCTAGAGCGTGACTATGGAAAGAAGGTATACATTGACTGCACATAACTTTCCGCTTCAGGAGTTGAGAAAATTAGTTAAAAGAGTATTCACCTCCGTTCTAGATCTTTTTATTGGCGGGTCGGAAGAGGAAAAAGAGTACGACAAGTAATTATTTAATTTCTACCGATCCCACGGATCTTTCAAGGGCAGGAGAGTCTTATATTGGAAAGTTAAGGTCAAACCTTTTGGGGACGCAGTTCACGGTTTATGACAATGGGTATTCGCTAATGAAGGATGACAAACGGGATGAACGTTTCAATCCGCGGCAAGAACTGGCTGCAGTAATTTATGATACAAACGTCTTAGGATTTAAAGGACCGAGGAAGATGACTGTCATCATTCCTGGGATGACGTCGGATCAAAAAAGAGTCGAGATTTGTGCAAGAGATGAATCGGAAACGTTGCTTGGTAACTAGTAATTATTATGCTACTTTCTTTTGGTAACATATACGATTTGTAACATATAATATCTGTTGTCTGTGCAGAACGTTGGAAAATGAAGAACATGGACAATTTAATAGAATTGCACAATAAAACTCCTGTTTGGAACGACGACACACAGTCGTACGTACTTAATTTTTATGGAAGGGTTACGCAAGCTTCAGTGAAGAATTTCCAAGTCGTGCATGATAGCGATGGTATGTATTGTAATCATAGCTTAGAGTTTTTGGAAAATTTATCTGATTTTTAATTCAATGTTTTATTGCAGTTGACTATGTCGTTATGCAATTTGGCCGGGTAGCCGAAGACGTATTTACAATGGACTACAGATTCCCGCTGTGCACGCTTCAAGCGTTCGCCATTGCTCTAAGCAGTTTCGATAATAAGTTGGCCTGCGAGTAACAACTTATATCCATCTAGGATTTGATCCTTACTAAGTATGCATACAATGGAGAAATAATACCGATCGAAACGATCTACAGTGGACAATCAATAGATTGAACTGTCTTTATTATTTTTTTTTTTTTTTAAATAGAACATCTAGGGACAATAGTTGTTCTACCGGAACTTGATATGTAACGATAATGAGTATAAATTCTGTGTTCACATTTCTTATATATGGAAAGCGTTTTTAAGTACTCGGTATACATGTTTTCTAGTTCCTTCGAACGTCGATAGGATAATTAATTGGTGGAGCTTTATTGTTAACCGAAAATGATGACATTAGCATAGTATGGACATACGAGGAATCGACAAATAACGTTCATACTAACGAGTCATGTCTCAAAACAGTGAAACATATCATAAAATTTATTTTGAACATATTTCATTGATTGATAGGCCCATTGTTTGGTTATCATTCTTTAAAAAAGAAAACGTGATTTAGAGATTGTGTACTATAATGATACTAATACACTGCGCAATTAACTGCCCAAGAACATAAAAATATGTTTTCTTGCGTCGATGGTGAACAGATTATGCATTCAATCAGTTCCTTTTGAATTGGAAACGGTTGATGTTGTTACTAGACTGCTGAAACTTATGTGAATTGGCGCAATAACAAATTTAATTTTTAGTAAAAGCAGAATGAAATATTGATTGTTGAATGTTACGGAAGTTACTGTTTTGATTATTTCTTTGATAATATCTTATAATATAAAAACATACAGTTCTGCAGTCTAATGATCACATAATGCAAGGTTTATGCAAATTTTGAAGCACATTGAAATATAAAAGTATCACTTTGAGAAATTGCATTGGAAAAGGTGTATCTATTCGCACTTTACTGTTGGATATAAACGACTATTCACACTTCAACAAATTATCGCACTATATCGATTACTATTTTTTTACACCCTTGTATTCGTTATTTTGCGACAGCTTTGTTTTGTTCATATGAACATTATTGTACATTTTGAAGTGTCTTCAGCATTCGCACTTATCCAAAGTGATTGTTACTAACACTGTTAAATCATTGTTCATGGTATGCAGGTATAAGGTAAATCGTCTATTTCTGTCACATTAAATCACATGTGAACTGTATGTTACAAATATTGGGATAGTCTGCTTTCTTGTTGAATAACTATTGCAGTTTCAACGATAGCAACGCACAAAATATCATGAATGTAGTTTTAACATATAAATAAGTCTACAAAGTTTCATAAAAATATAATATTTAATTCGTCCAAAAGTTCCAAATCATACCTTCTACTCCCAGTTCAAAATTTCTTGACCAGTGTCATTTACTTAAAAATTTGACACGTAACAAACAGTATACACAAAATTTAAGGTGACAGAGGCGATTAGGCGATTCTTGCGAGTTTATCATTCGTGCATTCGTCATGACAAAGTATTAGACTGCGGATTTTATGCATTTATAGCGAAACGGTAATCCGGAAAAGTTTGATAATACAGTTACACTATTCCCATTATAATAATCATTAATAATAAAGATCAAGTTTTCTACAATGCTCTTCTGCAATTGCACAAAAATTTTGATATTGCATAAAAATCGGCAGTCTAACAAAGTATCATTCCAGGTACATATCGTGTATATTTATTTGATCGAGCTTATTCGAATCGCTCGTTCTTGTCATTGATGTATAAGATTTACGCGTTTAGTGGCAAAACCAAAGATGCAATTGTACTCGTGTGTGGTGCGGACAGAATTAGCGGACAAGCAAAAATTAATTAACGTAGAAAACGTTTTCAATGCCGTGCCTTTGTGTAACGTTGATTGACGCTAGTTACAACTCTTCCGAGGGAATCTGCACGCGACATTCGGTATTCAGCAATACATGCAGTCCAGACAATATTTAAATAATATTCATACGCGTGTAAGAACATCTTTGAATAGTATCGTCGGTTATAGTTGGACTGCGGATTGTGATGCATACAAGTGTTCAATCGCTTATTAAGAAAATTGGCAATTTGTTATATGAATGAAATAATTTTCTCGGGAAATGAAAATTCACGCACATCCTCGTGCTGGTACTTGATAGTTTCAGTATTTTTTGTACTTTGTACCTGTACTATTTTCTTGAATAATCTTGCACATTGTCTTAAATCTATAAGACCGTTTTGAATTATTTTTTAAATCCATGTATGGTTTTACTTGTGAAAAATCTTGAATATCAAAGCTTTCAAATGGTCTAGACACGAGGGTCAGTAATAAAAAATCCATAAATGCACAATTGTCCGTAGTCCAGTTACAGAAAAAGGGTACCCTTGTTTGTTGCGCCGTAGCAACGATTGATTTCATTTTTATCAAACGCATTGCGTAGTGCGGTGTTTTAGTTATTCCTTTAAGACTGGAAGACTAATTGTTTCTGTGTCGCCTTGTGTTGCTCGATTAGAAGCTCGGACTATTAATGTTAGCTATACTTATAATCCTATAAGCCGAATGAAACCGTGAATGATCTGTAGAATTGCCCAAGAGATCACGAAAGTGTTGAACGGTTTATATCTTTGTAAATTTTATACTCCCCGAATTTCGTTTATTGTAATACACGCGAAAGAAAAAAAAAACGTGCGTCTCATCAAACCTGAAAGGTGCTATTATAAAAAGAACTGCTAAAACACTGATTAGTTGAACGGGGGAGGGGAACCACTTTATATATATATAACTATATATATACAGTATATATTTGTAATTAAAGAAAACAGTATTAATATTATTTAGAACGCCAATTGGATATTTTATAATAAGTGTAATATTTCATTTTTTCATTTTGATATTATTTAAAATATTGAATAGCTTTAAGAATACATTGGATACCGCTTAAAACGCGCGCGCGTGTGCGTATATTAGGAGACCTTTGAATTGAACAAAACCTGTAACTAGTTTGTCACGATGAATATTGTAAATTACATTCAAGTGTTCAATGGGTGTTATATTTTCGACGGTCACCTGGAAATAAATACAAACTGCAAGTCTACTCTGCGTTTCCATTACGTGATTGTTAGCTATAAGAGTACTTGTGTAACTTTTTTATTGTTCATAATTAACGATCAACAAAGTGTGTGCAATTGTACATAAGAATCACTTAGCGAACGGAATGGTTCGTTTCGTTGTGTGACACTATAAAAAGAAATGAGAAAAACGAACAAATACGGCGTTCGCAACCGGTTCGGCAGTGACTGAGTCCATTCTGACCCAGTGCTTAAAACATTCGATTACTCAGCTTGTGGCAAATGATTTAAATCGTCAACTGTCCAATCAGATACAACGAGAAAATTTTAAACGTTTAAATGAGCCTAATCATTGCCAATTGTACAGTTGTCAGAAACGTTCACTGTTTCGAGGATTAACAACTATAAAAGCATAGCAATTTAAAAAATCGTTTGCTACGATTCGACGTCTCTTATAATTACGTTGTTAAGTAATCGAATCGTGTGATTTCAGTCCATGTTTTCTTTCTTGAAACAATAATCCACGACGTTATGCAGGCCTGCATTCCTGTCGATCTGCATTGTCTGGCCAGTCGCAAATATGGTTCACCGAGTTCCAAATCAAACGATTAGGGCACGAGAATTTCACTGGTTTACCATGAACGCATTCATAGTACTGCAAAAGAGAAAAAAGAACGTTATCGTTACAAAGGGTGCAGTATACAACAGGAAGTATAGCTTTGGTACTTTTGATAATTTGAAAGAAACGATACACAAATTTTTAAAAATTGGATCTTGCTGGAGGCTATCTTGAAATTTTTATTTAACGCTATCTATACTTTGCAGTGCTGTGGACGAAAAGATGAGCTCGACCACCTTGTGATTTGGAAATGATTACGAGCATGAAATGAACTCGAATTTGAAAATGTATGAAGAGAAACATTATAGTAGAATTCTATAGATAAATGGCAATTTTATATGCTTAAAATTAAAATAGAATTTTTCGTTGCCACACTTACTATGTTACAATTCTTCGACGTAAGAAACTTATCGCCATCTTTGCATTCAATCTTCTCATCCCCATTGTCTCCGTTCGGTGTTTCGGTGGGTTTCCACTTGTTTGTATCCTCGGTGGTTGATACTGGGTTTTCTGATGAGGATGGTGGTGCTTCCGGTTTCTTGGTGGTTGTTGTAGTAGGTGGCTGTGTAGGCGGTGATGTCGGTGGTTGTGTAGATGGTGACGTAGGTCGCTGAATAGGTCGATCGTCAGGTTTCGTCGAAGGTGCCTGAGTTGGTCGAATCCCATCTGACGAAGGCGTGCTAGGTGGTCTTGCCCATTCAGGCTAAAAACACCAGAATATTAACCCTTTGCGCTCGAAGCCATTTTAATTGTAAATCTGTAGTAAAATTTCTGGTTCATAGTATTTCCATTCTACAATAACAAAATTCCATTTTTACGCATACGAAATTGATTCTTGTGACTCATACCAATAGTTTCACTGTTTAACAATTTTTTTAAATCGATTGTATAAAAATTATCTTGAGACGTGATAAGACAATTTTAGTGGCACCTCATAGTCACTATTTGAGTGTAAAGGGTTAATGGTGCTTCTTCATTTATCTTTATAGTATTTTATTCATTGCAGTCTTGCACTCACATCTCAAAAGATTATTAATCGAAATCTAATTCAGTGTCACAAAATTTCTATTAATACGTTCGTTAGTCGAGCATCATGAGTTATTACCGTGGGGGTAGTATGGAAATTTTTGTCCGTAACAACGTATCCTTTCAAGCCTTCGTTGATGGTGTTCATCAGGGGGTTGCGTTCACCGCAGAGTCCTTGAAAGTC
Organism: Augochlora pura; assembly: GCF_028453695.1. Classification (NCBI taxonomy): domain Eukaryota; kingdom Metazoa; phylum Arthropoda; class Insecta; order Hymenoptera; family Halictidae; genus Augochlora; species Augochlora pura. The sequence continues at coordinate 16,608,398 of NC_135773.1, read as the reverse complement.
GTCCATGTCGATGGCCCAGACCATGGCGCCTCCGTATTTCTCTTTTTTGATGAAATCGATCTTGTACTTCACGCTCTGGACGTCCTCGTAACCAACCCATTGCGTTCCTACAATTATCCAATTATTATTAAAATATTCATTCGACGACAGTATAAAGTATACATTACCTTGGTACGTGTAAGGAACTTTGCCGACCTCGTCGACTTTCTGAGTCCAATTACTGCCTGGGGCTTGCAGCCTGGTGCAGATCTGGAAATGATCCGCAAATTTCTTAATTAGTTTATTATAACATAGGGAGATCTTGACATGACTCAGGAGGTTCTAGATCATTGAATTTGAAACCTTTTAAAGCCTTCGAGACTCTTGAAATTTGAAGACTCAAAACCTGTCAGAGTAGACAGGTAAAAAGAAGATTCGGTGCTAATTAACAATACCTCATAATAGGAGAGAAATCCTTTCGCTTGAGTGTATTCGCCAGGAGCTCCACCCCCAGCTTCTTTGTTGATGTAAGTTCCTGGCGAGTAATTGTTGTTGCTTTGGCTGAGGGTGAAGGTGCGACCGTACAACGGGATTCCAACGATAAGTTTGTTGGCGGGACAGCCTTTCTCCTCCCAAAGCTGGAGACCGTCGTGCTACACAATTGAATGCTCATTGTGTAATAAGAAACAATACAAATAGCTATATCTGTACGGACTAGAAATAGTTTGACATTCTTACGACGTTCAATTTCTCGTATGCCCATTGATCGTGGGGTCTGCGATAAAGAGGGCTGTGGACATCCGCAAATCCAGCCCAGTTTCCGCGAAGATCGTAAGACATCACGTGGATGGCGTCCATATTCCTATGAACAATAGCAATAACGTGTTAATATTTTTATCGAATAAAATGAGGAAACACAAGTGTTTACTGACTGGCACAATTCGGGAACGTGATATCCCTCGTCTAAACGGAATTTGGCCATGGGTACCGCCATAGTGAGCTCCCATCCCTTCTGCTCTTTGTCGAAGGCGCGTCTTAGCTCCTCGACGAAGTAGAAGAAGTGGTTCTTGTCGGAAAAGCTGCCACCCCTGTCTGCAGCTCCAGGATACTCCCAATCGAGATCGAAACCGTCGAAGTTATACTTATGCATGAAATCTGTGCACAAATAGAGAAAGTGTCAGTGTCTTAGCTTTCACTGCATTGTCTTCAAACACGGACGAATAAACCTACAAAGTTTTCAAGCGATATCTGTGACAGTTCTCTTTTAATGGCCAAATCACCTGTGCTGAGTATCGCAAGATCATAAACGCTATGAATTAATATAATCTGTAATTTTATTGTAATCTTGAATCGGGCGGGTATTCTGGTTTGGGAAAGTTACAGTCTTCAAATAATGATGAACAGACCCGCGAAGTTCGAAAACGACGCATGGAATAATTGTTTTAGAAAACGTCTTACCAACAACGCTTCTGATGAAGGTGTCTCTCCTCTCTTTTATTCCAACTAGCGCACTATACTTTCTGCCGCCTTCTCCCCAGCCACCGACCGCTACAGAGGTCTTTAGATGAGGATACGCGATCCTCAAATTGTTGAACGCTTGGAAGTTCTCCTGTTCGACGTCCAACTCTGGATCCAGGATCAATATCTCCCAGGTAACGTTGCTCACGCCGATGAACGAATAAATGATGTGAGTGCATAGTTCGCCCGGGATGTCTTTGACACCGTAACTGCCAACATCCGGTCGATAGATTGCCCAATTGCTGAAGTAACACGCTATTCTAGCCGGTTGATTCCCTGGAAAACCATGAATCGTTGTCCGACTATGATATACCTCGGCGACAATGTATTTATCTTATCAAATAAATACTCGAGCAAGCACTCACCTGTTGCGACTGCTAACGTTGCTAGCACCACTGTTAGTAGGAGAAGACTCTTTCCTGATGCCATTCTTGCAGCTGAAAATAATTAAGTCGCTTTAATTGACGTACGAAAGTTATGCGTGGACAATTTAAGTCACACTATCTAACACCTATCACTAAGTTCGCGAATTTGGTCTGCTTTAACCACCGATGCTATGAAGACAATTTTTCACAGAATAATTCCGCGGTCTCTCACAAACACGACGGTATATTTTTTAATGAGATTGTAAACATTTAAATATGTTTAAACAACGTTCGAAGCGATGACATTTAAGTGATCTCCAGTTCAATTTTCAAGCTGGATCATTTTTGGTGGTACAATCGTGAAAGTTGCTCAAGCTTCTTTTATACAGAAGTATTCTATAGACTCTCCGAAATGGGATGTTATATTTTAAAATGAAATTATGATGGTTTAACTGTGTTTCAAAAATGTTCGAACCAAACAAACAACGCTCCAAGTTCTCCGGATATGTCCGACGTCTGCTCTGCTCGAGGATCGAGGCGGATCTAGAAGATCGTCTCGAGTGTAGGCGGTAGATTAGCGGTTCCCGGGTGGTGGGTACGCCGATCTATCGATCGTGGCGTTGTTCTTCAAACGGGAGAACGATCCACGCCGACCGGTTTCCGCTAAAGCAAACACTGTGACATCCTCGCGAAATCTTCTTCGAATGGTTCGGCTTTATCTCGCGATCGATTTGCGTTGTTTTTTCGCTCGAGGACAAGTGCCGGGACCTTCGGGATTATCTGCAGGAATTGCCGATCTCGAGAAGCTTTCCAAATATAATGCAATCTTCGATTAACAATGTTTTACAGAAACTAGAGAAAACAAATACGATTCATTAGACGTGACAGATTCATTAGCTTAACGAACGGTTCTGGAATGCGGAAGATAACCGATTCGCGTTTCTTAAGCTCTTTTCCACTCATATTTGCATTTCCTTAACATTATTCAAATGTCAAAACGTCGAATTTGTCAAAGTTATGCCATTTATAGCTATAATTTTCAATTTATTTTTTAATCTAGTCATTTGATTTGATTTCTATCCAAATTCTTTTGTGGCGACTACCTCTGACACTCGCCAACAGATTCCTTTCCCGAAGGCTACCTAAGACCGTCCCTGTTTCTATACATTAGCGGGCCTAGGACGAAATAGCTCCCTTTCTTTTTTCCCCCCGTTAAAACCAATGAATTCACAGGACTTCATAAAACGCGCCACACTATGTATTTCACAAAATAACCTATAATAATTTCAATCTTTTAGAATGAGAAGAACTTCGTCTAAATCGATCTTAACACTAACCGTACCGAGCTCGAACAGTAGCTACACGTTTTGCTTTAGAAGAATGGCAAGACTGGATTTATTTAGATTTTCTGCCATTTGTGTTCTAATTTATTCTTCAATCGTGATATCCATTTAATAATTTCATATGTAAAAGACTCTAGAATCTAAAAATTTTATAAGAAAAAGTGTGGAATCGGTCATTTTGACCGACTTGGTAGGTTTAGTGTAAAAAATGTTTCTCTAGAAAACAACTGAATTAATTGCAATCTTTCATTTGCTTAAGGATTAAAGCGTATTTTAAAAATGAAGGACCGATAGAATTGTCTTCAAGTGCACTCACTGCGCAACATTTCAGCGATGAATTTTTTATGCTCCGCCAAAAACCTGTTGGTCTCGCGACGCGCGTTGAAAAATACTCGAATTGGAACGTTATTAGGGTCTTTTAGAGGAACAAAAAAATGTCCAGCAGCTTTTTATCGTCGAATTCGCTCGACCAGGTTCTGCAAGGGATGGGGTGTCCGGCCAACAGTTTTTACGGCTGCGATTTCGCAGTTCGTTCGGCGAAAAACGCGCAAAAAGGATTTTATCTGGCAGGAATTGGTCGCAGTTTTCGGTGCTCGAACCTTTGAAATCTTTTTTCGCCTCGATACAGACCTGTTTCAGTTCCTCGGCAATTTCTTTATTGATATTGCCGTTTATTTCTGTATCGCTTTATGGTGTCGTATGTGGAAATCAATTTGATGTACATTAGAGAACACATTAAGGAACACTCTATGTCACCAATTTTGCGTTTCGATAATCGGAAAACGATTCTTGCTTAATATGTTAATCTCCTTCAGCCTCAGGTTCCACGGAATTTAAGGAAAGATCAACTTTGATTATTTTTTCTGTTTTAACCGTGATAGGTATAACCAGCGATACTCGGGTAGACAAATTTTGTATGCGCTCCTCAATGTGTTGCTATATTTTTTAATAAGCTTCTGAACGTTTGAATACGTTCAAAGAGAACGGGACAGCGCGCCAATTTTCTCAGATATTCTTTTCTTACAAGATGATGATAACAATGTAATAATTTATTTGTATACCGTACATGCGTACAGAACAAGTATTTATAACACAGACGACATAAAAGCAATCGCCCGAGTATGATGATATAGAAGATGCAATAGCAATAATAATAAGAAGAAGAAGAAAAAGAAGAAGAAGCAGAAGAAGTGAGAAAGGCATTAATACAATGAAATAAAATAGAAAGGAAAAATGATAGCAGTAGCGGAAATCAGGATAGATTGAAAGATAAAATAGTGGAAAGGAAAGAGAAATGAAAATAAATGCAATAATCGACCACTGGTCACCGAATCACAAAGTTAAGATTTATGCAACAGTGTGATTGCCAATTACTTGCCCTACCGAATAGCGACCGCAATAGGCGATGAAGAACGCTTTGTTTCAACGAAGCACGACCACGATTGCTTTCTTTACCCGTAAAAACTCCGGGGAAAAGAAAAGCGTTTATCGTGAAACGCGTCTCATGGTATATCTCGAAGTTTTTGTTTGATCATCGACAAGGTTCTGCTTTTTAACGGGCTAAATTGTTCGCCTAAGCTCGCCGCTCCTTAAGCCAAGACGGAACGGCGATAGGCTCGAGGACCGTGGACAAAGAACGGTCCACAGGACGATCGAGGACCGTCCTTGGGCATCGAGGAGTGTTTCAAGTGAAATGGAGGAGCTAGATAATGGTCGCCGGTTCGCGAAAATAAAGGAAGATGCTCCGTAGCCTCTCAGAAGGAGAACAACGGTGGACGAGACAGAGAGAAACGAGGTTCCTTCGTCGCGCGAATTAAAATGCCGGTTGCATCGGATCCTTCGGCTTCTATTCCGCCGGATGCACCGCGAATACAAACGCAGCAGACATAACCCAGACCCTGAGGAACACTTCCATCTGCTCCGATAACTGATCGCACCTTTTCCTCGCCGCAAATTTTATGATAGATGCGGTGCACGTAGAAATCGCATCGCGTTGGAAAATTACAACATTGTATCCGCGATAAAATAAACGGTTCCCGAAATAAGATTGCGTTCGCCCCAATAAACATATTTTATTTATGACATTAATTCTGGATTCGTTAATTCATTAACGTGCTGATTTCATTTCACCGTTGTGAAATATTGAAATGATCGGTCGATGTTAAACAAATTCAATGAAATGTTGCAGCGACTTTCATTGAAAGAGAGTATAGCAGAATCCTTGGAACGGCGAATAAAATAACGTCCGCGTTTCCTGTTTACAAACAGCTATCTGGAATGAACGATATCCCGAGTCTAGCGAAGCCATTAACGAGCATTCAGACGTAATATTGATATTCCCGACGGATGAAGTGGCTTCGTGACGTTTGTTATTTTTGTTTCCGTGGCTTCGATCCAGGAAACGCGAGGTGCGTCAACGTTTACGATTTTACCGGTTGGAGTTCGCGATAGATAAGAGACAGCAGCGACATGTTCCGCTATCGCTTGGAATGTCGGTCACGTCGGATTAAATGGAAGGCTGTGTATCATCGATCGATGACTCGTGGCCCTGAGAGCTAAACGAACCCACGAATCGATGCGACGCGACAATAAAGATCGAAGCTGAAGGGAGCATCGATCTCGAGCAGGAAGAACCTCGTGGATGTCGAATACCACGTGAAGTCCTCTATGCTAGCTCTCTTGATGAATACTGATCGGAAGTAGCGCAAATTTCATTGAGAAATTAGCAGACAATCGTCTAAAGCGCAGAACTGATTAGGATTAATCGATAGAGCGATCTGTCAGCTGATTTATAATTTTAATCGCAAAATTGTACCTCGAAATGATCTGCGTCATTTTTCAGAGCTCGCTCGAATCATCTTAGCTATCACCGGAATGACGTCGTTTCGAAAGCAACTTCAGCATCCTTCCAAACCTTCGTTCAAGTTACAAGCTGCCGCAATCAGCTGATTGTTCCTAAAACGGATCGTCTTCCTAATCTGTCGGAACAAGTCTCTCGCCGAAGACTCATCACCGACAACAATGCTCTCGGCCGTCTCAACTCTTATGAAAATGAATCCGCAGAAAATCCTCGTAGCATTCACAAATGACCTTCGAGCCAGGCCAAGGGGAGGAAAACAAAGAAATCGAGGAAAGAAGCAAATGGAAAAATCGAAACAAAGCGAATGGACCATCGCCCACACGCGTCTTGTCACCGGTCGTGGAGGAATTCCAATGTGTCCATGTGTAAACAATATAAACGACGAGGGATCGACCTATCGATTGCATCCCGAAATCTCTGCGATTCGGAAGAGATGATTGAAATTATCGAGGAACAGGTTGTCCGACGGTGTTTCGATGATTTTGATTTTTTTCATTTTTTTTTCTCGCGTTTATGAAAGAATACGTGTAATATATATTAATACGTGTAATACATTAATATATATTAATATATAAAACGATAAAAATCGAAGTGGCAATATCCGATGAGGCAGCTTGTACTAACACTTTACCGATCGGTAATATAAATCGGCTTTTTACCCCGACCGAGAGTCTATAAACCGATTGTCATGGCAACCAATAATTTGCCGCCTCTTATTGAGGTATAATTATATAATTTTTTAAATATGAGACACCCTTCGGGAAGTATAAAATAAATCAAAATAAATAAGGTATATAAAACAAATATTGTCTAATGCTAATGTTCTGAAGATATAAAAATATTTACGGCTGAATGACCGATGAGATTCACACATTCATAGTTACATTTATTCGCTTAAATTCTAAAGAAACTTTCAAATCTCTTATTGCAATTAATATAGATGTAAACGAAATATTAAATAAATATTTAAATGTTTATAACGTTACGAGAAAATATACCGCCGCATTCGGCAAAGTCTGTAAAGTCATATCATGGTAGAAATGTGTCTCTAACTTCTCTGATTTAAGCACGAGATATTTTCAAAGGAGATCTGATTTTGTAACAAGATTATTGCTTATCTGAACGCGGAAAAAAAGCTCCGGTGTCGAAAGCAATGTAAACAAGTAATGCGTCTTATTTTACACGGTGCGTTATGCCGATATTTCTTCGCAAGAGTGACGAGACTAAGAGAAAAACTGAAGAGAGGACTCACCTTTGCGACCACCGGGTACCACAGAAAAATCGTGGCTCCGGCCGAGGTTAAGCTCTCATATATACCCAGGTGGACCTCATTAGAATTCAGGTGCAGGGGATCTCGCACGATTGGTTGGTTCGTCGACCCTCTGCCTCCCGTCAACGACGACGGGACAACCGCCATCCGTCATCAATCATCTTGTTCGCTTTTCGTTTCTAATTCTTAACTTAGATACGATTGTCTATTCCAAATTCGTGTATTCTCCACGAGTATAGAAAATAGGCTTCTGTAAGTGTTCAGCAATTTTTTTACACATATTTTTAACGGTACTATTTATAGTGGATTCATTGATTTTATAATCAACATCGGATGAGTAGCTGGATGACGCATTTGAAAGGTTCAAATGGACCCAGGATGTGCAAGTTAACCCTTTGCACTCGATTGGTGATCCTGAGGTACCACTGAAATTGTTATACCGCGTCCAAGATAATTATAATACATATCGTCGAAATCTAGATTTAAAAAATTGTTAAAACTAGTGTGTGAGTCACAAAACTCAGTTTTCTGTGCATAAAATACACTCTGTTATACAAGATAAAAATACTATAACTTGGAAAAATGATCTTAGATTTACAGTTAAAATCGCTTCGAGTGAACAGTCTTTCTCGCAGAACAGTCCTTTGATTCAGTCTTCTCTTATACGAACCTTCATCAGGAAATATATTCATATATTTAAATATTGATGCAGTCCGTAGTTATTTTAAAAGTGTCGTCGCAGACAGATGCGAATAAACTGTCACTAATTATTTTTCCAAATATGAATAAACTAGCAACAATCATTTTTCCTTTCCAAGTATCCTATCAATGATTTAACTTGTAAGTTACATTACGTTAAATTCCCTGAACCGGAAACTTCTAAGATCAACAATTACGTAAAAAAAGTCACAATACCACGCGTGCTCCGTTGCACAATTTATCAGTAACGACAATTTATCGTTATCGCGTATTCGATAAGAGGACGACCATTAAAAAATAAGGGCCGGTGAAAACGGTACACGATACGGTACCGGCAGACTTTACCCCGACGATCCTCGAATTCTTTGCCTTTCAAATTCTGCCGTGTTATGGCGGCATCAAGTGATCCAGGGGGGAGGGAGGAGGACCGGTTCGAAGGAAGATCGTCGTTCGTGTAATATGGATTTTATTTTATTCGTGTAACAATAACAGTTCCTGTTTCCACAGTGTTAGTTTCTCTTACTGTAGAGTGTTTCGACGCGGAAACCAACCCTCTCGCCGATTTCTCAGGCACCGTGAGCCACTTTAGAGGGTCGCAGGGGGCTCTTCGCCGCATTAAAACACCTGATAATAATCAGCGTCGTTTCTCGAGCATCGACACACATTCTCTCTCCGTCTCCCTATTTCTCCGTTTCTCGTTGAATTCGCGACGAAAGCGGTGAAAAAACGGGACGCGCGAACGAATCGGATCTTCCGTTTGCATCGCGACGATTTTTCATCCGACCGCGAGGATCGGTTGTCGATCGTCTTGTAAAAAATTATCCCTAACGTCGAGAAACCGATTGATTGGAACTCTCGATTGATTTAGAAACGCGCGCGGTGGCCTACCCTTAATTACCATGATTAGCGAGATATTGTTCTCGTGGCCGACACAACGCCGGCACGATTCTTCTTTGTTTTCCGATCCTTACGATTAAACTGTCTTGTGCTGTCGGGTTTTCTTTTCTTTTCTTTTCTTTTCTTGTGTTATCTGTAATTGACGAGAATAGTCGCTTCGTGTCTCGCTAACGAGCTGCTGGCTGTAATTTGGCACTCTTCGATGCTGTCCGACGAGTCTGAGTCCTGCGGAACATTCATGCTGGTTCGGTAAACGCGATCGAACGATTATTATTTTATTTGACGACATTATAATTGTTCGAGATGATTTAAACATTGAAATACTGTTTCTTCTTCTATACCATTAATAATCAATGGATTAATTTATGGATTAATCTATGAATTTTTCGATCGTAACTATATGAAATTCAATGCTATAAAAATCGAGCGCTAGATACAAATTAAATCCAACATCATCGGTCCACAAAACATTTTTCTTGGGTCACCGAAGGCCCTAGTATGATGGAACTATTAACAGAGGATTGGAACTTCTGTTTGTAGCTTCTGCAGAATTGTGTTGGAAAATAATTTGCTAAGAATTGTGTAATGAATATCATGAATTGTTCTTGAGTCAAAGGGCTTTTGTCCACTCAGATCGATGATTTTTATTGCGTGAACATTGTGAACCTAGCGGCCATGTTCCGCAGGACAGGAACGCGGTTTCCTCTGCTTCTTTCTTTGCGCTTGTACAACGAACAACGAATTTTACCTAGGAGAACAAACCTTCAGAAGGTACGAAACACGCCGCCACGTTAAACGTTACGTCGTGCAGCGGGAATCAATGCGGAACGCTATTACAGGACGATTCTAAAGCGTGTGTATTGTATTATATGTATAGTATGTATATATTTACATATATGTATTCATTGTATTACACTATCCAACGAATCTTGCGCATTTGGTAGGATTCGCGGCGCTCCAAGAACTATGAGAATTAGCTAGTTGTTGGACAGTGTCCGACGACAACCGATTGCGATCAATTGGAACCGATTTTGCGGTTTTGATCAACGACCAAGTTTTCTGTTCATCTTGTAATGTTCGAAATAATCGAACAAGGAGTTTGGAAGTCACTGAAATCGACTGGAATTTATTTCAATTAAATTTTATTAGACATCAGACATGAGCAAATTTTATTCAGAACAAAAATTAACTATGTATAATATGAGAACCCGAAATAATGAATTACTTTCAACAATTTATTTTATTTGCATAATGACACAGAAAATAGAAATTATTTGCTAAGGGCTTTAAATTAGACTGAATTTGATTTGGAGACGTTTCTCAAGTTTTGAGAAGTTGTATCGTTCCATAGATAAACGATTTGGATAATTAGAGGAAAAATCATTTGCTGGATCATCTAAATTAACGCAGAGTTAGTTTAAGGATAGTTTAAGGAAGAATTTTTAAGGATCTTAGGGCTCGAGATGAGAAAATCATTGATCGATGTCTGCAGCCGCGACATCGTGTCCGTCTCAGTCGTTTCAACGTTAACGACGATCGCAGTTCTCAGAAATTTTTGTTAATGTCTCGCTATGTTGCGCAGCTCGTAGCACCTATCGTAAACGCAATCTTACATCCTATCTTATATCGTTACCTTATACCCTAGCTTTCGGTTCTGTCGCGTTTTAAATGGCTAATACTCCAAACTCAAACAAATGTACAACATATCGAACGTTTCTCGAAACATTAGTCGAAGTATACCTTTTCGAACGAAGGAACTCGATTCTAATTATGATATTAACACTATGACGGACGTTCTGATATCGATCTTACATCAACCCATTAAAATATTCGAATTAAATCAATCGAAATTCTTCTGGATATAATTAAACATTAGTATTGTTCCGACTTTTGTTACGAACAAACACATTAGTAATTTACAATTGCAGAGTAAGTAATATAAATCGTAATTTCACGATGGCTTTAGTCGTCGAAGGATTAACAATTTCGCGATTTTTTATCTCTTAGTGCTTCATTGTGCTCCCTCGGCTCCCCGGTCAATCGTTGTCGCTACCGACAGAGTCTCTTGGCAGCATTTCTTGTCAACGAAAGGCGAGGACGAGACAGAGCAGCGCTGAGAACAATAATTCTCGATTCGCGACAACGTTCAGCAAATTTTAATGAGCTTGCTGTCGCTGTCGTGGTGATCATTCACACGGTGCCAGAAACTCTATGACACTATGTGCTTCATCCACACGCGTGATATTTCGTATCCTAGTCGAAATAAAAACATTTCTTAGACTTTATAGATAAATTTTAGATTCCCTGGTTAATTTAGTGGAAATCTAGCGCGCTGCACGAATTTGGCAGCACTCATGTTTTTTAATCCGTCAGAGCATTGGAATAGTATGGCAATCAGTGAAGAATTATCGTCCGTTTGACGTTTGCTTCGTATCGAGAAGAATCGAAGACGTTTCTACTTTGTTTTGTATTATAAAAATTCATTGTCCGTAGCATCTGTTCATGTTTCGTTAAAAACTCTGAAAAATCTGAACGTTCGAATGCTGCAATAATCGTGCAAGGCGGAGAGTTGTAAAATTTGTCGAAATTCCGAGTAGAAAATAGTAAATCGATCGAACCAAGGCACGCTTGCACTGAACGGGGGCCAGAAATCGTTCGAGAAGAAAAGAACACGTATAGGACAACTGAGAAGCTCCTTTATTCGACTGGCGAGGTGCCATTTTACCATTATCCCGAGCAGAAAACTCGTGCCGTTTCTACGTTATTTATACAACTCAACTATTTATACAAAAACCGACTCGCCCGATTGGCAATGAAACGTTCATCAGCTACTCCGTCACTAAATCAATATTACCGATTAATTACAGAAGAAGAAATTACAAGCCTATGGTACAAAAACGGCACGAATTCCTCTGCCGGTATTATTTTTCCTATCTTGAACAGTATAGCCGCTACATCTGTTCGACACCGATTACGCCTAGCTCTTCTTTCGTTATTAGTTCTAATTAACCGATGATTATGTACAATATATCGATGTAAATAAAAAAACGCCTCATCAAGTTGACTTAACAATTAACACGATTTCAACGCGGCTCGTTTAACGATGAACCGCGTCGATCGTCGGTGACTCGAGGAAAGATGGTTGTTTTTCTCTGTTGTTCCTGGCTGGCAGTTAGTTGATTTTCTTTGTGCTTCAGAGGATTTTTTCTTATAGTAACCGAGTGTGTTATCGGTGTTTTCTTTTTCCCTTTTTGTAGGTCTCGTAAGGTAATCGACCTTACGAATAGTAATTTTCTCTTTGCTGGTAGAGTGGCAATGGCGTCACTGGCGACAGGTCCTCGTCGTCTAAGCTCGATTCGGTTTTTAGAGGCAGGGTGGCCAGGGCTTTTACTGTGGACCAACAAACCTAATTAATCTCCTTCTCCGATCTAACCCCCAAGGTATTAAACTGCTGGAGAATTAATCTCTTGCTTTTTAACCTAGGGACACCCTGTACGGTGAAGTAATTAAATCAAATTCAATTAAAAATTTCTTATCGGTGGAGTGTATGCGAGGGGGCATGAATAAAATGAAAGAAAAAATATAAACAAACCTGAAAAACGATAATATGATGTGCGTGTCCTACATGGGAGGATGGAGAAAGCATGTCAGTCAGTGTGCCTGGTTACCTATACACAGCACAAACAATCCAAACAACACTCTCTACGTATGACGGTACTGTTCTATGTATATAACGTCGATAAAAGCTTTCACGTTGAAATTAATAGAAATCAATTAAAATTCAATGGTAAAGAAAATAAATCACGGTAACGCATGCCAATGAGGGCTCCCTTTGGCCCGCAAAAAGTAATTCAAATGGAAACATCAATTTTCCGAGAGTTACACAAATGAACCACGAAACAAAACAGCAAAAATCATTCTGATAAAATAAATATATAATACAAACAATTAGCAAAAATGATTGACAATCTACTTTCTATGGTGCTAACTTCATTGTCTTGCCTTTTTAAAATTATATAGAACTAAAACTGTTGAAAAGTCTTTCTTAAATACAAAAGGAAGTAGCTGACAAGATTATCAACTAAAAAATTATTGTCTAACTTCTCAGAACACATAGATGTACAACGGAAAAAGATAAATGGTACAATTTCGCAAGCATAAATCGCCCTCTGCGGTAGAGACAATCAGAGGGTGAAAGAAAGGCCACTCTACACATTGGTCATGCTGTCAATTTGCTAGACGCTGTATTCGTGCAAAATGAATCGAACGGACACGATTAGGGGAGATTCTGGAACGTACCCGCCACCATTTTACTTTTCTCCATCACTTGCTTCGCCAGTATCTGATTCAGCTGCAGGATGTGATCCCTCTGCCGTTTCTCCTCGACTACCTTCCTCTTCAGGTTGTCTGATTGTTCTACGTTAATATTGTCGTCTGCAACATTCATCGTAACTATTACTTAGTAATTTTACATGGAAAATACATTTCAGAGCGCCTAGTTAACTCATTTCGTCTTGTAAATAGTCGTTATGTTGTAGTCAACTATTTCCACATATTATCAATTATATGTATACATATTTCCACATATTGTCAATTATTTCCGCATATGTAGATTGCAATAGTACCGTTTCCATCTGGTGCAGTGACAGTTGTTTCCGACAGCATTTTTCTGATAGCCTCAGCCTTTTTCAGACGTTGCTCCTGCTCCTCGGCCGATAACTCTGGTGTCTGTAATAAAAATATTATATTAGATTATTATATTATCCTGGAGTATTATTTACGTTATTTTTATAGAATATTTCACTAATCGTTAACGGACATCTTTCATTTTTCAATAAAACAGCTTATATCCGCGTTCATAAAGAGACGTTTAAGATATGCAATTGTCTTGGAAGGTTGCCAAGGAGCAGCTGAAGATGAAGAACCATTGAGTATTGTTAAGCGTATTACCTGCTCAGGAATATATCTCTCAGGAATGACGATTTTATTCGGAGTGCCGAGCAGTTGATCGATGGTGCTCTCGTTGTACTTGAGTTCTTTGTGACTCAACGTCGACCTAACGACATCCGGAGCATTGATCCTTGGCCTGAGCGCTCGCTCCATATCCAAATCGTCCCTCGCTCTTCCCATTCCCTGCGGAACGCAAAATTAGCCTTAAAATTAGGGTTTCTGCTTTCCCTTCCGTCCCAGACATGGTTAATAAGTTGAGCATCGTGCGAGTTACGTCCAACTCGTACCGTACGTTTAGATAATAGATCGCGTGAGTTAGCGTCTTAGCTACCGGAAGTCTATTAGCAACAGGATGGCAGGAAGTATCCTAACTCCTGTGCACACTGTGCGGTGTATTCTGTTACAGATCACGCGAGGCTACGGTTTCGATTAGGGTAAAATTAATTGAAATTGATATACTTTTAATATGTAGATAGAGATAGACTGTAGCATAGTAGAATCCATTAGTGTGCATAATGAATGAAGTTGAAGCGATTTATGGAGGGGCAGGCAAGGAAGCGCGAAAAAATCAAGAAAAACTGAAGAAAGAGCAACGAAACGTAGATGGGGGAAGATAAAGAGCAACCAAAAGTTAAAGAAAACAAAATACCATCTTCGAGAACGTGTCTTCTAAGTCGAGGACGGGTTTGCTACTGGACACGGTATAATGGCGTCTCTTTTCTCGTGGGATCTGCCTCCTCCTGGGGCCCTCGACCTTTTTCTCGGTCATCTCCTTGATGATCTGCTTAGCAGCCTCGCTCTTGAACACCGGCGACAATTGCGGCGAGCTCGAGGTGTTCACGGTCAGGGTTGAACCAAATGGTCTCTCTTGTATTTCTGGTTTCATCGGAAGCTCGGGGCTCACCGGATCCAGTGGACTCTCGGTTTTCCCGGACACGGGGCTATCGTAGTGTCTGTACTGCGGATAATATTGCTGTTGGTGCTGCGATTGATGATTAGGCTGCTGATGATGGTGGCCCGACCGGATCATCGGCGAGTAATTCTGATGGCACGGGCTGTACGATGGGCTGGTGGAGTAATTTGGCGAACTCATCGGAACGTGCGAGCTCGAGCCTAGGCTCTCCGTGTACGGCGACAGCGTGCTATCCGAGCTGCCGTCCTGACTTTCGAACTGTCGTAATTGTTAAACAAAAGGGAAGGTACAGTGATCGAGCGGGAGCAACAAAATCGTGGGAGTAATCAGAATAAACGGAAGGGGTTGCTGAGTCGAGCGATGACTGGTGACTAAATTGTAATTTTTTAGACAGATTACCTTCCTTGTTTGAAAAAATCTATTGGATAAATAGTTGCCCTCTTGTCGTGGAGCTGTTTATCCACAAGAGTGAGGGAAAATCAATTGACCTCTTGGCATTTTCTTTTCTTTCCTATTTGTTGGTCGTTGTTAATTCGTGCACATGAGAGATTATGGTGAAAACAAGAATAAGTGCATAAATGTCGTGCAATCTATCGATGACACTAATGTTAGAAATAGTTCTTAAAAGTTTGAAAATCTTCTACAATTTTCCTGCTTAATTCTTTTATCATACTCATTCCGTCTCTGAGCAAACTTATACGTCTCTGACCTAAGTGCTAGAGACTGGGGGTAAGTTTCGTCTTTTGTTATTTTACCATTTTGGCAGCTTATTCCAATTGATCTCGATAGGGAACACTAACTCACCCTAACTTTGTTCCGGCGGGCGAGCATGCTCCTCAGGGTGTGCATGCTATCGCTCCTCGGCGGAGGCACCACCGGACCCTGATGAATCTCGGGCTGCTGTTGCCGTTGTCCACCGAAGCCTCTTGGCAGCGACATGCTCCTTTGGAACTGCACGTCGTCTAAATCCGTCAACTGGACCGTGCTCTGCGCGTGAATCATCGGCGATTCCTCGACCACTCTTCCCAATTGAGCCTTCTAAAAGTAAGTGGATCGAGAATAGAGTCGGCCGACACCATCCAACAGTACTCGAACTCATCGATGTCTCTTTGTCTGTATGACTCTGACTAGTTGCATCTCAATAGGAACAAATACCAGTTGCTGCTATCTTGTTAGAACTTAATTTTAATAATCCCTGAGGATTTCTTCACTTTTCGCAGATGCCCCAGTACTAAAGTACAACTACATAGACTCAAAAAGCTAAGACTATTTCACAATTATCTCCTAACAATATTGATATTTATTAATTTAACAGAGATGACGCGATTTATCATGGAATATGGCGCATTATTCTGTTACAAGTTAACTTAATTTATTGTTGAAGGTTGTTTTAGATTGAAGTATAATTATGTAGACCCAGAAAACTGCGATCATTTCAAAATAATGTCCTAACAATACAGATGTTTATTAATTCTGAAGAAATCACACAACATGTCATGGAATATAACACCTTAACCACTTAAGAGTTAATTTCAATAATCGTTAAGGATTGCTTAAACATTGCTTAAAGTACAATTGTATCCAGAAAGCTTCGATGGTTTCAAAATGATCTCCTAAGGACATGCCTCAACTCTGATGCGTCTTAATTGGCTGATGCAACGCAACTTGTCGTGAAATTGGGTGAAAGAAAAAACCGAAAGAAATTACCTCGAATTTCTGGGAGCCCCCCAGATCATCATCGCACAGCCGTTTCGCACCCCCAGGCGCCTGCAGGCCGTTCGTTAATGGGATTCCAATGTTCCCGGTTCTATCGCCTCGATCTCGTTGCCGTCTCTCCGATTCTCGTTTCACGATTCGCACGGTCTTGATCTCTTGTTTCTCACGGTTGTGTATCAAGCCTTCGAACGATATTGGATCGAACGTGAGCATTTTACAATAACATCTATCTATATCTGTCAGTTGCGACACCTTCGTTAGTTTACCGATCGCATTGTTACACTCACCGGCGAACTTGTTGTCCTCGTTCAGGCGATAATTTTCATTTGCCAGCGTGTCTTCGTTCAGGGGTGGCGGCGGCGGCGGTGGAGGTACGTACTCCGGTGCGGAGATCGGCGTGCCGTTGGCTAACTTTTCATCGTGTTTGTTGCTATCTGTTCATTTAGAAACAAAGCAAACGTGAGCTACGAATTTTACAAAGATTCGATTAAAATACGGGGATACATCGGAGATTCTTATATAAGAAACGTGGTACTATTATACATATAATATTAATATAAATGATATATATGTAGGGTTTTTCCAAATTATGAAAGACAGGATGGTTGAGAGTGCGAATCGTAAAATACAGAATGAATGAGACAGATGTTGAGAGAACGTTTGGGCGACTTCGAGAAATCTGAGGTCATAGCTTAGACTCCTCAAAGTCCTGCGTGGTCGAAATATGGAGCATGAGCGAGTGAGATGAAGATAAGGAAAGAAGAATAAGACACAGTGTGAAAAATGTATGCAAGAGGGAGAGCATGGTAGAATAATGAAATAAAAAGATGGTAAGGGTGGAAGGGCCGCCGAAAAGATCGGGACAGTCGTAAGAGAACCATCGCCCTGTAAAGTTGTGCATTATCATAGTTGTAGATATAGTTGTTGAGTCGTCGTTATTACGAGTAGTTGTCGTCATTGTAGTCGTAGGTTGTTCCAATACTGTAAGTTATCGTTAAAAAATTGTTACTGTTAACCAACGTTAGTTGTTGCTCCAGTTTATCATATTACCAGAAAGTTACGTGGGACTTTCTAAGATTAATCCCTACATACATGATATTATATATAATATTGATATTAATGAATTTAACAAAAGCGTAACAACGTTATCTCGGTGATCTCCAGTTTCGACAAGGTTCAAAAAGAAACTTTGGCTAACCTTGAACCCTGGTGTCCGTGTTGACATACAACGGCGCGACGTTCACCTGCATGAGGCTTCCCTTGCCCTGCATTTGGTCCTTCAACAGCTGCTGCTTTAGCTGATGTTGCTGGATCTGCTCGCGCAACTGAGGGGGCAGCGTCGAGATGTGGTTCTGCTGCACCGGAGAGTATGGTTGATGGTTTTGTAATGGCTGATGATTTTGCATCGACTGAGAATACGGCTGATGGTTCTGGTGATGGTTTTGGTGATGATTCTGTTGATGGTTTTGTTGATGGTTCTGGTGATGGTTCTGCTGATGATTTTGCTGATGATTCGGCTGGTGGTTTTGCTGATGATTCTGTTGATGGTTCTGTTGGTGGTTCTGCTGATGATTCTGTTGGTGGTTCTGTTGATGGTTCTGTTGATGGTTCTGCTGGCGATTCGTTGGCGAGGACTCCTTCATCAGTGTCGGTGATGCGAACTGAGGATAGTGAACACCGTTCTGTTTGCCTCGGGGCGAAGATGACAGTGTAGGACTCGATGGGGAGTCCAGACCATGGTCCAAAGTAATCCCTGAGTCAAGGTCAGTCTCCAGCCAAGAGTTCTGCGTCCTCTTCTTCGGTTGGTGCACTTGCGGAGCTGCAGAAATCATTGATAAAGATACTTAATTGCTGTCGACTACCACAATCCAAAATGCCAATGGAACTCACCCGAAGGCGGCTGAGGTCTAATCTGCTGCACCAGACTGTGCGATTTCTCGGTCAATTGTCTAACTTGCACACTCAATTCCTTCCTCTGTCGCTGCAGGTCGCCCACCAGCTGCTGAACTCTCCTCAATTCGGCTTCGAGAGGTCCGGTCGTTGCCGACGTATCTCTGGTCATGTTCCCGGCGTACCTTCTCGAAGCCTGAAGCTTCTGCCTGAGCACCACCAGGTCCTGTTCCAGCCTCGCATTCTCCGCGACCGTCTCTTCCAGTTTCTGGAAGTCAGAAGTCAAAGAGATGCAGGATTCTCGCGACTAATCGGAGCATCGTGGAAAGCTATCGTGAAACGCGGATCATGGAAAACGGTGAACAGAACATAGAAGGGAAACGGAACTGAAACGCTAGTTTCTGTGCTTTGGATCATTTACCTGGAAGCATACTGGCTCTACCTGCGAACAACCAATTGATCATTTTAATCACTGGTGCGGGTGCGTCGGGCGCGGTGCTCTATTCGCTAGGCGATCGCTAGATGAGCCCAATGTTGCTTTCGATTCCGACAATTTTTTTATACCTTTTCGCTTTGACCGGTGACAGAGAGTGATTCGATAGCAGTGGTCGCAAAGGGTCAAAGCCGTGGCAAACAATGCGCGTCGATCAAATTCGTTCACGGTGAATGCGAAGATTGTAGACGGATTCGAAAGGTTTTTTTAATTCATTCGTCGAAAACGACTGTAAAAGACACAAAAGGGTAGGGAAGGGAACACGACGGTTTTCAATGAAATCGCTCGTAGCGAATGCGAAGGGTGAATAGAATTAGGAAGAATTTCGACGATGGTTTTCGATAAATTCATTCGTATCGAATACGACGGGTGAAGAAAGATGTAAAAGAACATAACTGATGTATTTTTCTAAAAAACAGAATGTTTCTACACGAACTGACCACAGTGATCATCGAAATTTGAACTGGAAGTGCATAAATTCGACTGACCTTATTAGCTAAGTTTCTGAACTTATGGTAGTTCAGGGAACCTCCTTCGTCGGAAGGTATAGCGTTTTTCTCAAAAATCGAAGGAATCGGTTTCCAGATCTGTGTTCAGTGCATCAAAACATATCAGAATACTCTAAAAGTTGGCGGCGGACAGCGTTACGTGTGTATTAAACGGGGCGTCTCGTTATTATAGGGTGCGCATTCTTACGGTCACACCGATTTTTGATGCATTTACACTAATTTGACAAAAAAATGTCTGCTACAAAAGTTAATAAGTACTTTCAAGAGAACAAGGAGCACTAATAAAAATTTCGAAGAATTTGTTATTCGACGTAAGACTTGGGTCACCTTAACTTTTTAAAAAAACGCTATGTATTTTCAGTTTATAGCGTTACAGCTGGCACAAAAACGAATTTAACAACAACCTACAGTACAATAATCTTTGAAATAAACTTTTACTTAGAAAAACTCGCAGTAACTAGAAAAATCATTTTTCTACCCGAAACTGACTATAGAAAATAAAAGTAATTGTGTAATGGTCATTGTTCACTACTTTGTGGATTTCGTTTTTTCGTCAACTATAATGTTAAAATAAAGCAAAATATCGATAGTGCTATTTAAAAAAGTCAAGGTAACTTGAGCTTTTCGTCGAATAAACCAATTTTTGGAAATTGTTATTGCACTTTGTTCTCTTCCCAGTGCTTATTAATTCCTATTCCAAACATGTTTTTGTCAAATTACTCTAAATGCCTAAAAAGTCGATATGACCATCGAAATGAGCACCCTGTAGACGCCGATTTTGTTCAGTAAAATTTATAACAAAGATTTGTTGACAAAAAGTTAGCGACAAAGATGCAAAAGAGTTCCTACCTTGGAATTGTGCGCGAGCAACACCCTCACTCTGCTGAGCTCTCGTTCCAGCATCAACTGCTGCTTCCGGTATCTCTCTGCTTCCGCCAAGTTGCTCCTGCTGCCCTGCAGCTTGTGCCGCAGGCCGCCGAGCGCTTTCTCCAGGATCTCCTGTTTAAAGAATTAACAAAGCAAATGACATGAAACGGCTTTGACTACGAAGAAAAATGAAATTGTGGTAATATTCATGAGCCACATATTCATGAATTCCAGAATGTAGACGGTTAAATTCAGTAGAAACAGAAATATCCGTTCTGCTGTTATTAATCGAGTATTATAAACATTTGCATAATTCTAGTTCCCATTCGAAATTATTCTCGCCAAATAATATTTCACTTGGAACCTGAACGATTACTATCCATCCAAATTACTCGCGACTATACACAAACTGCAGCTTTATGTAATATAATCATTAATCAATTGCAACGAACAAGTGTTGCATAAACGTTTAATTAAGCGGGTTTCACACTCATTCTAGTGTGAATCTTTGTAACAATCAATTTTTAATTTTTACATCTTTCCGAAGTATCTTCGAAAATACGTATACAAAAGCTTATGCCTGAATGCTTAAAACGAAGAAAGTTACAGTAGTTTCAAAAGTCAGTTAATTATAATATATAATTGGCAATTTAGTATCACCCATTTCAAGCTTTATGAGTCAAACATATATTTAACTGATATCCAAACATTTATAAGCACATATTGGAGATCTGGTTACAGAAAGTGTTACAATTTCTTTGCAAAAAGAATCCGAAGAAATTTAGACAAGAATGCAATTTACACTAGAATAAGTTTTTCAATTCTTCTAATGCAGCTACTGTTATTTTTCAACAAGCAACACGTACCATAAATGCATAAAGATCCCGAGCAGTCTACTCGTAACTAAACTGCGTTTACGGCGCGCGAGATGATAAAGATTTGAAAGAGAAACCGATTTGAAACGCGAAAGGTATGCACTTGGGCAGAGTTTGAGATCGCGACACTTGCCTTGTCCTGTTGAAGACTGTGCAGCGTTCCGGATTCTTCCTGGAGCAGCCGATCCAGCTTGTAGAGCTGCTGCACCTTGGCCTACGACACACAAGCACGAGCATATAGTTAACCTTGAGGTGTAACCGCACAGCCGAGAGCGCTCGGGAATCGCGTTTCAACCGGAATCGCGACGCGACGGTGTCATAATCAAGCATCCGAAAAAATCCGGCTGCATACCGACACGCGTTGTCGGCGTGCACTTTTTCGCCGAATATAGTGTTTCATCGGGTCGCGGTTTGTCGATGCGTCTTCCTTGTTTTGTCGCGCGGCCTTCCGCTGGAATTCGAAGGACACCAAGGAATCGTTGTGGACAGAGCACGCAAACTTTTAAGAAATCAAATGTTTGCCTTCTGTTATTAGGATCGATGTTGTATAATCTTGGTGACAAACCTCGCGCAATTTTTCGTCGCCTATCTTTTGATCCAGCTGGTCGAGATTAACGTGGATCTGAGTTAACCTTTTAGATACGGCAGGATTTTGCGCAAATAAAGTTTTTCGTAACTAAATTACGATTTTCTCTTAATATATATTTTTTCCGGATGTCTATATATAGTACTAATAACATATATTCTTTTCTTAATATATTGTATATACACACTTTCACTTTAATTGTTTGCTTTAATAAATAATAAAACAATTGAGTAAAGCACGAGCCATTCGCGAAAGCCACTATAGTGGCGCGTAGTATCTAAAAGGTTAAGCAGGAGATTAAAAGAATATGTAATAGAATTAGTTTCGAATGAAATCGTCGAAATCAAATGGTCAATGCCGTTTATAGTAACCAGGAGTGGACGTAACGTTTACAAATATTTCTCTGCAATATTGAAGGGGTAACAAGTGATTCGATGAGATTGAGTTTTATTATTCTTATAATTTTTCATACAGTTTTTATTATTTGAATTTGAGGATTAATATTTGGTATATGTTATAAAGAATTAATATATTTATGCTCAAAGAAACTGTTATTTTTAACTTTATTATTTATTTTATTTCTCATAGAAATAATAGAAATTATTATTATTAATAAAAGAAATTATTATTACACTTTTATGCAAATAATGTATTATAAGTTTCTATATCTATATTATATTTTCAAAATATATACTTTATCAAGTTCGTTAACTAAAATAATAACTAATTTCAAATATAATTCAATATAGTTGGCAAAATAAAATACGAAAAATAAATGATTGCAGAGACCGACTGAACTCTGTCTCCCCAAATTTTCTCAACGATAATAAATTCCCAACGAAAACCTGCAGTGACGAAAATATTCAAGCGCCCGCTACTCGGACCTTAAAAGCTGCGAACACCCTTGTTACACCGAAGCTCCGCGGTTAATATTGCAACGGCTAAAAGTCCCAAGTATCGAAATGTCGCGCACAAAATTCGAAGCGGATCGCACAACGTTTGCAGAAGGTATAAAACATTCATTGCCGGACGTGGGCGAAGCCGTCGGGACATTTTCCCGTTGCATTCCGTGGCAGAAAATGCGGCGGGACACGCGGGAGCATGCAATTTTCCTTTTCATTCATTGGGAAGCACGTTGCACGAAGTACTATGGTGGACCAGAAGGGCGTTCGAAAGGTGCGTGTCGCACGTGAGAACGAGGCTCCCGTCTCACGACGCAACGTTTTGCAACGAACGTGTTCCCGTTCGCGGTGTTCCACGCATTCCTCCGGTAACAATGTCGCGTTATCCTGCGGCCCCTCCCACCCCCGATATTCGCGTGGGCATTATCCACCGTTACCAGGGAATTCCGTGATGCGTAATTCGTATTTATTGCGACGTCTTCCAGCAATGTAATTCGAGCGAAACGCGACGTCCGCGTTCCGCCAGACATCGGCCATTTATCACGCGAGGATACACGCGCCGCGGTCACTGGAATAATTCCTGCCGGATTTCCAACGGGGCCACCCTTATCCGAACTTTGTCCTTCCAATGCGAAACCTGTCCTTTCTCCGAAGTAGAACTTTGCAAGAATATGCACCTCTTAACTTTATCGGGAAATTATAAATTGTCAAGTTTTACTAATCTCATTGTTCGTTCTCATGAGTTTTCAATCCTGTCTACCTATTCTCATGAAATTTCGAGATTATATATATATATATGTAAATTTTGAATATTTCTGCATGGGCAAAAACAAATCAATGATCTAAGAAGCGATGGAAATGAACCGTTTGACTGCTACACGGCGCAAAAGCGCTGCGTTCATTTGTCCTCGAAAACCGCACGTTTATTGATCATAAGAGAAGATCAATAAACCTTAAGTTATCTTTTTATAAATTTTAATTTTCAAAGAAAAAAACAATTTAACGTTTATTTTACTTATTCACAATCACAATTAATATTGTTTCTTTATAATACGAAAAGAATTGTTAAAATTGATTGATATTTGTCTAAATGAGAGTGTTTTATTTGACAACATCAAGTCAAAATATGTCTCGCAGTTTTCGTGCGTTCTCGAAAGAATTGCTTAGCAGTCAAACGGTTAAGATAGGAAAATATAAACCTCGTATAAGGGCTTGGCCTTGCGAGGCACAAGCATAACAGTTTACGAGGGGACCCGAGTTTTCTTTTCGGGGTTCCAGAAAAGCCACGGTCAGTCGCTGTAAAGCATCTGTAAAGAAAAGAGCTTCCTCACGCGCCGTAGAATAAAGTTTCTTTATTTTGAAACTATACCTTAGTTTAAATATATTTAAACACCCATTTCCAATAGTGAATAAATGTAAAATTTGTTTGTCCTATATATTAGCGCGTTGCACCATTGTGGTGACGTCGGTCGGCATAGTGTTAACACGTCGATTTTTGCTTCACAGAAATTTAAACTTTTTTTCTACTGCAATACACTATCAACGTGACTAGGTTCTTTAAAAACCAGAGAAGTAATTAAGAACAGTAATTAAATGACTTTGACGTTGTGGGAATTCTTGGAACTGGTACTCGGCGCTTGGCATGTTGAAGCATTAACCTGTTATCCGGTTATGACGAAATATTTCGGCATACTAGGAAGACAGCTGAAATAGGCATGGCGAGTTTTTTCGTCGTGGAAATTTGTCGAGGTAATATGTGTAGAGCATTACAAATTAAATAATGTTTTTTGTGTATAATATGGTATGTGTCAGGTATACTAAAGGAAACTGTGTAATAACTAACTATATCCATAATTTAATAACTATTCGACTGAGAGACATTTGAAATGGTTTGCATATTTTCTAAATAGATTATAAAATAATTTGTTAAAAAAAATGATCAATGAATGAAAAGCCTTTTTTTAAGTACTTTGAGTGTGATAATATAATTTCTCATTGCGAAAAATTTCTCACTTTCCCCATTATGAAATTAGTTAAACAGAAGTTAATTCCTCGTTTGCTCAGTCAAAGAAAGAACATGTACATTTTGCTAAATTCTAAATATAGTCTCAAATATCATACCGAAGGAATGTTGAAACGAAAGGTAGTAAATGCGAATATTCTAGAGTGTAGTGTGTAAATAATTAAAACTTGCGACATCGACAGCAAAAGGAGTATTTTCAACATCTTCTCGAGGTTTCGTGAAAAAAGGTGAGTTTACCTGTAATTGTCCGTGATCGGGGCTAAGCCTGTCCCAATCTCGTCGCTCCTCGGCCAATAATCGTTGTTCCTGCACCTTCTGGTTGAACTCCAGTCGATGGTCCCTGGAATTGTCGTGCATCAGGTCGTGTCGCGAACCCGTGACACTGCTGGTCCCGTTGGCAGTGTTGCGATTGTAAAGGGAACCCAACTTCACCATGTTGTCAACCAGGTTCACCAGAGGTTTGCCCTTCTCGTACTTAAAGCGAACCAGATCAAGTAGATAATAAATAAACCGTCCATAAAATCAATCAATCGGTAGTACACCAACAATTAAAACCATTTGCAATGTATCAACATAGAACCTCTCTACCAGGATAAAAGTACTGTTCCAGAAATGTCTAATAATGGAAATGGGAGATACCCGAGGTCTTTTCAAGCAACTTTTTCATTTACAAAAACTGTCTCCGAGACATTGTTAACGAGTTATTAACGAAAAACACTGACCAAGGAGATGCGAGCCCGGCTAGCGCGTGGCAGTCGAGCCTACGAACAGGCGGAGCCTAATTTTGCTCATTAGCTTAGCCACCTCGCATCAACGGTACTCGTCTCTCATTGCTCAGGGTTTTTCATTAATAACACGTTAACGGGACTTCGGAGAAAATTGTTGTAAAGTAAAAAGTGGAAATGATCTCAGGTATCCCCCGTTTCCGGATTGTTAGACATTTTTGGATCATCTTGTATAATCTCAGAAAAGTACAGTGCTTTGCGATCTTAAAACATTCTCCAAACTAATTCTTGTTTAGCCAACAATGGCTGAAGAAATGGCTTTTGCAAAAAGTCCACGAACAATCGTCCAAGTTTTTGGTAGAATCTTCCTAGACATTCGAATAACTTGCATTGTTTAGGGAAGGATCCGATGGTCAAACAATTTTGCATAGCTCCGAGATTATCATGGAAGAAGGAATACAAGCGGCTGGGAGAGAGGCTTATTTCGAAGTTTCTTAATTAAACCAGAGAACAGCTCGAAAAACTCCGCGCGACCAGGAAAGTTCGACGCGGTATAATTAAATCCTAAGATACTGAACGCGTCTCCGTCGTCGCGACGAATTTCCGCGTCGCAGCAAATTTATCTTGCCGGTTGAATATTTCGCGTTGATCTTCTGGTCTTTCGAGAGGCTCGCCGGCGGAAGGAAAAGTCGTGCCTCTAAAGGGTTCGTTGTAAAGACGAAAGTGATGTCCAACGTAAATTCCACCGTAATCAGAAAATCGCGATTCATTTCGTCAAGGGGTAATAACAACGTAATTGACACTGAACCCACCGTGCCGGTGAAGATGGCCGATTCTATGCTTTTTATTTAAACATCTTTCGCATTACAAAGCCACTTTCGTGAAATTGGTAAATTGCCTAAATAAATTCAATACTGTAATTCTTATAAAACGATGCACGTCAATCGTGGTTGCTAGATTTAGTGCTAAAGTTTCAAAGGATCAAGTTGCCATAAGTAGGACACTGTCTAAGTCGAAGTGATGCTTTCACCCGACCTAATCCACGGGACACCTAGTTGCTCACCTGCTTCTCGAGATCCATCAGGTGCTTCTTCAGTTCCTCCAGCTTCTGAAGATTCTCCAATCGTCTGGGGGTATCGAGCTCGGCCAATCTAGCCTGCGGGTCACAAAAGATCGCCAAGTTGAGAGAGAGAGCAAGAGAGAGGGAGAGAGAGAGAGAGAGAGAGAGACACGGTGTCGTGCACCGTTTCCCTGATCCGTCTTGTCGCAGCCGGTCACGTCGCGGCGTTTCATGAAAATGCAACGAGAACCCACGCGGATACGTCGGTCGAGCGTACCCCGACGGAATAACGTTCGGAGAAAATTGCAAAGGTAATTACGAACACGCCACGAAAACTTGAGCGACTTCGGGAACAGTTCGACTTCTCAGCGTGTAAGAGTTCCACGGGAAAATTCTCGATCTTGTCGCCGACGACTGTCGGGATCCTCGTGCAGTTATTGCGAAAACATGCGTACACTGAGAGAAACGAATTGTACACGGTTGACATAAAGATCCACAGTTTGGTAATTAACAAACATTAAAACTACCAGATCGGTCGAAGTGATTGATATCCGATTTCTACATTTACAGTTCTTGATATTACAAAAATGCTTTTAAGAGAAATATTTCGATAAATTTTCTTTATATAACCTGACGTGTTTTATGATAAAAATCGCACGAAGGTTAAATAAATCCAATCGTTCCATTCTTATAAAACAATATACAACACATTAGTCTCGTTAAGAGCTTGGTAGTTCTAGCGTTAAACCGTGGATTTGCGTGTTACAGATTCGATGACTACACCGAGGAAGATTGGTCGCGTCTCGGATTTTAGTTGTATAACGATGCAATTTACCTGTTGAAAATAACTGCACGAGAATCCGCGGTCTACCGATAAACATTGAACTTGGGTGCAACGTCGAGGGTGCAAACGTGACTGTGCGAACGAGCATTTCCACAAAATGACACACGAGTTGGAGTGATCGAAACAAGCAATTGGGATACATCAATCATGGTCGCACGCGTCGGGTTTCATTCAACAATATTAACACGGTATATTAAGGATCGCGCGATAAAAATTGTTAGCAGCGAAATTGATGGTCTCGTTTTCGCGTCTCGCTATGGACTTTATCCAATTCATCGTGCACTTTTTTCGGCTGTCGACTCTGCTAGCGGAGAGACTGTAACAACAACCACAAAAATAACGTCGATGCCAGGGGGCTATGAAAAAGTAGTTAACCTGTTAACCGAGTGATTTCTCGGCTAGAAAAATGTTTAAACGCGCTGCCGGTTGAAGGAGAAACAACTGGGTTTACGATCGGTCGCGGGAATGGAATCGCGTGGCAATTGAACCAGCTGTCGAAAAAGATTTTGTCGTAAAAATCCGTTAACATCTCGAAATCCGTTGCCATGGTAAAAGAATATTTGCGTTTTCATTTGCGGCAAACTTGTTCGCGTCGACATATTCACTGGAAAACGAATTATTTCTTGTTCTGCCGGTACCGTACCAAAAAATAATATACCAGAGTCCGGAATTTAATGAAAATATTAGGTGTAAAAAATTATACCGCACTTTTGTCGATAATAGTAACAGTTTTATGAATATGCAGATGTTACGAAAATGTGATTCCGCAGTCTGAATGAGCACAGCTGTTCAAAAGTGGACACGATCAGGGAAACTCGAAATCCTTGTCTACACTGGCGAGTTCGCGCGACAGGTACACTAGTCCGGCCGACTAACAGGTTAACATGGCTAACAAACAGGTGCACGTGGAAACGCGACGACTTTTCCAGCGGACAGCGGACTGCCGTTGCATTCACCGCGCGAGGTGAACGGCAGGTTTCGCCATGGGGGAAAGAGCCGTCGGAGAAAATCGCTGTAACACTTCGCGCGATCCATCCTGTACCCACCGATCCCCCCCCCTCCCGCCCCAGAAGGCCTACCAGCCCCCCCCCCCCCCCCCCCCCCCCCCCTCGATCTATTCCCCGGTAGTCGAAAAACGTAGAAAGCTTTCCGGATGAAACATGGAACGTTCAAGCGTGATATCGATCGGTGAATCGTCTGATCGATTAATCCAGGCATTCAAGTCGAGAGCCACGAAGCCACGCCCACTGAGACAGCTTCCATGGAAATGGCACAGAAGACACTCCCACTCGAGACGTTTTGCATTTAGAAAACAACATAGATGGGCTCTCATTGTTCGAATCTATTGTCGAATGGTTAACACATCCTTGTAAACATTGATGGTAATTTGAAACATGAGCGGGTGCATGAGACCACGTCTATTCGGGGGATTTTATTAAGTCATTAAACGTGAAATTCTTTTCCTTTTTAAGTATAAGCTTACTTTTTATGTAGACCGTTCCGATTGGCCCCGTTACTCTTGATATAGATAATCCCGAGTGGATGTGGCTCTGCTGCTCTTTTTACGTATTAAGTTACCTCACCAATAATGCAATTACGTAGAAAGAGCAACGAGGACACGTCCACACGGAGCTTTCTGCATTTTAGAAGCAATAAAGCTACGTCCATTTTGGCATTCAAAGTCACCGAATTTTCTGAGCACTCGTGCTCTTTTCAAAATTGATTCTTTGGCCCAGTTCCTAGCAATTTGGCCCTCGGAGCAATTTGGAGCTGTTCTTGTCTGGATTAATCGGTCGAACACCTTCAGTGAGTGTTCAAAGGTACGCAATCGTTCAAACACCGAGACCCATTAGCAGAAATAAAATTTTCCGCTGACAGAGCTGCTCGCAGCAGGAATTTGATCCTGGAAGAAGCCGAGTCATCAGAATTTCAATTCACTCGGCGTTTGACCTCGCGGATGACTACTCGCATGAAAGGCACACTAAAAGCTTGAACACCGGGTACGAGAACAAAGCGAGGTAGGAATTCGTCTCCCGAGGAAAGTCACTATTCTAATAGCGTTCGCTTCGGACCGGTTCCTCGCGAACCTCCGCGTCCGCCATCTGTCAACGTCCGAAGACGTCCGGCCACGTAAATTTATTGGACGTCGGAAACCGGCGATGATCCTGCGCTAAGACTCCTCAGACCGAATCGGAAGTCGTTGGTATACTTGATCATTTTGCGAGTAATATCAATTCCTTAGTTTAAACCAGTCTATTACGAGAAATTTTGTTTATTATCAAAAATTATGCAATATATGTGGAAGTTTCGATTTCATTTTGTTCAGAGACGAAGGATCTAAGAAAAAGATCACGAAAATTAACGCTCTAACGGTGAAGCTTGGATCTATTCCGATCTCGAGTATAAATATTGGAATTTAACTATCTATTTTCTGATAATTAATTTTTCATACATTCCATTAACACTAGAATCAATGGTATCTAAACGCGACTAATTTATATTGTTTTGTAAAAATGACAAGATCTTATAATAATTATATAACTCTTTGCAGTCCGCACCATCATGGAAGCTACCTACCAGCACTAAAAGTATACGTTTGGAACAAAGTGAGATATTATAATAATATTCGATTTATATGAATTTGTAGATATCAAGGAATATTTGCAAATCAACATTTTGTTTCTTATAATTTTGTGTAGTATGATCAATTTTAAAGCATTCCCCAATACGCATTTCAGGCTGATTACTGCATATTTTACAATGACAAGTGATTTGACGTCTTCCATCTTGTATTTCTCTGTCAGAAGAAACAATACAGTCCTGTTTTTTTCATCCTACATTGCAAATAGTTTGTATATTGTTCAATCTATTCTTCATCGAATATATTCATGGACGTATTCTCTGCTCTTGAAAATCAATTTTCAAATGATCATTATATATCTTACGTAGACATATAATTCTATATATCTCAGTAATATTTATATATTATTATTACCATATTCTGATTTGTTTTCTTCAGAGAAACGTATATTTCTCAAAAAGTTGCGCTGAGATAAATTGATTCCCCATACTCGCTAATAAACTTTTACGTCTAGTGATATATTAAAATCTCGATATCCCCTGAGAGAAGACAACGGAGTGCAAAGGGATAATATTGTGAGAGCAATAATCAGAAACTAGACATTTTGATTGGTTTGATAGTTCTGGTACATAAAAACTGTGTCTAAAAGGCGTAAAATGAAAACATATTGACAAAAATCGATGTACAGTTACAAACGACCCTAGCTATAATCAGTTATATTTTTGTTAAAAAGGTCCGCCGTTCCAGCGTTAAATAAACAACTCATTGTCCTAAGTTGAACAGTGTTAAAAATCGAAACAGCTCGCGAAATGATTCTAGTATTCCTCGGACCACGAAAGGTCGACGCTGATTGCGCTAAAGGAGACACCAGCGAGATTCAACTGTTCAAGATCGTTGACTGTGGCCAGCTGGTCCCGAAATTGGTTCACTGAAAATGTCTCCGGACCTGAGCCTCGATCTCCATGTGGCAGTGTTCCATCGCTTTGTAGATGGTGGCGTTCTGCCGGCGCAGCTGGATCAGTAGGAGGACCAGCTCCTCGTGGGTCCTGCCGAGGAGTTCGCCGGCGGACACACGGACAAGGCCCTGGGTCCCTGGCTGCGTCAGCTTCAAGGTCTCCGCTCGATGGGACCCGACGACCACGTTGCTCTGTCGAGATGCATGCAATTCTTTCGTTAGCCAGCGAACGCGCGCTCTTTTAATTAGGCCACACCGGGTGTGGCCTTTTAATTATCCTCCTCGCGGTCCCCCGTGACTCGTTGCCGAAAGATTCTCTGCTACACGCCAGCGATGCTTATCGGGCTCTGAAAACGCTATCGCTACGCGCTATTTCAGCTCGACCATCGAGCCTTCTTGCAGAAGCGAAACTATGGCAGTTAAGAGATTTGGGTCACCAGAGTAGGTGACCTTGAACTTCGAACCGATTAGTCAGCGCGCATTTAGATTCACCAGTGATGACAGACCGAAACGTTTCCAAATTCTTGGGTGCAGTTTCTCCGTTCTTATTCTTCTAGAAGGTCGACGCAAAAAGCAGGTGTTAACCGTACATAGGCTTTGACAACTTCAATCTTCAACTACAGTCATCTGTTACTGTCCGTGAATGCCATTCAGCGACACCATGACCTTTCGAAGAAAGAGGACGAAGAAATCGCACGCGGGAAATTGAAGACGATTGAACGCGGTCAATTTCCGCGGCACTAAAGAAAGACGCCGCATGTTGCATTTTAGACATCAATTATTGCGTTAATTGTATAAATTATGCAATCTAATGCTCCACTAATACTAAGCATTTATGATCGAAACTTTAAGCGACGATCTCTCCGAAGTGAAAACACGTGACATGCGGCGTCCTTCTTTCGAGCCTTAGAAATTTCCCCACTGATTCATCATTGGCTATTTAAGGTCCGAAACACACTATCGTTTATACTGTGCATCTACACTTCGATAAAAATCAATGAAATAATATTTGCTCGGACCAAGATCGACACGGTAGTGTATTTCAGCCTTAAGTTGTACGTTGCGCATACGCGCGTGGTATACGGCGCATAGGCAATGCAAATTGGTTGTTGAAAAACGACAGCTTTTCGATGATTTTGTGGTAATTAAAATTTTCATTGTACCTATGTTAGAGTTTCGCTTCTGTAGGAGTTCTCTCTGGTTCGATGATGAAAATGTGGGATTGAACGTTAGGCAGCGTCAGGTGCTATGTGATCGTCGAGGTTTGTGCCATACGTGTTTTGTCGGAGGATATACTTTCCGGATTTTAATTTCACGCTGTTAATTACTGGCGAGTAGAGTATAATTGTAGTAATTAAGATGTGAGAACCAAGATTGCGTCGAATAGCATGCTGCGTAACGTGTTTTCGGAAAGCGAATGAAAGGGGACACGAGCGCGTTCGATGGAGGACCAATGTCAACAGAGTGAGTCAAATTATGGTTTACCAAAATTTATTTTAATTAAACAATATGATCTCGATATTTTCCGTATACGAAGGAATATTATGAATAAATGGAGGAGTATCGCTTTATTTTGTGGCTAAGTTATTTTAAATGCGTCGAATTGACTCGAAATTTTTTATATGAATCAAAAAACTTTTATCCATGCTGAGAATTTTGTCTTTTAAAAATCGATCTTTTAATACTCGAAATTGTAAAAAAATGCTCAGGAATACGACATTCCCAATTTATAAAACAGTGAAGATGCAATTTTTGTTTGTGTTATTCTCTAGGTCAGGCTTCAACAAGTACAGCTATATTTTTTATAATTTTGAAATTAAACAATTGCAATAGAATGAATTTGCAGAGTAAAAAATTAGATCATTAAGAGAAAGATAATTTCGCAACAACCGCTGACATCGTCGTGTCGTTGAACGATTCTAACGTGAAAATTTCTTGACTCACCCTGTACATTGTAATACTGCGAATGATTCACCGCGGAAAATTCATAGCTTACCGCGGTTTGGTCAAATCGCTGCGCGTACAAGCTATGGCCGCGCGCAATTTCAAACGACTCGATTCGACTGGCATGGAGAAGATTAAAAGGAACGCAATATCATGTGTAGTATGTGGGACGTTCCACCGCCCCGTGGAATCGGTGTCCCGTAAACCTTACGCGACGAGCGAAACGAACGCCGCGCAATCGTCACGCAAACAAACAATAAACTGAGCAAACCTAACTAAGGCTCCGACGCTACCGACGACGTTTCTGCGGCTGTGAGACGGTAACACGGCAGGTCGTTATACCCGATAACAAAGTAGCAATTGCTACGATATTCAAGCAAGCGCAAGACTTCCTAGAAAAATCTAGTTCCACTTTTTTTACTGTGTTGAACTTTGCC
Organism: Augochlora pura; assembly: GCF_028453695.1. Taxonomy (NCBI): domain Eukaryota; kingdom Metazoa; phylum Arthropoda; class Insecta; order Hymenoptera; family Halictidae; genus Augochlora; species Augochlora pura. Next base: position 16,575,197 of record NC_135773.1, on the reverse strand, counting down.
AAAAAGTCTGGCAAAAATCAGGCACAATAACTGCGACAATATTTCTCGTTTAGTCAAGGTTTAGTCAACCATCTACGATTGCAAATATCGTCGCTTTAAACTTGTCTTAGAGCTTTCATTTTCAACGAAAATATTGGAAAAAATTGTTCAATACATACAACGATAGTGGACGTAGCCCAGAATTTTTTCCAAAATTTTCGTATTTGGATAAATGGGGATCAAAGTGTGCTATAATTCCCTATATTCCCATGTAACTATTTTTTTGGATTAAAGTAAAGGGTCAGAATTTTATCATTTTAAAATCATCCAACCATGAATGGGGATAAATGGGTAAAATGTGCTATAATCCACTATGTTCTCGTGTAACTATTTTCTCTGGTCAAGAAGATGGTCGGGACTGGGCAAAACCATCCACCCATAAATGGAGATAAATGGAGAAAATGTGCTACAATCTACTATATTCTCATGTAACTATATTTCTGGTCAAAATAGAAAGTTAGCACTGTACCAGTTCAGTCATCCAACCACTATTACACCAGAAAAATAACAAAAGAAGAAAATCTATGTTTCTTTTATAGTCATTCTGGTAATAGAAATAGGTGGTCGCAACTTATTCAGATCAATTTGAAATCATTTTTCCTCGGCACCTTCAATTAACATAAAAGATCCATGCTTCCTACGCAATTGACATCAAGTCGTTAAGTGTAAAATACATCGACTTTATAGTACAATTATAATGACCTGGTAATAGAAATGAATAGTCGAAGGTACACTATTTCCGTTTAAAATCATCCACGACAGAAGGTGATTTCACTTCCCCGAAAACAAATTAGGGTTGTATCTCGCGAGCCGAGAGACAACGCCGCAAAAAGCGTACGCGTAAAAAGCCGTTTTCTGGGACGTGACAGTCGTATGCATAAATTCGCCGCATGAATATTTACGAGTCTGCGGATACAACGCCGACGCGGATGTCACGGCTGAGTTCGAGTTTCGGGGGCGGGCTGCCTCCAGCTCGTTCGTCTTCAGCAACGCGCGATAGTGCTCGGCATTACGAGCGGATCGTGTTTCAAAGGCCAGTCTTGTAGCCGTAGACGGCGTCTAGCTGTCACATCCCAAGAACCATCAAGCTGTTCAGCGTGTCTAACGGGCACCGAACTTACCCGGATTAAGAACACTGTTCGAGTGATCTAGTGGATCGAACCCAGAAGAAAATTCAACTATCGCTCTCGCAGCGAACAATGGCTTCCGATCATTCAAACGACGTGTCTCATCGTTTAAGTAGGAATCTGGCCGAAGGATAGAACAATGGGGGCACTAATCTCGCAGCGATGCATAGCAGAAAGAACAACGACCTTTGATCCTCGGTCTACCAGCCAAAACCCGAAGAATCTCTCTAATCACGAACGCTGCTGCAGCTGCTCTTTGATCATCGCGGCGAGAGCAAGAGGACGAGCATTGCGCCGGAGGAGTATGCCAAACGGACAAAGGTTGCGCATAGGACACCGTCAGACCGCGGATCTTTATATGATTCACAATCGGCAATGAAATTAATTTTGGCACTGTGCACTTCAACGCTAGATTTGCGAGTTATTTATTCAATATATGGTGTTACCTGCGGCGAATATCAGGACGATACTAAATTACGTAACTTCTGACTTTGCTCTCGAAAGTAGTGTTTGATATTTTGCTGAATACTCTCTCATAAATATGACATAGTTAAACCGTGGATTTGATGCACCTGCAATGAGATTAAGCGGCTACGATTGGGAACAATGAGACCGAAAGTATCGTAGAGTATCGATCTACCTGAACGATAAAGCCCTATGTTACGTAAATGCATTCGTGTTTCGTAAAACGTACAGGTCATTTTAATGGCGAAACTATAAGTTTTTGTAAGAGTGATCATGGAGAACGTGAAAAATTCTTAAAGAAATCGAATTAAACAGGTACATGGCACAAAGAATGGGGATAATCCTAAGCAACACCCATGTCTTGAAACAGACGCAGGAGATGTTAACCAAGACTAGGGAACCGCAGCGAAGGCACAGTAATTGTTCAAAAGGAACAAACAAGGCACAGTAGGTTCGCGAGGCCCTTTTGTAGGGGACATCAGACTAGCAATGCATTCTGTTATCTGAGAAACGCGCGGATTGCACGAGAGCATAAAGACCCGCAGTCTAGACATCACGTACCGCGTCCACATCGATCCGAGGCGTATCCGAAGCGGCGCGGAACGTCGCGGCGCTGGCTGCCGCTGCGGCAAACAAAACACGGGCTCTTCAAGTGGCTCGGATGGGTTCCATCGTTGAGGAGAACGCGGAATCCTCCTTGCTCGGGGTGCCGAGGATGTTCTCGAGGATGTTCTCGAGGATGTTCTCGAGGATGTTCTGGAGGACGCTGTTCGTCGGGGACGTGAGAACAGACGGTCTCACATCGCGAGCACCCGCGTTCGAGGAACCGGCGGTAAACAACTCGCGAGGAGAAAGCTCTGATCGGGAAAAGAAGCGTCGCGCCACCGTGACCGAGCGAAGGTGGAACGAAGACTTTGGTAGACTGGCGTGATGCCCGGCCCGGCCCGATCGCCGGAGCCTGTTCACCAACTCCTACAGTACCCGGCATGCACCGTGGTTCCTTGCTCGGCTTGCCGAGGTCGTCGTTTTGTACGTTTTGCTGGCTGAGATCCCTGGCCGGCTCGGCTCGGCTCGGCTCGGCTTCGGACCGGCGTGGCCGGGCTAAGGCTGCCTTTGCAACTGGCAAGCCTTGCATCTGATTCGCGATCGAAGCAATTTCGCCGTTTAGCTCTGTCTACGCTCTCGTATTCCTAATCCATCCTGCGAGTCAGCGAGCGTTTTCGACCGATGTTGCCTTTTCTCTCCGAGCTACTTCCTTCAGCTCTTGCAAATGCCTTCGTTGCGATTGCAAATAAACAAGAGAAAGCTTCGGATATCTACGCTTTCGTATCCATAAGCCATCCGCGAATCAGCGGTTCCAACGTTGTTCTGCAGATCGGAATCTAGGGTACCTTGCACGTTTTTATAAACGCTGCAACGATTTTCGTGTTCTTAGCACTAGATTTACGGAGTACTAAATGCAGCTGCTTCATATTAGTTTTTAAACGTAACAATAAAATGTTTATTCTGATTTTTAACGAGTGTTGCAATATCTGCCGCAGGTGATACATGTATTCAATAAACAATCTATAAATGTATCCTTGAAATCCGAATAAGTGTAAATTAAAATATTACTGATCCGTCATTTTCACGGAGTTCGTAAACTTAGTGTAAAGGACTTATGCTTTCCTTTAACTTCATCTTGAGTGCGTAACTATTATTCGCCGTTTTATCAAGCCAACAACAAACAACTTATCGAAGAAACTCGACATAAGTTCCCGAGATTCGTCTCTGATCCCTAAAAGACAATTTTGCAAGATTCTTGTCGGACGTCGAGCTTAGGAATGACGAGGTTGACTAACGATGCTTCTTTTGTTGTATCTCGAATTGGAGGTACTACTTAACAACAGCAAACATTACGTGATAGCATCGTGTTACCGTCAACCGAAGATGTTTCTTGCGTCATTTCTTCTATTGTTGGAACACTTTATTGTTTTCTCATCTGTCCGGCAGTCAGCGAGCGTGGTCATTGGAAGGACGTAATTTATGTCAAGGATCAAAGAGATCGCGGGAGATTCGATCGATTGATACGTGCGAATGGAATCCTTGGATTGCTACCGCGTTCGTCATCGATACCCTGAATGCCTCTCCGCGTTTTCACCGCAAGATCCAGTTGTGTTGGTTGTAAACAAACGTGGCTTTCGATTAGTGTCGATCTACTGAGTCCACTATCAGAAGTGGCTCCGTCAGAAGTAGTTCCGAGTGAAAGTCGATAGGTACGAATGGCTCAGAAATGATCAGGCTTAAACACCTCGACGAAACTTATGTAACACGGATGCATATTCTTGGATGTAAAGAACCTTCTTAATTTTATAGGACAAAAAATAGTATCGCATTAAGTAAAATAATAATTTTAATTTTCTGTAATTTTTAATTTTTATTTTATTTTCGTATTTTTTATTTCTTTATCTTTGCGGTACAAGCAATGTGTTACATACTTTACTATCGTATGTACTTCTAATTTAATAAGACGTGCATTTATCAAAATGTCAAATTTTACTCAAATTTTAGGTTCTGGACGTTTGTCGTTAAGAGTACAATAATTAAACTGCGAATTTTATGCGTTTATAACAAAATCGAGTAAGCTAGATTTAATACTGAAAAGATTAAATGAATTTAATTCTGCTTATTACAGTCACTGAAGGAAGAATAAAATTTCTATTTCTTTTATGCTTCCACAATTCAGACAGACAATTTTGATTTTGCATACAGATCCATAATTTGATAATTACGTGATACTTGTATTGTGAATTTGATGTATCCTTTTTTTGTTCTAGATAGCGTGAATGATGTTTATCATCAGAAAATTTGACTGTTCCTGTTGTCCGCATTTGCCTGCAGCTTGTCCGCAGGACATAGGCGTACAGCCGTTCCCCGAGAAGCCATAACCGCACCGATGGCGGTCCAAAGCCCGATCCGCCATTACACATGTACGTCATAGCCCGCGAATCGCTCGAGGGCGACCGAGATTTTCGATTCTTCCCGAACTGGAGAGCACTCCTCGACTTCCGAACCCTTCAAGACTATCAAGATCGAGGTATTTGAGTGTCTCGAGAGCTTTAAGGTCCTCGGGACAAGCCAGGGGCTTTTAAGGACTCTGAGAATCGTCTTCTTCTCGGGTGTCCACGCGAAACGATCCTATTCCGCGTAACGAGGACGTTCACAGGATTCTCTTGAACAGTTCTTAGGCTTGCCCGATAGCGAAAGTGTCCTGCGTCCTCTCTTTCGGATAGAATATTCGTTGCGAAATGGCTGAGTCCTGAGAGACGTCGTTGTCACGAGCGGAAACAATTTTGCTTAATCGTTCCACGATGAATTCGCGCTACAGGGTGATGGAAAAGTTCATGAACGTTCGTTCTAGTTCTTTACAAGTTGATCCAAGCTAATTTCATCCTACAGCAAGAATGCTGAAACAAATTCATTTCTAGAACAATAGAACCGAACCAAACCCTATCCGGGAGCCACGAATTAACTTTTGAGCTAGATTAATCGTCTCCTAATTATTCTATTTCTTGATATTGATCTAAATAAAGTGCTGTTACACTAGAAACACCGGAAGAAGGTTAACATGCCAGTACGTCTAATACGCTACATACGGCAAGTATCTCTATAAATATATTTTGAAGAATTGACGAGTAAAGCGAAAAATAGTGATGAGATACCGTCGATTGTATAGTTATGCAAATGGTCCAAGGGTTATAACTTTTTTATTTAGAATAACGAAAATTCGACGCAAGTTAGTTCGCACTGCATTCTGGATCCTGCCGTCACTTTTTGAGCACCCAGTACAAACAGCCTCCACGAACAAGAAAAGGAACGGGCTTTGAGAAAAATCTGTTATCCTCCAAGACTTCAGCTCCTCGTCCGGCAGTTCCAAGTCAAACAACGCCCGTTTCCAGCTTCCTCGACGCAAACAGCAGGAACAAAGAAGTTCCCAGACTGTTTAATCAAGCGATATAACGGTTTTTCCGACCGGAGACGGCCGAATCCATAATTTAAATACACCGGAGGAGCCTTCTATAGCCGAATTAATTGGCAGTTTAAAAGTGCCTGGATTAAGGAATTTCCTTCCAGTTGGTGGAACAATCGCTCTTCTGGTAGCGAGTTTCGCTAATTCAAATGGAGACCGCGAAGACAGCTTGACGGACACGTACGCGGCTGTCGCGTGTTTCCATACCTGCCTGGGTCGCTGTTTGATTGCTCTATTAAAGTGTTATAATTTCACTCCGGACATTGTGCAAATTTCGAATAGCAGTAGAGGGATTCTGATTCTTGCAACCGGGAAACATTATCATTTTGCATTCGGATCGAATTGACGTTGAAAACGACGGACATAATACATGTTTAGACTGCGGATATTTATGCTTGTTAATTCAATCAAGAAAATATACAAAATATGCATGAAAATATATAAATATTCAGAGAAACATTTTAAACAGTGATTCTGATGTATTATAACTTCAAATTATTCCGCTTGTGGCTTTCATTTGCTGAAAGTGATCAATCCATATAAACAGTGATTTTCGATTATAATTTATACTCGCATTGAAATATTTTACAACAAATAATTTCTTCATTATTTTTCCAAATGACATTAATTTAAAATTGGCATTAATTTATTCATGAAATTCTACATTTAAAAAATTTTGACATTTTCGAAATATTGACACACTCTTGTCGTTTTAATAAGAAGCAACTGAAATGTTCGAGGTCGGAATACTAATATACACAACTAAAGTTCAATTACCAACTCAATGTTTCGAAAATACCTATAATTCGTGTGGCGTATATTCACTGAATATTATTCAGCACTTTACTCCGGTTATGATGCAAGTGCTGACTAATATATCAAATAAATTAATCTTACGTTGTCAAAACTAATAAATTAAATAAACCAATAAATAGTTTTGATACGTGTATATACACGGCAAACAGCGTACACAATATATTATTGCGTATGTTTCTAAACAAAAATATGCGGAACATATTCAACATGCAACGCATGCAAAGTTAATAATACAATTTTGGAATTACCTAATTGTGGCCAAATTCATATCAATCAATCATCGTCGCCTAATTTCTGCTCAGCTTTCAATAATATATTTCTTGTTCTTAAAAATATTCTTATTCTTAAAAAATGTGTATTTGCATAAACATCCACAGTCCACTCATGATAAGAACATATATACAAAAGCATTTATACTGTTCCAAAAGTCACGTTGTTCGATTAAAAATGCCGTAACGTAGAAAAGCTCTAAGATCGCAAAATAGTAATTTATATCCGAAAAGCTTAGTGGGAAGTCGACAGCGTGAAATGAAGAGGCTATGCACGTTTCCGGTCCTAGGACGGTCTCCAGAACAAAGCTCCATTGTGAGGGAAGCTTAAGGACCGTCTGCAGTTCCCTGGCACGGTGCCCTTGCTGACCATTGCTGACCGTATGCAGGATCGACCCTGGCCCACGGTTTTCTTAATCCTCTTTCCCTCCCTCGCCCCTTCTCGGCCACTTCTCTCCGACTCTCGCCGCCTTCCACCGTCCCTGTCTTTCTTTGGAGGTCTCTTTTCTCTCTGCCGCCTCGCTTCGGGCTCCTTTTGCCTCTCCGTTGGCGCAGGGGATCCAGCTTTCTGTTCTCCGCACACGTTGCAATCAACGACAGCGGGAGGACGACACTTGTGTCGTTACTTTCTCGCCGGAGCGTGTCCCGCAGCCTCCAGATAAAGAGGCGATTCGGTTCCTGTCCTCGAACCTTGTACCATCGAACCTCGACTACAACGTGTTACCGGACTGCGGTGGTTCATGGAAATTGCGTCTCTCTACCTTTGCTTCGTCCATTTGGCTCGAAATATTATGAGGAAACTCGAAAAACCTCTCCGAAAGCGACGACACTCCATAGAAAATTGCGCAAGAGCTTTAATTTATTTATTAATGAATCTTTGATACAAGATAAGCTAGTACGTAGAGAAAAGAAAAGAGAAGAAAATATTGTCGCTTTTAAAGGTTAGTAAATCACTGTACAATATGCTGCATCGATAGTTTTAAAATTTCTAGGGACTGTTCGATTAGGTCTGTTTTTCCGTATACGGAATTAGAATGATTCATCATTCTATTAATACAATTTTTAAATCCATATGTTTTGCGACAGTTCATAGAATACAGGATACAATATTAAATATTTTGGAGCGCAGCATTCAAGAAGTATAATTGAATAATTACTGGAGATAAATACAATTCTGCAATTTTTATCCTTACTCAGTTCATATAATCTTCTGAATAAGTTGGTGGATGACAAGAAATTGGCTATTGCGGGAAATCTAAAAATGACACATGGTCCCATCTAGATCTAAACGATGGGAAAATGTCTGCCCAAGATAACACTGCATCTAATTATAAAATCATGTGACATGAAAAACATAGGATAGAGGTGCCGGTTACTGTGGGTTGACCTATTGCTATGCCTTCGATTCTTTTCCGGATATAATTAACTTTATATTAATAAAAAAAGACATTAAATTTTTTAGTGTAAAAAAATAAGAAAATTTAATGTCTTATGTATAACTTTATATTCATTTACTATCGATTTATAACTTTATATTCATCAAATAAGGCATATGACATTTTTTAATTCAGAAATAAGAGAACTAAACAAAATAAATAGAATAAAAGAATTAAAAATGGCTTGGTCAACGTTATAATTAATTCCATATTTATCGAAGAATATTAAATTCTTTTATTAAAAAATAAACAAAATAAAAGAATACTTGATTATAGCTTATTCGATACATATGAAGTTAATTATGTCCGAAAAACGAACCAAAGGCGTAGCAATTAGTTACCCTATAGTAACTGGATCCACTACCCCATACTGTTCAAGACTCCGGATTTCTATGACCAGAATTTGCACTAAATGCTCCACCTATTAGGTCGTTATTCCTACCTACTAGGATAATCGTTATTCATCCTAAACACTGAAATGTATCTCTTCAGTCACATAACACTAATTAGCAATTTCACTACCGAAATCTGCCCGCGTCTCTAGCCATCCGACGCTATTAAATTGCGTGGATTGGTCCGTAACCATAGACGCTTGTCTCGAAACGAAATTAGAATGGGCCCAGCCGCCGGACCAGGAATATTAACAATTGAAACTGATAGGATTTCCATGAGCGTCCTCGACACGGTGCGCGTACCCGACCCAGCTCCCCCCTCTACTTTCCTGACCCCCGTTTATGCTAATGAATTTCTGCGACAAGCCGCCCCCGGTTCTCATTAATCAAACAACCGAGCGTCTGGCTTCAAACGAACACGATTGAATCGAATATGTTCGCTCTTTGCGGGCCGACACGGGGTTGCAACCTGGTTTCAGAGACGCCACTGGCGCACCGTCAGGTTTCAATGGCTTTCAGAGGGTCCCTCGCATATTGAACGTGTTGCAAATCCGAAGCAACGGGGGCGGGACTGGACATCTATTATGTCTTCGGTGATCTTCGGTCGAAAAACGGATCTCGCGAGCAGTTCGAATCGTACTGTAACCTCCTCCTCATAGCCATCGATTTCGTATCGTGCTTGCAAGACTTGACCCGTGTCTCGAGAAATTGGGTTCGAAACCGGGTGACACGTTATCTTTTTATCCTAAACGTCCGCGTTCTACCTCGATCTACTTTTCGAAGAAATTCGCTTGGAAGAAATCGCTGGAAGACTTCTTCATGGATCGTTTCCGCATAGAACAATTTTCTTATTTTCCGTAGAAACATTTGTACCGATTTTTCTGCACTCGAGATTGCAGTGAACTTTGCACTCGTCGGCCGTTGAAGCGGCAGCGCGAAAGGTAGGATTTCCTACGAGCGCCAGACGTAAACGGTTGGACGCGTGCGTTCGTCGCGTTGCGACTAAACGCAACGTCCGCGCGGGAATGATGTTTTTTTAGCGGCGTTAGATGCGTGCAACCAGATGCATGACTCGTATATGATTTATGTAGGATGCGTTTATTGTTCGGTATATCGTCGTCAAGCAGCTGGAGCAGCGCGTATAAAGAAATATCTTTCTATAACGAATCGAAAATTTGCACTTTTGCTACTGTGAAAAGGAGAAGATGATGAAGAGATTGTAACGAGAATTTTGATAATGGGGAAAAGAGAGAATATTAAAGATGTGTACACACAAAGCGAGATGAAGATAGTTATTGCAACATTTCAAGAAGAAAACATTGATTGAGTGATGAGGAGACATATAGGCAGTGTTTTAGGAATAGATTCTTATTGGCAATCATTCTTCTGAACGCGGATACGGAACGTAGTTAGATCAAAGATATATTGTGGTGCGACGAATATCGAGGGCTTGAGAATGTTCGGCGCCCACATTTCTGTTGGATCAGTGATTATATTTCTCTCGGAAAAACATTTTAAAAATGTTTTTAGAAAGTTTCGATTAACCGAGAGTTAACGAGGAAACTCTCGGACCGTCTAGTTCTTGGCCGGTGTCGTTCCGAATCCGGTCGCGGACCGCAGAAACGCGATTAATTTGGTTAGCAGGTGGACGACACGGTGCGACGGGGGTGGTCAGCCCCGGGTAACATTCTAATTAATTGGGCTAATGGAATTTACATGCTGGGACGATAATGCGAACTACTGCACACTCGCCGAACAAAACTCACGAGCAACTCGGTACGTGTGAACGTGCTTTGCTTTGCTTGCTTGCTTGTTGCGTGTCGCATTAACATGCTGACTGCCGGAACTGTCATCCCGCTACACCGAAAAATCTTTGGACTCTATGTTGTCAAGGTTATACTAAATGACTTGGAGAAGGTTACAATCGTCTTTCAATGATACATTTAGAACAGAAACGAATAGATGGTATCTTCTGAAGGTAATTCGAAATGATGTCTTTGATAGTAATTTTATTGACCCTTAGTTTTCCAATGATTTTTCTAATATACCTGAAAGCAGTTCGGAGCAAACTTTGTATAATTTTCGATTTACAATAGTAAATTGAATTGAAGTAAAAAGCACGACACTTACGATTAAATAGATAATAATTGAAAAGAAATACCACTTTGTATGTATAGTGTCGCAGTATCGAGTGCAAAAGGTTTGAAGTCGTTTTAAAATTTAATATAGTGGAATGTATTATTTTGAATCAATCATGTTGCATGAACAAAGGCAGAACTTGCTGTTTAATTTATATTTCTTGCAATTGATGCAAACAATTTTTATTTTCCATAAATATTCGCAATCTAATATCAATTAACGCTAAAAGAATCGAAGTTGTTTTGGGAATAATTCCTTCAAATTTTTCGGCAGCGTGTCAGTGCCCATTAAGATTGATTAGCGTGAATGTATCATAATGGGCTACGTTGCTAAGCCGGTACAAAAGACTGTGTCGTCTACGAGCAAGAGATACGGCAATCAACGTGTCAACAACGTGCACGCGCGTGAAAAATATAGTGTAGCACGTATAAATAGAGGAGTGTGGGAGGGTGTGTCCTGAGCAGACGGCGGCGGCGGGAGGGGAGTGAGTGGGGGGGGAGGGCGGCGGTGCTAGAAAAAAATCTAGAAGCGACTAATCAGCTGAGGCCGGAGTCGCTGCGTTCGGTTCCTTTCTCTTTTCATGCTTCGCCATGCCAATCAACTCGAAGGTTTCCGTCGCGCGGAACGTGTCTTTCACTCACCCTTTTATGCAGCAGCTCGTTGCACTCCCATGCACCGCGGTGGTTTTGCCGAGCCATTGGGCCTCCGCCGCGGTCCACCTCGCGCCCGTTCGGGCTCACCATTTTCCTCTCGACTGGAACAAATTCAAAACACGGGAAAATTAAACTAGAGGGGCCGGAAAAGTTGTCCCTGTCCCGTACCAATTTTTCGTTTCGATAACCCTTCGGTTAGACAAGGTTCTCGCAGACCTCCTCGGCGCGCTAAATGTGGAAATCACTTTTTCCCATCGTTATCAGTTCCGGAGAAATTCAATTCCGAAGTGGATGTCTACGATTTCAGAATTTGAGGATGTTTCTTGCTGAAGCTATGAAAGTTATGCGAACGATTCTTGCTTAAAAAACTTCTATACTTTCTCAAATACAATGGTGTAGGCTAGACGTCTCAATTCCTACGCATCTGGATTAAAATCGTGATTACAAAAAAAAAGATTTATATGTGAATTCAGACTTAGAGATAGGTGCATATTATACATATTTTTCATATACTAAAATGTAGTATATATTTTCAATTCATGCTACAACAATTTTGAAAAGTAGTGTTACTTTTCGGGAATCATAAAAAATACTTGGTGGATATATTCGTATAAATTAGTTCTTAATTTGATTTTCTGTCGTACAAAATATGTACTATATAGTAAGAGTGTTCCATTTAGTATTAATAACGATACAAATTAAAGAGTAATAGGGTTAGATTTTACAATATGCCCGTGTTATGGACAAACACAGATTTACGGTCAAATACATTTTTCTTTACGTCACTGTAAAAATTAAATGAAATAGTTTTCTAGCGCACTAAATAAAAATCAGAACATTTAATGACAGTTTTGAAAAAGTAAAAATTGTCTTAAAAGCTTAGAAATTAAGACATCTACCATCTTGTCCAAGTTGCAAAGTAATTTGCTAATTGTGGAAGAATTTTCTCTTTTTGCTAACAGGTTTGTGACTCCTTCTACTCATTTTTCAAATCGATGAACAAAGCACAAAATTCAGCCGTAACTCAGTATTACGATAAAGGGGACAGAGTTTGCAAATATAGAGATATCAAAAAGTCTCGCCGGACTGGCAACTTTGTCTTCCAGAGGGGAAGAAAGTTGGTATCGTCGGCGGCCGCCGGATACGTGGTGCGCGCGAGCAACCCCTAATTCCCGTCGCGAGCGTATACCGAAGACTGCGAGACATCGGTAGAACGCAGTTAGGTTCGTCGGCGGTGCTGACTGAATACACGCGGGATTTCTATTATTCCTCGAACCGCTTTATGCCGCGGCGGCCCACCCCTCGCCCCGCGAGTATTTGAATAATTAACCGGAACAGCACGGCGAACTTCCGCCGTCCTTTTCAAAGCGGGAACTGGCACCGGCTCGGTCTAGGCTATCAAATCTTCGAGATTCATTCACGCGGCTCGTTTGCCGATTGGTTTGCTACCTTTTCCGAATTTTTCGGACGCGACTGCACTGTTAAAGCATCTCATTACTTTTTCAAACCTCGCGAGCCTCCGGCAACGTAGTGTACGACTTTCTGATATTTTGAAAAGATATAAATATTAAAAATATTTCTTCGCGTTCATAGGTTCAAGAATCTCCGAACAAGAGACACGCGATATTAGTTTTACGTAAAACTTAAATTTTCAAAGATCAAGGTTATTTTATTATTCACATCGAAATGCATATTTCAATCCGCTACACGATAGGGCAAGAAGAAATGTAGTTCTGTGTGGTAACTTGGTAACTCTGAAGAAAATTATGGGAAAGGAGTAATTAAAAATACACGCTATATACACTCATACATGAAAGTATTCAAACGCTTACGCTTCTAACATTCAACTAAAAATAAAATTCCGCATTTAAAATTCGCCGTAAAATTGATTTGTAAAAATAATTCAACATTACATTCAAATTTAACATTTTTGGTAGCGATGGACGTAAAAGTGACCAGAGGAAACAAACCACAGAATTAGAACCGTGAAATCTACGACTGACTATAAAACGTAATGGTGGATTTATATTGATTTGTGACTGCTTGGCATCTTTGTGTTTATCGATGATGTAATGGACAAAAAAAAGTACTTGAAAAATTTTGCAGGAAAATTTAAAAAACAGTGCATCAAATTTGAATTTACCAAACAATTACTGATTTCAGTCGGACAATGATCCGAAGCATGCCACTAAAATAGTCAAAGAAAGGATATTGTATAATGTAACGCACGTGTTGCCAGATCAATCGCAAAATCCTGATTCAAACCCCATTGAATACGTATGGAATGAAGCATTAAAACAAAATATTATTGAAATATGGTAATCAATAGATGCTGATGTTACTTCTAAGTTAGTCCACTGAATGAAAAACAGATTTAAGGTTTTTTAAAAGTAAACGGTAGATCAACTTCCTATTCAAACCTTTAATTGTTCAATTGAAATAACTATTAAATGTTCAGTTCAAATACTTTTGTGAGCCACTTCTATTACGTATTTACGATAAATGTACTCTAAAAACGGTATACGTTATATTGATGGATTATTTTCTGCTTTATGTAATCTTAAGATTCATTAGTTGAGTGTTAGAAATGTAAGTGTTCGAATAATTTCGTGTATGAGTGTGTATTACATAAAAATGATTTTTCTTGTCACAACAACTCGAAGAGATATTTAGGTGCATTTTCTTAAAAGGACCACCCTGTAGGTTATACTTTTTAGAATCTCAGTGAAGCACTATGAATTAATATCGAATGACAGAATATTTTTTAATATGTGTTTCGATGACTACTTTTTGCTACCTTTGTTTGGGATATTCGTATCTATAGAATACTCTACACAGAATTCGATAGCAAGCACGCTTCAGAAACGAAAGATTCAATTTCATTCTCAAAAGTATCCTTCTGTTCAATACGAAGAATTCAATAAAAACTGTTTCTCGTCGATAGAATTGTAAATGTTTCGAGATTACGGTAGGAAAGAGAGCATGTAAGAGAAAAAAGGGGTACATACTTGGACTATGAACTCTTATGTCACTGTCGCTAGGGCTCGAGACTCGATGGTCGTTCAAAGAAACAACCCTTAAAGGTCCAGCCGGGCTGATCAGTCGCTGAGTGGAATGACCGCCCGGAGATGTTAGCCTCAGATCCTTTAAGTTTCCTTCGCTGCTGTTCAACCTACAAACATAAAAATTCGTAATTAATTCATTTCATCCATTTTCGTATTTCATGAAATATACTCTGCTTGATGAAAGATATTTTTCATAAAGACCTACAGTTTCAGTGTTTATTAACTGTTCTCTACGCTCTTAACAGAAGTTCCCTATACCCTTAAAAGATTTGTATGCATTCATGGCACATAGAAATTTTGAAAATACAGTTAAATGTCTATATAAACAAAAATTGATTGCATTACTATTTTACATCCACCTCAAGAAATTTTGTTTGAAATTGATTTTGATGTGAAAAATCATTTTCTTCCTAAGATTTTTATGAAAAGATTCTCGACAAAGTGAATTTGCATAAAAATCCATACTCCATTAATGACAGAAGGTTGGTTATTGTTTCTTTCCAAATTCAATTAAATCGTCAGCTAGAGATTTCTAAAATCAGTGGACCTTCCAGGGAAGTTTCCCTTTCATAACAACAGATTTACGAAATAAATGGAATTGTCCCGCAACGAATAATTAAAAATTGCCCGGAGAAAAGTTTGAAAACAGAACCACTAAAAGCCAGCAGTGCATCAAGCATAAAACTGTACAGTGCATTTTGTCTAGTTTCGTGGGCTTTCATAATTACCGCGGGGTGAATAACCCTGTGAAAAATTCGACTCACATGGAGGGCGAGCTGGTGCCGATGTCCGCGATGCTGGCGGCCCTGAGGATCTGCGAGTTGACGGTTATATCGTTGTCCGACTGCCTGACCGACTGAGGGGTGGACTGATGGAGCGGAAGGGGTTGCCGGTGCGAGGCGTTGCCCCTCGACAGAGGAAGGGTTGACACGCCGGTCGGTGCCGGCGGCAGTGTCTGCGCCTGTGTCTGCGCCTGTACCTGCACCGGTGCCTGCGTCTGCGACAGCGTCTGTGCCTGCGACAGCGACTGTGTTTTCTGTGCCAACTGCGACGTGCTGACTGCCCTCGGCGGAAGCGGGTCCCTCCCTATCACCGACCCGGATCCGGAAGCTGCGAACAAAATATTTCACTCGATAAAAACAACCCTACGTTCCCCACCCTCGCCGACCTCTCTCTACCTTCCCTGAAAAATTTATCGCCCTCGGCTACGCCCGCGAGAACCGCTCGTGAATCTTTAACCTACGCTGAATGTTTAGAGCCGAGAGACCTCGCCATGCTCCGGTACGTTCCACGACGACGTCGCGGGGAAACAATGTTTGCGAATTTCCGCGTCGCCTCACCACCTGCTCGATATTCCACGAACCCTGGCAAGAAGTGCTCGATCGCCCTTTAAATGCAATAACTTCTTTGGGACCGGATTAAATAACTTGAAACTGCTTTCAAATATTAAAGAAACTAGTTTGCTGCAATATTCTAAAATTTTGTTATTCCTGGGAATAGGGAACAGAATTTTGCAACTTGCTTTTTACTTTCGCCGTCTGAGCATGAAATGAAAATTTAAAGAATTCGTTTTATAGATATCGATTACTTGTACGCACGAAAACTTCATTGAAATCAGTTTAAAAAAACTGCGATTTTCAGGATCTTTAATTGCTTGTAACTCATAACAACGCGAACCAATTTCGATGAAATTTTCAATATGCGTATAAGTTATCAAGATCTATAAAATGTATTTTTTAAATTTTCTGTATAGGTTCAGAATAAAAGAGTTAGGAAACGAAAGTTCCAATCTCCCTTTGTCGCTCTAAGCGATAATAAAATTAAAAAATAGTCCGTTTAACATTTAAAAAAATATTCAAGTCATTTAGGTCAACTCTGGAACAATACTTTTGCATAGAGCATATGAAAATGGCAATCGCCAGTCTCGCCAGTTATTAAATAATTCTCGCGGATATTCGATGCAGTCACTAGACGAGGGTGATATCGAAGTAATTCGAGCGACCCGATGTAAATCAAAGTTCGACCAGTTCGAACAAACGAGTCGTATACATTTCCAATAATTCGTATTGTATTCGTAGCCTTGCGGACCTTGATACGTATTGCAATTCGAGTGTTCGACGGCGCACGAGTTGAATTTTTCCGGTCTAATTTAGGCGTATTGATTTTCAATATCAGCGACGATGAAGTTCTCTCTCCCGGCGCACGGAAATGAACTATAATTACCATTGAATTCAATACGCCGGATTCGTTTAGACGCATTTCCGAAATAGCGAGCGCGTTTCCACGCGCAAATCGTCCGCCATTATTCCATCTCGCGCGAAACAAATGCCCGGAAACGTTCCATCTAATCGCATCCACGGCCCGATCGATTATTCAATTGTACCAGACAATAGGAAATTCGCGATTTTTCGTTTAACCTTTTCTCCCAAAATATAGAACGGGTTTTCGCAATAGTATTTCGAAAATTGAGAGCCAATCACATTTTCCAATGGAATCGCCTCTTCTAATCGATAGGCAGTGGACTTTTATATAAAATAAAAAAAAACCGTGTCAACATTTATTTTACGTGTTATTAATTTTAATTAGCTGAACATAATACGACAGTTCTTTCTAAAATCAGCAATTTATTAATTACTATTTCTTCGCTATTTTATTTCTTATTGTTAAAGCTATTATTACTATTATTTTTGATTAATATTACCAACCACGCAAAATAATCTCTATAGAGATTAAAATTGCTCTAAATAAAAGAAAATACCAATTATTGCTTCTTGCAATAATTTGCAAATTCTTTTAAAAATTTTCGCAACGAGGCAATTTTTAACGTTTATATACATCAATAGATGTATTATTAGTGGTAATAGTATGCTTATTATTGTTACTCTTATTATCAAAAGCGATCGAACGAAATTTGGAACACTATAATATATTCATGGAACATAGAAACGCTGTTATATAAATTCACCGCCTTTGCTGCGACCGATGCAGTTGATGCAATCGATGCATCAGCGGTCGATTCATGATATTAATGATTTCCGCAAAGAGAATCGGTGTTGCGAATCGTACTGGTAACTCCGGAATAGTTCTTAATAAAGCCATTAGCTCTCCATCGGCGCGCCGGTGCATTCCGGAACAATGCAGCTGCCCGATCGAGCAAACGATCGTTTACCCGCGCGTTCAAGAAACACAAGCGCGCGTTACATGCTAATTATAATCGGATACCATTAGCGGGGACGATCGTGCGAGCATTTAGTTCGCCAGCACAACGTTCCTTCACGACTGTATCTCGTTTTCCATTGAATCGGCGAACACCCGGCCGCGTCACGGTTCCGCGACAGAACCCGCGAACGAAATGGCGCGACGCTGCATCCGCGGCTGCTATCTTCGGTTCTCGGAAAAACGATGCAATCGCAGGACTTTCACTGCAAGAATTTCCTGCTCGCACTTTGGACCGATCGCGCCATTATTTATATGCCGGCTGTTGCATTCGTCGGCGCATCTATCGAAGAAACAATCGCCGCGCTCGAGCGATTGTGTGTCAAATCAGAATTCGCTGGTACAATCACAGAGCTCGGCTGCGTTACTTACTCGAAAGCACAAATATTTTTCGCAATTTTTCAAACTCTGATTGCAAAAACTTCGGAAGTCAAAATGGTATATATACATATATATCGAATAAGTGAGATTTCTATTAGTAATAGTTTTAGGATTTTAATTTTTTACCCTCGAAGCCATTTAATCTGTAAATCTGAAATAAAATTTCTGGCTTATGGTATTTCGATTTTATGTAACAAAGTGCACTTTTATGCATAAGAAATTGATTTTTGTGGCTCATATTAACAGTTTCACTATTTAACTATCTTTTAGATTTAAATTTTGTTGGTATAAAAATTATCTGGGGACGTGATGGTACAATTTTGGTAGTGCCTCAGAGTCACCACCAGAGTACAAAGGTTAAGATAAAGTATGGAAAAAATTCTTATAGAATATCTAGCTTTAATACTTAGCTTAAAATAATACTGCTTGTACGTGCAATAAAGCAACGTATTATAATCAAAGTATTAAATTACTATGAGATCGCGGATAAAAATAAATTCTTTTCTTAGAATTATTTCAATACATAAATTGCAGTATAAATAAATACATTACTAAATTCATCTTGTGTCTTGAGAATTTCATATCTCGCTGCCTATTTTTACCATAAATTTATAAAATCTGCAGTCGATTTATCACATCGGTGGATCTCTATTCAGAGTATTCCCTTAGCTTTGAAGTGGCCGTAACAACAAGCCGCTTGAGCCAAGTACAACAAAGACATCGATGATTAAAGAGTGTACCGCGCATTTTATTTCCACCGATGCATTTGTATGCGTTCCGTGTATTTAAAATTACCTTAAACTGGTCCGCAATCGCCGCCGCAGGAACAACGACAAAGCTTCGAGATTCAAAAAGCAACCGATGAACCCGCGTTAGAACAAACACGGAATGCGGCGCATCGAACGCGAGAAATAAATGTCCACGTTACAAATGCACATATTTTCGGGTTTCGTGCATCCGGTCCGATATTTTCGGGCAACATTCGACGCACGTGGCGCGAAGCCAGCGAGTTTCCAATCAATGGCGAATCTGCGCGCAACAAACTCAAATTCAATTTCAAAATTCCGTGCCAGGAACAATGATGGCTGATCAGCGGGGAGGGATGCGGGTCGAGGGTGGATCTACATTCCAGCATGGATCATCCGACCCGATTCCGGCTAGAGAGGATCGTAGATCAAGGGATGCTCCCGAGCGATATCGCTATTCCGCCGAATCTTGGTTCCACCGAGCCGGCAAACTATTCGGCGAACGTGATCGAGCCCGATTAAACGAACGCTCGATTGTTCCGGTTAATTGGCAAGCATGCGGCGTGATCGGCCTGAAAAATTAGGTATTGCACGGAAACCGAGAACGTTCCAATTTATCTACGTTTAAATGATACCGGAGAGTTTACCAAATACAATGGCGTACACCATTATGGAATCATGTGATTCTGAGTCAATTAAAATAATCGTTGAAGGTGAATATTCAAATTACAATTGGTTCTGGGAATGATAGAATAATTTCACTTTACACTATACAACTTTTAATCAATTCTTTTATTGATTAAGAAAGGCTTAGTATTCTCTTTTACGACATAACTAACATGATTCAACTTGATAAAACAATACAACGGTTAGAGGACGATTTAATTATATTATTAGTAGAGAACGATTAAATCATATCGGATATAAAATAGAAAACTAATTGTCAGATTGATCTTTGTGTTCAGTATGTCTATTGAAATTTAACGTATGGTAATGTGACGTTAAACGCGTGCATGGCGTGCATTTAGCTTTTAGGCAAAGCTAGAATAATTTATTGCTTCATATTTTTCTAAATATAATTCCAGTTATTTGTTTTCACTTTACTGATCGGTAGCCTATGAATTGGTTTTTTAAACACGAATATTATAATACAATTTTTTAAATATTAGTAACCTCAAACGATTAATAAAATAAATAAAATAGACAAAATAAATATTGTTTAATGATATTGTTATGGACATATAGAACTGTTGGTAGATTAAAATACCCTATAATAATAGAAATGACTGGTCGGTAAAGTTTTAAGAATGATTTTATTAATTTAAACTTTCAACTAGGGAAGGAATAATGGTAATACTAACGATACGGAGACAATTAGACGGCAAGTCATCACTGATTGATACGAAGTTAATTCGACTTAATAAAAAGTCAATTTTTCTTGAAGTCGCTATTATTGATGTTGTCGTCGAAGTTGTAATATTGTTACGAATATCTCCTGATATCGAGATATCGAAAGTTCATCGTGGCGTCGTTGCTTGATGGGCGTCGTAACAAGAACAAGTCAGAGTTGGGAGAGATGCCGTGGTGAACGGTCGGAAAGATAAGTTCTCCTCTTTTCCCGAATAAAGAGTTTTTGTTGACATAATAGTCTGGACAATATTGTTTAATATGTCCAGACTGCGTTCAAGCAATAATATATACGTCACTACCATACAGGGTGTCCCGGAAATCGTAGTACAACCGGGCATGGGGTGATTCTACATTAAAAAAGAAGAAAATATTTTGGTATAACATTTTTTCATCCGGTGCTCCGTTTTCGTGATAATTGACTTCAAAGTTCGTTCTACTTGTGAACCATTTAATACAATTTGCTTGTCGTGTACTTCACTGCTCTGTCTGTCTCTGTTCGGGATAGTGTTTACAAACAGTGATAGTTGTGCGATTGAAACAATACAAAGTGTGTCTACTGATTACTCATTTTTTATTCTTTTTTACTACTTACCATTACAATGCTACAATAATTGTTGAAAATGTCCTCCTTGCTGCTCCATACATAAGTTTGCTCGATGAATTAATGACATTCGGACGTTGTTGGAAGTTGTCATCGCTTTTTAATTTTTCGAATGCGATAGTAATCTTATGTTTCAAATGTGTAACATTTGAAATAGCGTTCATGTTATAAACTTGTTCTTTGATATGACCCGATATAAGTTGAACGAACTTTGAAGTCGATTATCACGAAAACGGAGCTCCGCATGAAAAAATGTTATACCAAAATATTTTCTTCTTTTTCGATGTAGAATCACCACCGACCTGGTTGTACTACGATTTCCGGGACACCCTGTATATCATAACGTCATTATACACTACTATCGTAGCGATATGAAGTCAGCTCGACACACACGATCGCTACAATGTTAAACCACATTTGACGTAAACTTGCCACTCCAAAGAATTAACTGTTGTTGGAATACTAAAATCCTACGAAAATTTTATCCGTGTTCAAACTACAGGGAACACTTTACCGAGTCCAATGAAATGAATTTTTATGAAATTATTCGGCTCGAAAGATTCGCAAACGACGGTCAAAGCGAAAAAGCGAAATGACGTTGGATTCCTTAATTTCGCGGATAAAAAGCGGTTCGTTTGACAAAAATATTAGACGGTAGATCCACTTGTCGAGAAGAAAAGGAGCGCTCCATATCGGAAATTCATCTCGGTCCGAGAACAAAGGAAAAATCCTTCCTTCTTTCGAATCGCGGTCGCGCGAACAAAAAATTTCATTGTACGCGGGGGAGGGTTTGTACGGCGCGGCACCGCCGGAAGAAGAATGTTAACCGAACAAAGAGGGGCCCGGGGCGAGTACAAATCAGAGGAAAAAGCGGTCGCGTCGAAGATGCACTTGAAAAACTCAATTTCCCGTATTGTCGCGGGAAATTGGGTTAGTGGCCCCTCTTCGGGAAACAGTGTCTCTTCTTCTCCCAAGAAAAACGCGAACGAGCGATGAATACTTGAAAAGATCCTCCCGTCATTTGCCTTTGACCGAAAGACAATTTTTTCTGTTCGCGTTATCTTAATCGTTGATGCCTCGACAGTTCTCCACGACGATTATCTTAGGAGAAGTGTAAAATTAACCGAGCAACGACAGTCTTAATGAGAGGTAAAAAATTACTTTCTGAAGCTTTAATAAATGTGTTTGAATTGTGCAATACTTATCTGGTTACACGGTATATTTCTCGGTCTGAGGAAAATGATAAAAGAACCCCTAAATGCACATCCAAGGGATATAATACGATTTTTACGCTTCCTTAAACTGCTACAATCTCTTCGAAAAGTACGTAAGTTATTCCAATTAAAAAGCAGTTGAAAAGTAATAGAAAGTGCATGCTTCCCAACAAGTTAACTATTGAAACGAGTATAGTCATCATGAAGAAACGATATTTTCTATTTACGAAAAGTATACACGCTAGAACAGGCAACTGTTCCGGTTAAAATGGAACATTCGCGATAATGAGTAGCTCAATTTCAGTTCTGATTACAATTTCACGTTAATTCGGTGTATTGCGATTTAATCCAGCTACGGGACACACCGGTCTCTCTCTACTGGAAAATTTAATAGCTAGTCATATTGACACAGTCCTTAATTGTCTAACAGTAGTCTCGACATGCACCGCTACCATCAGACTATTAAGGATTACATGGATATCACTCGCTACTAAATTTTCCAGGTGTGCTTTGCTCTGACTCCGGCTTCAGGTCAATTTTGTAATAGAAGCCAGATAGTTGCAAAGGGAACAAAAATGATGCGACGATACTCCAAAGTTTTATATCTGTGAAACGATGCAACATACGCGTAAGTCAATTGTATTTCGCCCAGTCGCCGGCGTGACATTCCTATTTTCCGTAAATATCGTCGGAAGGAAATCGTTCGCGCCGCGGGATGCACTCGAGCGGAATGCGTTTAATACCGGAACTAGCCACTGCGTTGAACGATTGTCACCATCCCGCTCGCTTTGCCTTCAATGGAATGCGTAGCGACGCGTTATGAGCGTCAACGATTCGCTCCGCGGCCAATTCCATTGTTTTTGCGGCCACGGCTGCTTGAGTTCTTGCTGTCCTTTCGACTGGTCGGCTATCATTCTTTCTTTGCCGACAAATTTCGGATTTCATCCGTTCCCTTCCACCTCTGTTCGCGCTGCCTCTATGTATATTGCGGAATGTGGCCATCGCAGATCGCAGAATCTGCACATTCTACATTCTACGGTGACTCGTATTAACACTTACACGACCGCATATAACTTTCCGTAGACTTGCTTTCTGAACCGGCAATTTTGCTCGTTTGGAAATGAAGAACAAATACATATTTTTATATGTATTTTATATTATATTTTAATAGCCTTGCAACTAATACAGTGCAACAAAATAAGTTTAGTAATTTCGCAGGGAATATAATTTTGAGAGAGAGAGAGAGAGAGAGCAGATAAAAATGAGAAATCTCGTTGCAGGTCTTTTACGTCTCAGCATAGAAATACGAGAAATCTCGTGACTTTACGTTTAATTGTTAACAGTTGGACAACTTTCAGAACACAATAGCCGTCTTAAAATTCAACAAAACGACTTGAATATGTTCGACATGTTATTTCACGATAATTTACTGCACAATCACTAAAATGATTTTCTTTTATTATATTAGTAACTAATGGAGATTACTGATTTGTAGCGCTGGGA
Organism: Augochlora pura; assembly: GCF_028453695.1. Taxonomy (NCBI): domain Eukaryota; kingdom Metazoa; phylum Arthropoda; class Insecta; order Hymenoptera; family Halictidae; genus Augochlora; species Augochlora pura. The sequence continues at coordinate 16,551,716 of NC_135773.1, read as the reverse complement.
ATAATAGATTTTTGAAGTAGTAAATAAACTAATATTAAGAATAAAATCACTAAACCTACCTCCGCTGATCAAATGACTGGCTGCACATGTGCGATTTTATAATTATTAAAGTAGTAGATCCGATTCTATTAAAAATCGCTGAAATCTATCTCTTTATTCAGGTACGCATTATTATAAAAATTGTACAGTACTCAAATAAACTCAATTTTGTAATTTTTATAAGCCAATGCCTGTTTTAAGGTAGCTTTAGTGTTAATTAAGAGATAATTCAGCTATCGACGGCTAGGTAACGCCACTTAATGCTTCGCTAAAAGGATAAGGGATCGTCAATTACAAAACAAATAGCTGTTACATAAAAAGGTGAACGAAACAAATTCACGTACTATTGCTCGCAGGACAAGCGTGTGCCACATAACTGAGTCGTTGTTCGAAGCGACAGCGGCAACGAATCGGTACAATTACGGGCGGGCAGAGTTTCCTAATCGTTCTTAATCATAGTACATTGTACGATACTTTGTCTACAAGCGGCGTACGTTTCGCAATTTCTTGTTAGGAACGTCGGGCGTTCGACTCCAGAAATTGCGAGAGCCGTTTAAGAACGTTTTCCGCAATCATTCCCCTTCGCGTTTGGAACGCAGCGTCCGTTCTTAATTCGTCGCAGGCATAATTCCGGCTGAGCGGAATCCATTCGCGGCAGAAAATCTGTGCGAAGTGACTCGTCCGGAGACGAAGAGCGACGAGGCCGACGCGGCGCCGAAATTCCAGCTGGCGAATCTTCGGGCTCGCGCGAGTGCTGAAGTAGACGCGCGCGTGTCGCGGCATCCGGAGACACCCGATGCCAAGTGGAAGTAGCAAATAAGGGGAAGATGGACGGAATAGGAGGATGGGAGAACTTAAACGTCGGGGGACGTAATTGAATCTCACGGTGGCGGGCTGTTAGCGGCGGCGAGCAAGCATAATGAGCGACCGGATGTTTCGCGGACATGGGAACGGCGCGAGACGAAATAGAACGGAACTTGGCGAGCTGCGAACGTCTGACGGGGGAATTACCGCAGGAACCGCCTCGTTTGAAAACAGACCGGCCCGGAGACACGGGAAGGGACAATTTATCGCGTGCAATTACCCCGGCGAGGCGACTACTCGACGAAACCAGGCCAGTCGCGTTCCCTCTTACGTAAGGAGAATGATTACGCGTTAAACAGCCCCGCCTGCTGCCCACTGGTCGCCAAATCTTTCGCGAGATGTAACCCGATCCCACTCTTTTCCATCTCGTCTTCTTCGGTCTTGGTTCTAAATCGTAGTTAACCCGGCAGCTAGAGATCCCACCTCTAGTTTCGTTCAACATGTACAAATTTTCCATTAACATTGCCACTTTAAATCGATTTTACGCTTTACATTTTAGTCTACCATTTATTATTTTATTAGCAATTGGTATTCATTTATTTCTTACATTTAACTGCTTCTAGTAAACCGTTAGGGACTAGTAACAAATATTTCTTAATTTTATGTAATCGATTTCTTATTACCTTTTTATTTTTATTATTTCTAATATTTCTTATTACCTATTTATTATTTCTTAATAATAATTATCATTATTATTATAGTATCCCTATATTTGTTCAGACGCTGGTAATTTAATTTTAGCAAACCCCATAGTCGCATCTGAACATAGTAAAGTGATATTTTTTAATTGCGTATACAATTTAACGAATCAATACAAATACATTTGGAGGCGTTATTGCTCTATTTATATCAATCTTAATTCCAATATAACTCACAATATCGAATCAAATTCAATAACTACGATTCGTTCAACAGGAACCCACTATACCTAGACGCAATAGCGTTGCAATAATTACAATGAAAACGTATTCATTCTACAAGGCGTTTTAGGTTTAAACCGTCGTAGTATCTGAGGCATAAATTTGGTACTGTGTAGCGAACAAATTGTTCGTCCGGAAGAATGTTAGCACTCCAAAGAGATATTTACTTCTAAAGTTATTAAGAGCTAAGAATTTACAAGATCTCAATATTGATTTACCTCGTTCATACTACAAATAAAAGAGATAAAATGAAAATAAAAAATTAAAAAATTATAAAAACAAATTTGTATACTATATTATATACATTTACCCTATAATAAGAAGGCTTAGTACACCCAAGAATATGTATCCGTATAAAATGTTCCTTTTTTGTAATTAAGCGTAAAAATTATTTCATTTCACTGTAAAAAAATCAACCGAGCAATCCCTGTTGCATTTTATTGTGTATAAAATACATTGGTACAAGTTGCATAACACGATGCACAAATAGAGTATTCTAAATATGAAGATCAATTTTTATCAAGATCTATCCAGTAAATTAAACTCTGTTAAGGACTGCAAGGGTTACGAAAGCAATTGCTATGGTAAATCCTGTCTTCTTTAAGCGTATACATCGACGAGTAAGATGTCCTGCTTTACTACGACTTTCATAAGCATTACTGCGACGAGGAAATTGATGTTATCCTCCGCATAAACGAGCGCTGGAATTTAAAAACTCGATGCTCCAAAAATCGCTGCTTTATATAAATAGCCGGCAGAAGTATACCGCATGGAAATATTCCGCGAAAAATTTAGAATTCCAGTTGAAAACCAGTACACGGATAATTTTTCTGTGGCCTTAAGAGTGCCCCCCGGCCAGCCGCAGCAGGGTTAACAGAGCTAACGGATTATCTTGAGAGCTGTACATTCGTTGGAACACCTCGAGCCTTCGAGGAATCCGTGTCACGCACGCGTTTTATGATTCTCCGAAGGGAAACGAGCCGAGTTTCCCCGACAAAAGGAGGAAACCCGAAATTCCTGTTGGTTCGCCGATGCACTAAACCACGATGAATCCGAGAGTCTCGGCTCGCCTCGCCCGGCCACGAGGAACGTAAAATATTTATTACGACTGGCCGCAAACTGCGGTTCTTCTACCTTTTCACAATCCCCCATAATAAAAAGACGAGGAAGAGTCCCGAGGGAGAGCGGAAGGGGCGAGGGAGGCCGGAGTCCGAGAGGAGGGAAAATCAACACCCCTCTTGGACACAGCAACAGGTCCAGCAACGATACAAATGATCCTGGAAGTGCGTTTGCCTCGGCCGAACTGCCTCGATCAATTCCTCTGCTCTCTGCTTTTCCATCTTCTCATCTATTCCTCGCCCTCTTCTTCGTCTTCCTCTTCTTCTTCTCTTACTCTTCGAGAACAATTCATGTTCGCGATCTCCACGATGGTCCATAAATCGCACTACAGTTTTGCGAAGACTTATAAAGACTGCAAAATCGCTGTCCCGCTATGGCTCTGGATTTTCATCTTTTTGTGTGCTGTGAGTTAACCTCCTAACGCACTATCATTTTCACCAATCATTTCGGAAAGATTAGTTTACATGACGATGACTGAAACATCGTTTTGAATAGGAAATTATTGAGATGACATACATTTGAGAAAATGTCGTTTTCTTAATGTTTTTAACATTTTAATATATATATAAGAAATTTAAAAACCACATATTTATGCATTTTATAACTAATATTTTATGAAAGTACTTTTTAAAATAAGTTTTTAAAATAGTTCTTCGAATAAGGTATGATGTTTTTGAAAGCAAGTTCTTTTGTGCATTGAAACACGAAAAATCTAGTAAACAGTTGTTTAATTGTTAATATATTGCAGTTTTATTATTCAATCTCGTTTACGTTCTCGAATTGGCAGATTTTACAAAATTTTTATAATCACTTTCCGAAATTTCGTCAAACTATAGCGAATAGATTTGATATATTTCACTCAACGTTAAGTGAAGTCGAAATCGAAAGTATAATTCCGTGAAATAGAAGTCGATTCGCGCTCCGAAGGAGATGAAGAACTGCACTGTTCATCATTAGCCATTATAAATTGTATACAGAGCCGAACCACACTATGTTATTTAATTCCTTACTTCATTCTAACTTATACTATTTTATTATATTTTATTTATTTCATCTCTTTTTTATTACTTACTGTCTTATGTACTAATCATTTCACCCATTTCTATTTTATTATTTTATGAACATTTTTGGAATATTTTTTGGAAAATAAAACTAATTATTTTATTATAAACAAGCACGCAGTTTTATGTATACACTTTTAATTCATATATTTCTTTTTAGTCATCCCAGGAGAACATGATTTGAAAATAAATGATTAGTATCATGCAACCATGAAACTAATGTGGCAACAATAAATATTGTAAAACATAGTACGATCTTCCATGTAAACTAATGTAACGCCGTATAATTCTCAGACAGAGTTTCTTTAGCCAAACCAATAGGTAAGAAAGGAAATCCAATAACGCCTGATCCAGCATGCCCGTTTAGATCTTTCGGCATACAAATCACTCGGCCAGGTAGAGAACTGATTAGATGGAAAGCAGCTGAAATCGAATGATCCCAGCGACTGGCTGCGGCCCGAGGGAACGAGGTAACTTAATATTCGCGTTCGCAGCCGAGCGCATCAAACAACACGAAAACATCGTCGCTCGCGGAAAGAATCGCGTTAGCGTTCCGCGGACGGAACTCTCGTTCGAGTATACCTCGCGTGAAATTTGAAATTCCGAAACACGAAGGCACGGGGGCCGGAATAGAAGCGGCGCTATGGGGATCGAGGTAATTGAATCCAGCGCTGCTATTTCCGCGAACAAGGCGAGTCTGTTAACGCGGAGGATCTCAAACGAGGAACGCCGAGCCGAAATGAAATAACACGATCTTGGGGAGTTTCTTTCGCGAAGATTTTCCACTGCGTCTTTTTGATATCTCCGCGGTGCATCCCGGGTAATCGAGCGGCGACGGGAATCACTTTTCTTGGGCGCGTCTCGCCGGAATGTCGGAACTATGCGGGCCCAATGCACGCCGGTGTTTCGAACCGGAGTAATATCGAAACCCATCGGGAGCCGAATATTTTGATGGGGCGGAATCATTTTGCGGAATGCCGAAACTGGGTCTCGTTCCCGACAAACGCGTTTAATATACCAGCTGCAGCCAGCCGTTCCCGATATATCTCCCACGTATACCATCCTGCTCTGCTTATTTTCATCAATCTACGGCAACAATGTTCGGCCTTCAACATTTTCGTGGACGCGGATCTAGTTAACAATAATTAAGGTCGCGACCCGAATGAAACGGGCTCGGGGTTTGTCCGAATTAATCTATTTTTCAGACCGAAATCGTGTACCGTGTGCTAGGACTGTTCATTGTTAACGCGATGGAACTCTAGCTTTATTAGTTTTTTTTTAGCGAGCTTTTGACCTAGGATATCTCCTATCAGGGGACGTAATAAAACTCGTGGTACTTTCGCGATTAAATATTTTCACGGTTTCATTTTCTTTCCACAGTTTAAATGTAGCGTTACTCATCACTCCGCGAATAAGTAGCCTTCGTATCTGGATAATTACCACTATTAATGAATGAGGGATATCAATTATCATTGTTATGAAACGATTTATGTATACTATATGTATGTAATTCTGGAGTAATATTAAACCGAGTGATTCAATTATTTAAGTCCTTTAAGTAATTAAAAGTTTAAACGGCAGATATTGCGTGTAGTTGTTTGTACGCGTTCGCTTATCACATTTAGACAGAAAGTTTGGAAAAGGTAACGGAAAGTCGAAAAAGCATTTATAAAAATTATTAGAATCTAAATGGAAGAATATTTTCTCGGATATAATGAAAAGATTGGCATCTAGATATTTTAAGAGCACGCGGTGAAAATTTAATTGTTTTTTGTTATCCTACGTTATCAGTAAAATATATTTCATAATATAACACAAAATATGTATATAAAAAAATATATTTTTTAACATAGCACAAAATAGATACAAAAATCATAATAATATTCATTAATAAATTCATAATTCTTTCTTCAACACGTCGAAGTGTTCACATACTTATAGAGAGGAGTGTACGTTTAAAGTACTATTAGGTTTATCTGAGAAAATTTTTAAGAATTTTATACATTTGCAACAAAATTGAGTGGATCAAGTAAAAGACATCATATAAATTTAAAAAATTTGAAGACATTATTGCATAGGGTTTTTCCGAGTGTGAAAGGCAGAATGGTCAAGAGTGAGCGTCGTGAAATACTGAATGAATGAAACAGATGTTTAGAGAGTGTTTGGGCAGCTTCGAGTGACCTGGGATCATTGCTTAGATTCCTCGGAGTCCTGCGTGGCTGAAAGATAGAGCGTGAGTGAGTGAAGGGGAAATAAGGAAAGAAAGAGAGAGAGTGAACAAGAACGAGACAGTAAGATAAAGTGTGCGCGCGCGTGTGTGTGAGAGAAAGAGAGAGAGAATGGTAAGATAATAAGGAAAAAGGTTGGCAAGGGTGGAAGAACCGAAGGAGAAGGTCGAAGCATTCTAAGAACTGTCACCCTGCAAATTTACGACTGTTGTAGTTGTTACTGTCGTCGTTGTTGTCACAGTCATTGTCACTTTATTCATTTAGGAAATATATAAATGTACAATATTCGCGACGCGTCAATAAAAACGTGTACAATTTTAGTAACAAGTAAATCTCCAATCTTATTTATAACGGCATTTATTTCTTGACGTATTTTCCAACTGATGCACGATAGATTCTCTTTCCTAACAATAAATGCCTATGCAATTCATGAATCGTTCAGTTAGCGTAGACAATTTATGGGTTCTATAAATACCCACAGTCTGATCATTGTTATTCAGTAACACTGTTTCTAGGATTAGATAAACTGTAAAGAATAGATCTAGATCACGCGCACATCGAATATCAGAAAATGTTTGCCGATCAATTATTTTCCATTAACAGTTCGCCAGCGGCGCCAGATTATTTCTGGCAACAATACTTTTTATATTTTATTTTGTAGTATCCGAGGTGCACTAATGTTTGCCGATCAATTATTTTCCATTAACAGTTCGCCAGCTGCGCCAGATTATTTCTGGCAACAATACTTTTTATATTTTATTTTATAATATCCGAGGTGCACTAATTCAGCTTGGGTCAAATGTAACTCGGCTCCACCTTTCTTCTCACCGTCCGAATGTTCGCTTTCCAACTGTTAATTGCACGCGAAAGTTCGTACAAATCCCGACGGACGATTTTTCCATGGAATCAGCTCGAAAGAGATGATTCGCTTGGAGCAGCTTTTTCTCAGAGTTGATCAGGGACGTCCGGACGATCGGTCGGCAAATTTGTCCGAGTAAAAACGAGTCGCCAATCGAAACAGTTAATCGAGAGGTCAGAAGCAGGCCCGCGGTTCGACATAACGGCGTCGTTTCGCGACACCTTGATCTTTTCTGCACCAGTGCCAAGTGGAACGACTATATTTACCGCACGTACACACACGGTTCGAGAGACACGGGAGAGAGAGCACGCGGCTAGTTTCTGGTGTCGGTGAGTGGATAATAATGTCTGCGGATTGAATAAACCACCGGGTTAAATGGCGCCGGTGCATTTCGCCGCGGTGAAATGGGTCGGCGTTCAATTTTCTTGCGGATCGAATCCCGACGTCTGGCGTGCAGACGTGTTCTCTTATGCATACGTGTACGTTCGTGTGACATCTTAGTTCGTGAAGCAGAACCTCGATTATTCGGGGCAGACAAAACAACACAGATGTTCGGATAATAGTACAGTTATTAAACCGCACCTTTCAACTTTATTCACTTGTGCAGTAAATCGTTTAAAGTATTAGCTAACCCCTTGCACTATAATAACGATTCAGACTCGTGATAAAGATTTTATGCAACATCTGCTACATATGAATATTATTCATTTCTTCTAAATCGACATCACATTGAATTCTTTTGTTATCAAAGTCGAGAAACGGAAGTAAATAAAGACAATATAAGAAGCAGAAATTATCTGGCCCTATTAAAGAAAATATTAGGGACTGCTAATCAACTCAGCGTAAAAGGAGACGTAGTAACAATTGCTACAATCATTTCATTATTTATTTTTTTCACACCAATTTTGAATGCCAATTTAATGTACAAAATTCAACGTAACAGTAACGGCATTAATAACGATAATAATTATATTATATAATAATAATACTATTAATGATATTATTATATATAATTATAGTTACTATTATATTATTATGTTATTACTATTATTATAAAGCAGTGCAGTAATTTGGAATTGGAGGTATCGTTCAGAAAGCTTTTCAGCGATTTGCGCCGACATGCGTGGGCGTCACGCCTGGAATTCGCGTGACGCGAAAGCATTATTTTCGATCGTTCGCGTGCAATTCAGCGAGCTCGTATTTCGTCTAGCTCGACGACCTCAGGGTTTTTCAGCCACCGTCGAGACGACGACGGGACGCGACGGTTGGTAGACCAGAAAATTCATTTATTTATTTATAACCTTCGTCGGGGCATACAGTAGCCAAGAGAATACTGACAGACAACCAACAGAGTTCTAGAATTTTTCAAAACCGAGAGCTTCTCAAATCCAGACGACGGAATCCCCAAATAAACAGCCTCTTGAATAGATCCTACCTCAATCCTCCAATAGATCCTCGGTAAGACGACCCTTCGGCGCCACTTCCGGCGTCGCCACGCACACCAATCGGTCTTTATGGCGTCTTTCGGTGGAGTAATGGGGTGCGCAACCCTCCGTTCGAGACGATCGTTCTTCCTTGACTTCGAACTAACCTCGACCGCCCTATTTACGGTTCGACCGAACCTCATCCATTAAATTAGAAGTTTGCTAATACTCTTGTCTGAACTAGGTGTCCAAGTTCTCGAATTCAATTTAAGAGAAAAAGTTTCGGCGTCTAACGCTGACTACTTAACGATACTGTCGGCGTTCACTGCCGAAGAATTTCTGTGGACGTACGACGGAGATGCAGAGTCAAATATTGTTTAGGAGCACAGCAGAGCCTTACTGGATCACTTCAATGGAAAAATAATAATTTGTACTAGCAGTGATCATACCAGCAAATACCGTTATCGCGCCATTCAGTACTGTTGCGTTTAAGAATTGTTTCTGTTAAAACCATTAACCCTTTGCACTCTAAGATATAAACTAAGATATACTAAAGATATAAACTAAGATATACTAAGATATAAACTAAAGATATATAAAATAAATTGATTATTGTTTTTTTTCAATTTGAAACATCTTAAATTATGTTAAATGGACTTGGACTCCTTCAAATTTTATAATGAATCTGGTTGTTCATTTTGAAAGTGGCCTAACTCCATTCTTGGTGAGGAAACGCACATTCACTTAATAATTGTCATTATTTTAATAGGAACTATAAATTTAACGCCCTCAGATACACTTAAGCAGTTTGACTCATTAGTATCCTATACGTATATTTTTAGTTGCACTGAAACACGAACCCTTAAATACGTTAATTTAAGTATAAATGGACTTGCGCCACTTTCAAAATAAAGGGCTCATATAGTGTCGAAGTATCGACGAAATCCGAGTGCAAATGGCTCAAGTTATACAAATGATTTGTACCCGCAACAATTCTAAAATCTTGAATAAAATAAAATAAACCTGTCGAATACAAAGGTATAAAATTTCGCGAATTATTCGCATTGCAAACACTTGTTAAGAATTTCTCGGGATACTTTACTCTTCGCAGAAAAATTCTGTCGGACATTTTCCAATTAACTTTGGGAGGTAAAGGATCTCGGATAAACTCCAATTGCAGCACGCTGTAGAATGATCCTCGAACGTACGATCATCGTCGGAACGAGCAATAACGTAGATTTTGTCTCGGAGTGGTGAAACGCGATAGCACAGCGGAAAAAGTGAATCGGTTCGGGATGCCACACGGAAACCCGTGAACGGGCCAGCGTGCACCGTTTCATTCCTGGTACGCTGATGTCGACGCTTTGGAATGCGTCGATCGTCGAATCGTAGTTTCACTAAGGGGCTATCGCGTTACTCAGCAGCGACAAATTGCGGGTACGGGCCACTCTCAATTCCTGGAAACTCGGCTGTTGCTTCGATCCTTTCCTCCAGACGCCGTATAAATGCTAATGCCTAATTACCGATACGGCATCGATTAACTCCGGTCGGCGAACTGAATTGAACGAGACATCGTTTCTTCTTTTGCCAATCCTGATTATCGCTGAACATGATCGCTAGAATCCAGATTTTATACGTTCATAATGAAACTGGGTAGGTAGAACTTCAAACAATGAGAATATTGAAACAGAAAGTATTAATTATTCAATAGAAAAAGAAATTTTGCTTGCCAACGATCAACGTAGATTTTATTTTGCGTAAAGGTCTACAGTCTAATGATCAGATTTTTCATTCTCTACTTAACTTTATATAATCATTCTTTTATTCTCTTACTTTGTTTATTCCTCAATAACAAAGGCACAGAAACCCAACGCAACTACCCTATGTGCTACAATAAAAGCTACGAGAGCGTTGATCGTACAATAGCTGCAGATTATGTTTCCAATTTGCTTCGAATGGAGCTGCGCCAATAGCTCAATTCCATTTATGATTTTTCAAGGCCGAGTGACTCCGAAGAGGAATGTCGAATAAATCATCCGAAGTTCGGTGCTCTAGCGCAAACACTCCCACAGGTAACAATAGAATGTATTCCTACGCTTCGCTCTTATCGCCTAATTGCAAACAAAAAGTAGCGTGTTTCGACTCGATCTCGCGATTTTCTCTCGGCAGGTACCCGGCGATCCTCGTCCGCGATCGTTGTCGGTTGATCGCGAGAGCACCGGACCGGCAATCGTGTCGACTCGATGCCAGCTAACGGGATCTGTAGTGATCAAGTGGGTCAGACGAGCCGATACACCGTGCTCCCGCTCTTTGTCTTCGCGATCAGACGTCCCGTCAAGGACTGGAAACCCGTCGCTTTTCGTGTTAGCACGTGTCGGAGGGTGAACGTGTCGGATCGTCAACTACGCCTCGAATTAATGCCCGCGATCGGGATTCCGGCTGCGTATCACTCGCGTGAATTATAATTTTCTGACGGAAGCATCGCGGAGCCGAGCATTTGACCCGAGAATTGATCTTCTTAAGTCGATTAAATTCAATCAGCGGAAACTGATCAGTTACAGTTCTCTACAAAAATTCAACAGTATGGTAATAGTAATAATAATAGTGACGACGGTGATAGTAGTAATAATAGTAATAACGATAATACTAATAATAGTAGTAATAATGTTGGAACCTTTTATGAGAGACGTATCGAAGCTTGATAATATTTTAGAATCTGATTTATTTTAATATGTCTTTTATTATAACGTCGGTTCCTAAGGCTAACTCGAAAGCGCGAGTGTACAGTGTGGAAAGATTTTCTAAAGAGTGTTCTGGAGTAATTGTTCTTATATTCTCGTGTTTTTTGGGTAGTAGTGGGCGGGGGCGAGGGATGACCATTTAGCCTCTTAGTAAGTGACGTTGGTTCCTGACTCATTCGAACTTTGGACATGGAAAGCAAGAGAAGATGACAAGTAACGCCGATACTGGCTGAGTTTATCTGTAATTCAGGCGTTCTGAGTCAGGGTCAACAACTGGTCATTCAACAATAACAATAATAGTAATAACATCAATAATGAAAATGAGAGCTATATAATTATAATATATGAAACAAGTACAAACTGAACATCCTGACTTCCAATAACAGTTTATTTTTAAATTTATTATAATCCCCAATGAAGAAGTCAATGTTCAGAATATAACTGTGAACCATATTGAGTATAAAAGAGCAACATAAAGAACGAGAAATTGTATGCTTCAATTGCAAGTAATAGAAAGTAAATAGAAAGTGCTTCTTGTCACAAATAATTGCAATGGATTGAAATTGACACGTTTCAATCTCCTTAACATTTCTACTACTTTAAAATGCACCTATTAAATTTTATTATAAACGCAGACGAAGATCGTCGACAATTCTTCTTGATATTTCATTTCAATTGATATTTCCTCGAATCTATCTTTCTCTGTTCAATTTTCCCCCGATTCGATCTCCCTCCAAATCGATCATCCTCTTTATCAACATTCCAAACAAGTTTGGAAGTTCGGACATCTCCGAGATAAATTCTCGCGAGTGTAACAACGCGAGGAAATCTTTTGTAACAATGGAGAACGCGTCAATCTCCCAGGACAATCCGACACGAGACAATGTTGCAGCATTTTGTAAGCTGGATGAACTTTAAATGAAATATTTCTCGAAATTCGAGACCGGGTTGTCGATGCAATTCGCGATATGGGATCGCGAACGAGCCGTGGAAGGGGGAAGGGAGGCGAGTGTATAACTGGCTGGTTAATAAATTGTTCGTTGGCAGAGGGTGGGGGCAGACAGCGAACGGTCGGCGTAATTAAACGAGAAACTAACGCGAGGACGATATTTCACCGTGCTCCATATTTATACTTGACTCGGAGAAATTTCGTGCGATTAGGGCGAACGTTCAGGATATAGCTGCTACCCTCTCCCACCCCGCTGCTTTATTTCCCACCCTACGACGCCATGGTTCTACGTTTAGCTTTACGAGGGCGCGGGCGCGGTAATTAGCGAGAGTCACGTACAAACGGAATTGTCTGGTTTCTTGATATCATATGCATGCGAAGCAATTAAGTTCTCTTCCTTTTTTTTCCTTTTCTTTATTTCCTTTTTACTTCTTTTCACATTTCTTTCTTATCGTCTCTCCTTCTCTTTTACTTTTTGTCATCCCTATTCTCTCATTCGTTGATTACGTAGGTAATAATTACATTAACCATCGTTCTGCAAACTTTGTAGAAATCAAATGGAAACAATATTTTGCTAACTGATAAATGTCTTCTAGTGTAAATTTATGAAATGTGCTATTACTTTCGATAAAACACGATTTCGACAATTTCAGCATTACACTAGTAATAAAAAAACAGGTTTCTATGTATTGATAATAATTGATAATGTGTATTGAGTAATAATTTAAAAAGCTATTTACATATGCATCTTCAGGGTCGAAACAGGACAATATCTGTCGTCAAAGATTACATCCTCTACACAAATACACGGGGCGTGCATAGAGTACAGAAAAGGGTCGAAACTTGTACCATTTCAATCGCTCGGATTGAATCGAAGAGTAAGGGTGCGGGGATGTTTCGATCGCTAGGAGAAAAACGTGGATCGAAATGAGAGCATTGAAACGGGTTGCTGGATCGACGGATCACCTGTCGGTCGCAGACGAGAAATCGGCCGAAAGCCGCAGAAAAAGATCGGGAATCCGAGGGGGAGCGGGTCGGACTGGACCCGAGACGGCAAAAACCGGACGCGAGAGCTCGGAGATTTCGTCTCGTTCCGCCGCGGATGGAATTGTTTTTCTTAGGCAGCAACTGGACCTGTAACGGGTGCTTCGACGTCTACGGACACGTACCAACTGATCCTGTTCATTCTGGGATGCCGGGGAACTTTCCTTCGCTCGGCTGCACCGATATCTATTCGCGGTCGTTCGATATTTCGATACGTACGACTCCGCAGCAATGAAAAGGTATCCATTCAACATCGCAGCTTTGTGCTACATTCCGTTTTTCTTATTTCTACTTGCTGTGCCATGCGAACGCCAACGATTTTCACGGGGCAATGATACGGAGATGATATTTATTCGGTCGAGTAAAAAACTCGCATCGATTTTCGATGTGTGTTGCAGTGACCGATGAGTATTGAGCAGCGTAAGATATTTCGTGGAATTGGTTTAATCGCGGCTCACTAAAAGCGAGATTTATGGTAGTAGAATTTTTTGCATAGTACCGTAGATCGGGATGAAAATTTACCAACTTTGTCACTTTTTGTTACAGTCACTTTTCTTTAAATTTAAGCTCAGAACCTCTAGCATAAGATAATGTTTCTGATTTTGTAGGTTCGACGCACTGCAACTACTGTAATCCTTTAAATGTGAGGTCATGTTTATCACAATGGCAATCAGTGTAACATTGTATTTATGAGAATGTAGAAGTTCAATATAGATACATCTAGCGTTGATCGTAAATTATCCTGTCATCAGCACGTAGAACTATCTACAGAAATAGAAAGCAGGCACGTGAATCGAACTTTCAATCGAACGATTCATTCAACCTTTAATTGACTTACTTTGAACTACACCATTGGTAAGGATTTCTAAAGAACTGCAATTTCTAACAATATTACCGTTCAATCGACGCACGCGACTTTCGTTAAATTTATTTCTGAACAAAACCATCCGGTCCGATATTCCGGTATGAACGCGTCTCATAGAATTTCAATTCTATTTAAATAATCCGTTCATTCGATTTACACGGTTTCCAACAGCGTTCAAATACTGTCCGAGTCTCCGCAACAATATTTCCCTTTGCGAAACAGACACACTGCTCATGTATCGACCGAATATCGTTACTTCCAAAAAAAAAAAATCGGGAGAACAAAAGCGTAGAATAAACAACCGGCGTAGTGTATGCAGCGGCCGAGCGGTGATTTCGAAAATGGAAGCGAAGGCGAGGTCGCAACAGCAGCAGCAAAAAAGCTCGACGAAAATAACAAATAAACTTTTGGACCGGTAGAAAAATACACAGGAATAAAAATGTAATCTTCGTCCGGATTACTTTTTATATTGGCTCGGCATTGATTCGTCGGCGCACACGCGCAGTTTTCGAATTCACCGTGTACGTACGTCTCCGTAAGTTCACTGCCGATGCCGATACCGATGCTTCGCGATGTCGGCCTCTGACAATCAGATTGACCGTTCCGCGATGTCCAAGGCTCGGGCTCCTGTTTTATTAATAGGACGCTGCCCTTCTCGATCAATCGAATCGACCGGTTGAGTCGCGTTCGCTCATTTATCGAATTTTGTTTCGTTGCTATCGCGCTATTCACGCTGTCGCGATAAAACTGTGACAATAGGCACAGCTAAAAGAGAAAATGGTAAAGCGAAAGTGCCTATTGTAGTAACTCTTTTCAGAAGGTATCATTGATTTTAGTACGATTAATAGCGTTACTTTCTAATATTCATGTTCGATGGATTGGTGTTTCTATATAACGTAATAAACACTGAAATATTTATTTAATATTGATAATATCAGTAAAATAGCAAAGTACGAGCATGTACCTATATGTTCCTTTATTAAGATATTTTTTAATTTAAACGAATAGGGTTTCAATGAATCACCGTTGCCAACTGTTACCACAACCATATTCGAATAAACATTTTTTTGTTGCTAATTGTTACTCGACAGTATTGGTGAGATTAGATTTATTAAGAACAATGTTCTAAGATGTAGAGTAGAATTTTTACATCCACTTTCATGTGCACTGTTTAGTTTTTATGGTGTTATTTGTGTTTCATTTGGGTTACAATTCAGGCAGTATTTCATAATAAGTACTTTTACTTTTACATCGATTATAATAAACATGAAATGCATAAATTTATTCCTGCCTTGAATAATTTTAATGAGTTATAATTAATTTACTCGAATGGTTGGATTCTTTTAACAGCCTCACTGATTTATGTTTCACCTACACATTCTTTTTATGATTATTTTTATTCTAATTATCACGCAGCAAATCCTCCTAGGATTTTCCTTCTTAATAAATGATTGTATAGTAGTTAGGATAGTTTTAGATATTCCGTGGCAATTAAATCTTTTCTTAAATACAAGGAAAAGCGAAGTTTCCTTGAATTTTCGATATTCATTAATTTCTCACTCGATGTTCCATGTAGAAGGCGACGGAAAGTAAAATTGAATGACTTGCACTGCCTCGAAAATTGATGCGAAACGATTAGACCAGCATCAGCGACCTCATGACGTTTTCTGAACTACAACCGTCTAACTACCGTTAAAGCGTAGAACGCCTCCAACCATGCACGTGCGAATTAAGAAAAATTTATAGTTTGCACACGGCTCTCGGAAATCTATTACAAGCATAGATCTACGATTCCGATCGTCTCTCTCGTTTATCGAATTTCCAGTTTCCTCTCCGAACGATGTGCGAGCATTCCTCTCTCGTTTCGATACCGTTACTCTCGACGCAGCACTTTCGATGATTCGATCATCCACGTTCCTCGGAATCCTCTTCAGCAACTATGAAAATGATCGTTGTTGCCGCGGTGGGTTAATTTCGATCGATACTACACTAATGACTTCAAAATTTCCTTCGATTGAAATTAACTCTCGCATTGGCTATGAACGTAATTGTATTTTGCCTTGAGATTCCGAGTTCATTTTTAAATAAAATTCATCTGCTTGACCGTAGAGAACAGATTCTTCATAATTAACGAGACTGTGCAAATCGTATACAACTGGTTTTTAATATTACAAAATTGTCGACTTCTTCTACTCGAGATGCGTCTGCGAACATGCGATCTCCTCCACTAGGTCAGCGGGGCCAATTACTGCGCCCTGTTTGCGGACTTTAGGAGTTTCCGCTGTTAAAAACAAGTTTAGCAATTTAACTAACATTTCTTAAGAACTTTAAAGTAGATTTCAAAGTTTCTTGTGTTAATATATATTTTTCCACGACATAAATATCGATTCTACCTTGAATATTAGAGGAAGGAAAACTAACACACCGAGCGTTCAGTTTCTTTGCACAGTAAATCAACTACTGAAATTGAAACTAAACACAAACATTTAAATAGACAATAATTCACTTTTCTGTAATTTTAATATATTTTATCAATACAATTATCATGATATTTTACCTAGAACGATTTATTTTAGTGAATGTTGTTCCTGATTCGTTCAGTGTTTTTCTAAGAGTTCAGTTGAAAGACATAATTTTTGCATTATTTCGAGAGCTTCCCTTTTTACATATGCAATGTTATCAAATAAATAGCGTATTAAATTTAGATAAGAAATCGTGTATTCATTGATAAAATTAATTATGCTTGAAAATAAACTAGAGACACATTAACTGGTTCCAATACTCTACGTCATCTTACATTTGATACTAAATAATTGCATTAATGTTTATTTGTTAACCTATTTGTTTAAACAAAGAGCTGTTTCACCCGTAAATCAGTAAATAAATAATATTAATAAAGTTGATACATTGGTGTGAAATACAAAATTATGAGTCCGACTGAATGAAAACATAAAACAAAAATGAATGGAACAATTCTGAAGAGTGTGCGAAGGTTCACGGTGTTTGGTTACAGTTCTGCGCGAGGTGTTCGAGGAAACCGAGAATCGGTCATCCACTGATCCGAAGGGGGAGCTCGAATTCGGCTTATGAACCGTTAAGAAACGTGATTTTACATGCTCGTAGGCCACACGATGCAGAAAGCATTCTGGCCGGCGCGGAGCTGAGCGTGTACCGTTAACTCGCCTCGCGTTCCCTCCACGTTTCATTACATAATTCTCTTCTTCGTCGCGGATCGCGGCACCGAGTCCGATTTTTCGACACGGTACCCTGGATACGCTTAGGTCGTGGTCCGGATTCCCCATGGATCCGCGAGAGTAAGTTAGGCTACTACGCTCGAACTAGCATCGTCCTCGTCCGGCTTCGGGAACTTCTTTGTGAAACAGCTGTTCTCCAACTATCGGAAACTGCGATCTTCCAATGTCCGAAGTTACGTTCGAACAAACTGCCATGAGCTCCGTTTGAATTTCGTTTACCATGCGCGCGTACATTACTTCAATTTTTCTAATCTTCTGTCCCGGAATTTTTTCATTTGTTTATTTCTGTGTCAATCGATTTCGATAATACACGAGTTTGGTTGTTCTCGTCTGCTGTTGCAATCTCTTTGCAAAGTGCGTAATTCACTTGTTGAAATACAACAGTTTTGTAAAATATATAATTTAGAAAAATATAATATAGTGAAAAAAATTAATTGTATAATAAATGTAATAAATACATGATATCGGAGTATATGACATTCTTAACTAGATGCTTGTTTTGAACGAGTATATTTCCCATGGGTTATATTCTGTGCTATGGCAAGTATACTCGACGAGTACAGTTACAGATTTCTATGCAAAATGAAAATTGTCTACATTAATTGTATAATGCAAGAGCTACAGAAGCATTTATCTCTTTCCTTAATAATTTGTATAACTTGTATAAGGTTGCAAATTCTTTATGTTTTCACTGTTTTGAGTTTTGCCACAAATGCATAAAATCCACAGCACAATCTTAACATAAAATGATGCCATTTCTCCGCGATAATAAAGACAGTTAACTAGTTTATTCCAACGAAGGTTCTTCAAAGAAATGTTGCACGTTCATTGCACAAAACGGGAATTGCATAAACAGTTAAAGTGCTTCTATTCATGCGCATAAAACTCGCAGCCTAGTCATAGCATGAAAGGAGTTTTAACCCTCTAACCATATTATGCTCTATTAAGAAATTATTATTATTATTATTATTATTATTATTATTATTATTATTATTACTATCTAGTACAAAATAATATAGCAGAACTTCGACTATTCGAATTCAAAATAGATAGTTTGATTCTATTTAGTTTCAATTAATTATTGACACAATAGGATAATATGATAGATCGTTTGTTCCAGATCCTTCTATACTTTCATCGTTATATTTGGAATAATAAAAGACCGAGGAACATCCAATTCTGTTAACCAAGGTTCTACTGAATTGATAATTTGCATAGAATTTTGAGCTTCAGACATTGTATCGAACTTTAGTTCCACCCAAGGCCAGTTGCACAGTCCACCGCCGGGAGCCATAATCTCCAGGGGAGGGCTGGCTCCGAGCAGCCGAGATTTTGGCTCGGTTCCCGGCACCGTGAATCGAAAAACCGTCCTAGCTGTTCTGTTTTTTGCGATCCATTAACCCAGTGCCTCGCGGCGCGAATCTGTTCCGCAAGTACCCCCTTCCTACCCCTGCATTCGAATAGTTCTCCGAGACAACACCTACCCTCGGCGATAGCGTCCTTCCCTCGCGCAACTGATACGAGGGAGCGTAGTAAACGTAAATGTACTCAAAGGCGACGTGATCGAAAAACGTGATTTCATTCTAAAAGTTATGTTCTTCGATTTAGAGAAGAATTGTCTCTTTTGCTACTCGTATATATTTCACGATTAATTATTTTACAATATATCAATGTATGAAATGTACCAATGAGAGCCTTTGAGATTCAAGAATTCCCCTAATTTTTCATCGTTTTTGAAGCTACCTTCTGACGCGATTAACATTGTTTTTAATTCGTAGAATCATTGTTATATTATCAGAATTCATTTGGAAATGTATTATTGTATAGATACTTTTAGCAACAAAAGTTTGGAAACTTTACATATCTTTAAGATATAAGAAAGTTTTAATATTTTAATAAATACACGTCTTATTGCATTAGAGATACATATTATTCAGAATCATATAACACGTTGTTTATAGTGCAGCGTTGTTTTATTTAGTGCATACGACGAATAAACAGATATAATAGAAATGACGTAAAAAAATGTGAATACGAAATGAAAAATAAAAAGATAAAATAGAAAACACAAACAACAAAAAGATAAAATGAAAGTAAAAATAGAAAAATAAAATAAGACTTAAAGCTTATATGAAAATACATATAGTTATTATTTTTGTTAACACAATACAGATTTTTATACTATGTTAAGGAAGATTATTAGAACTCAAGAATATGCATCCGTGTAACATGTTTCTTATGTTTTGTTTTGCAAGGATCTTCCCGGGCAAGAATTCGTTTAATTATACTTCTTGATGCAAGCTTTCGACAGACTTGTCCTATTTTTGGCTGCGCAAAGTTTGCGAGTTCCTCTTCTAATATATGTATCTCTCTTGAAATTGTCGGCGAAGTCTACGGAGCTCTGTAAAAATGACAAGAGCTTCCCTTCTGGGGACCGAGAAGTTCAGCGGGCTAAATTATTCCAGCTCCGGGAAAACGTTCAGGAAGAGTAGATCGACCAACGTGTCGGATAACTTTGGAGCTATGTTCTAACGTCTACGATTTTTGCGAAGTGTGCTCGCTGATCTGACAGTGAGGTCGGCAACTGGATCGTGAATCCTCGCGAATTGGTGGAAACGGTGGAGCGCCATGGAAATACGGGATTGTTGAACCATAAAAATGCCAAAAAATTGATATTTCTGGTATTTAAAATAGATCAATACTACTTTGAGAATTATTTGCTTTGCCACATTAGAAATTGCTGTCACCCCAAATAAGTTGGTATTATTAATGCCAAAAATATTGAAATTGCTAGTATTTAAAATAGGTCGACATTACCTTGAAAATTATTTACTTTGTTACATTAAAAATTGCTGTCATCTCAGATAAGTTGACATTGTTTATATTATCAAGCATCATTGCAAATCACGTTTTAGAATACATTGTCCGAAGAAGTTATTTCTTACTTTCATTTGAAATCAAATTCTGCCAGATACGACGCTGGCATATTCGTGATTTTGCCGTCGTTAGAATTTATCGCGACAGTCGATGTACAGGTTAAAGCAGCTGAAAAGTGTCTCCGGGGGTCGTTAACTATTATAGTCGATTGATTTTCTAATTGTAAGTGTACAAATTCCGACGCAGCTTCCAGGGCAAGTTCATCGCCCTCGTTAGAAGAAATGTAACGATGCTTAATTATGCAAAGTCCGGTGGCACGGCTATTAGAGGAATTTCTCGGCCGCCGATTTCAGCGAGTTTAATTGCCGAACGTGTTAGGCGAGTTTCGAATCCGGAAATGGAGAATCGGGCGTTGTGAAAACCTGTCGATTCTTCGGAAAAAGGTGGGAAAACCTGTCGACTTGTCTAGAAAAAGTTGGGAAAATCGTGCCGATACATACTGTATTTGCCAGACCAGCAGCTGCCGCAGATCAGACCAACTTTCCCGCCCATTTTCCTCTTGGTCCAGGTTCTCTTGATCGCGGCAATCCGCTTGTTACCTCTCCTCGCGACAGATTCCAGAACACGGTACACCGCACGCGGCCACGCGCGTGTCATGGGTCCGTCATGCGACTTCTCTTCATTCTCTTTTTCTTCTTCTTCTTCTTCTTATACTTTCTTCTCTTCTCTTCTCTTCTTTCTCTGTACCGACCGTAGAGCACACCGTTTACCGTTTCATCAGCCACGGAAGCACTCGGCACGAGAGCAAACACTAAAATCTAGGAAAGTTTCCCGATTTCGAAACTTTTTCTTCCGGCCAGCACCAACTCGACTGTCTAAAACTGTCCTCAGATACCGAGACAGCTCGCTTTCACACCTTTCACTCTACGGATCAACGGATTATTCGCAATGATACCCGCTGAGACTACACCGCGCCGCGTCGGTTTATGGCTGCTAATGCACTGCTATTGTTTGAGAAACTTCGGCCGATGAAGGGAGGAGTGTATTAACGTCGCGGTAAATTGTACGATGTCACGTGGGCTCCTGAAATGGGAAACTTGTGCGAAAACCTGCCATTTTTTCAATTGAGTGAGTCATTGAATAAATCGTGTAGCGGTTCTTAACACGTCACTAGTGTACATAGTTATACTTGTCGTATTGAATACGTTGTGTCCTCTTAATAATATATGATTAAAATATCGCCAAAGTGAAGCTATAATTCTGTAAATATCACGCTATGTACTATAATTGTCAATAATTATATTGGCGTGAAAATCGTGGAAGCTAGGCATTTGTGGCGTCGGTGGCGTACATGTATTAACAATAGAATAGGATTTTTGTGAAAGATTTGCAAGAAAGGAAACAATTTTATCGAATGGAACGAGCACGCGGATAAATAGATCATTGTTTTTAAGAGAAATAGAGATTGGGTAGACAGAACACGTCTAGGAACACGTAACATACAGTAACGTTATAAAAATAAGTAACACGATAGATTATATAATATAGCAGAGGGAATAAAAGATATTACAAGAAAATGAGATTTTGAAGGAAGAACAGTTATTCAGACATGTCACGATTTAGCAATATTTCATTTAATCATAATCCTCGGATAGGCCATATGTTCTTAGCAATTTATTCATCCTCCACTCGAATATGCAATTCACGGATCAATAAAAATGCTATTACGCCGAAGTGACTACGAAACCGCAATCGCCCTAAAGAAATAAATTTGTAAATGTGTCCAAGAGGCTAGTAAATAAACTGTAACGAGGTTAAAAATATGCTGTATCGCGGAAAATGAGCTGCATTAAAACTGTGTTAAGAACGCGATACACCACCGATCTAAAAAAAAAAAACTTTTAATCATCCGACATTGTGTTAAGAAACGCCATTAAAATTTCTCCGAGGAATATTCTCAATTCCGAAAGCTCCCACACCAGCCCCGTTAAAATTATATGCGTTGCGCCGGGGCGATGTCTTCGCAAGTCGGAACAAAGCTTGCGTGTGAGAGCTCCGCGACCATAATTTTGCAAACAGAAGAGCCTGCGCGCGCTGCGAACTTAGTTCGAGGCGGAGCGTATTCGTAATCCGCGAACAACAAAGAGAAAGAGATTCAACGGGAGGGAAAATGGTGGCAGTTTCGCCGATAATCCGCGACCAACTTGCCGAGGAACACCGATAGATCCTTGAGGGGGATTCCCGTCGCGAGAGTGTTCCGATAATTTTACAATTCCACGTGTGTATTGAAGTCGACGAAGCGGAGAAAGAGGAAGAGGGAGGAGAAAATAAGGGAAATTATTTACGCAACGAGCAAATCGTTCAGAAGCGAGATTTTCCTGTTTCCCTGGGAAACTCTTATCGACTCGAGCCTCTTCTGTTGCGAGCTCTCGATTATACAACAAGGATTTTAAATCGAGAAGTCGATCCACGATTCTGATATTTGCTTTTAGTTTCTATTGCCGGGACACTGGAATATATAAATTTCGTCCTTCCGAAGCATTTTTCAGAGGCGCTCGCGAAGATAAATTTCGAACTTTATTTAATTTAAGTGATAAAGAAAAACGAGACATTTCTTTAACGATTCGCGTCGTAAGAATAAATATACTATTTTCTGCGATTTCACTAAAATCAATCGAGAGAGAGTGTACTTGGAACTATTTTATAAATATTTATAAAGAGGCTTGCAAACAGTTCTCACGTTCAAATAAAATTTCAGACGAGGATTAATGTGTTTAAACGCAGTAGAATTAACAATTCATTAGCAGTACGCGCATTGTTTTACATGCATTAACCCGTTCCATTGCAAACAATACAATTCTTTCATAGGAGTTATTAAGTACAAAGTTCTCTGCTTTAATTTTAATTAATTTCTCAACGAGTACATCCGATAATCGCAAAAGCGACTTAAATTTGCGAATGGATTTTCTAATATTTAATAACTGCATTTGAATGGTAAATAAGTGATACCAATATTTGATTGTATCAAGAAACATCTTTCGTTTTAATTATGTCACATGAAATCGATAAATAAGCACATCGTTCGTCCGTTTTCGTTTCCAAATATGAAGACCAAAGATACATAGGAAAGTGTAGTTGTGAGGAAAAATGAACTATCGGTTTTCGATTAACTTTTTCTATCTGGTCGCGTGCAAAGATTCTGTAGAATGGAGATTTTGTATTCTGGAAGCGACGTCGTTTATATTTTCGTAGCAGCGACATATACCGGTAATTAACATTCTCGAATATTTTTCGATCTGTTTCAGGTGTACTATAGTGAAAAAATATTGCGATCGAAATTTTTAACGTGCTTTTCGTACGTGCTCGTATCGAGATACCGGTCATTTTAGTCGAGGAATTTCAGTGATTTATTGGAGTGTAGGATGAAAAATGGATTAAGCGCTCCTTATCGAGCGGAGGGAAGGAAATTTTAATTGCGGTGTGGCCGAGGTGCGTGACCGTTTAATCTGCAAAAACAATTTACGCGAAGGGAAAGAGGGTCGTGGAACAGTTATATACAGTGAAAGGTTAAAAAGTCATCGCGAAATTATATTGAATCGAGAGTCATGGAGGAAAAGAAAGAGGAAAAGGGCGAGACGGAGCGAGAGAAAGATAGGTAGATAGATAGATAGAGAGAGAGAGAGAGAGGGAGAGAGAGAGAGAAAGGTGGGTCAGTGACCCCGCGTACATAACAGGCGACGCAAGCACACGCAGAACTTTGATCGATGCGTCGATCAAGATTTGCAAACAACTGTAAGGA
This sequence comes from Augochlora pura, assembly GCF_028453695.1. Lineage (NCBI taxonomy): Eukaryota > Metazoa > Arthropoda > Insecta > Hymenoptera > Halictidae > Augochlora > Augochlora pura. The sequence continues at coordinate 16,527,673 of NC_135773.1, read as the reverse complement.
GACCCTTCATTTTGATATTAATAACTACGAACCATGAACTATGTCACCGTCAAGTTCATGGAGCCGATGATTGATACTCTAGAAACTCTTAATGAATTAACTCTTGCTAAGACAACCTCGACCCCGTTTTAATGTTTCTTTTTGAAATTAGAGTGATACCGCAGAATCGACTCACATTTATACTGTACTGTAATATGATAAAGATCATAGCTACCATCTGATTCTCTAACAGCCTTTAGCTCATTACTCGTGCTCTATAGCAATTTCAGCTTCCCTATCGCGGTTATAAATTTCACTTGTGGCTTTGAATATGTTATGGATACTAATTTCCATTTTAAACGAATTCCTCCGCGTTTAGTGGTAATATAATATTAGAACTACCTGTAAATGCTTGTAACACATTTTTAACACGATGACTGCCACATCGGTGAACAACAAGGACAACTTCTTTCATAATGTACGAATAGAAAAGCAAGATTTATTGCATCAATTACTTTTATAACCATCGCGCAACTTGTAAATTCTTAGAAACTCTGACCTATTTAATAGATTACAACCTAAAGTTTCAGTATCGAGTTTGATAACGAAATGTCGCCCACATGAAACTGACGCAGTAGGTAACGTGTTCGATGATTAGACTACGTTTCTCTTTCCATTCTCGTACTTTATCTTGTAAAAATCAGAATGAGACGAAAATTTCCTTCGTCGACTAAAAAATGCTATTAGACCTTAACATAACCATGTTAATTCCCACGTTTCCTTGCATTTTGCAAAAATACACGCGTGATAAATGCATAAAGATCCGATGTCATTTTACTATTCCAAATACCTTGTCTCAGTCTATAAAAATTAAGAATGCAATAGAATTTCGATTAATTGAACAAGATTTTCCTCCACCTTTATTGTTTATTTTTTTATTACTCCAAACAATAAGGATGAGACCGTAGAAGGACCACGAACAAACCTCGACCTAATATATTGTTAATATGATAGTATTGTCCAATATTTTACTTATCATTATCAATATCAATATTATAATTATTAATATGTTAATAATCACAGGATCAGGTAGCAGGAATCAATAACTAATTGTTTAGACTTTTTATTACTCGAAATAATAACGATGAGGTAGAAGAACCTTATATTATCAAAATGATGGTATTATCCAATATTTTAATTATCATTATGAATATTATAATTATCAATACCTTAATTATCACTGTCAATATCATAATTACCACTATGATAGCAGGTATCAATAACTAATCGAAATAAGAAGAATTGAGCTATCAATTTTGCATTCGGATAATCGAGGTTCTATCGTAACTGTAAGTAAAATCGTGAAATGCTATAAACATTGGAACTTTAATTCACGGATCGTTGGTGCCGGATCAAGGGACGAGAGTCCGACGGAATTCGAGATCCTCCTCGGATAAGATTCTAGACCAAAGAGACCTGTCCATGTTCAACTAGTTCCTAACGAACGAATTACAACGACCCAGGTGAGGCGAGCCGAGCCGAGTGATGGAAAAATTCGAGGCTGCCACGATGTAAGTGGAACGCGAGCCTTGTATTTAAAGACGAGAGTTCAGACGGTTTAATGGTCGTTATAAATTTCGTGTCGCGTGTATCGTAACCGGCTCGTAAACCTCAGCGACCTTGTTCGAAGGCAGATCGTTCGAACGCGGCTCGATCGGACAATGGTCTTTCGTCGCCACCGAAAATACTTTTCCTGTCACGCGATTCACTTCTGGCTATGCCATACCGGCGCGAAACAGGCCCGAACTCGGAATGCTAACCTCTTTCACGGACGATTAGGAATCTCTCGTCGTTAAAGACTTCGAGAAATAATTTATGTCTAGCGCACGGCTGCATTTATTTCATTAGCTAGACGGCAGATCATGAATACCATTCTATTTCGGTTTGGAACTTTGGTTTATTTGTACTTTGGTGATTGCGATGTTGCGAAGAGAAGACACGCCAGGTGATCCTAATTGTAATCGAAATAAAAATTCAGCAATTTAAATGAAATCTTGACACTGCTATATATGTACAGATTTGTCTTTTTAGACTCAAGCATTTTTTGATCGACAATTAAAAGTCGTGCAAAATCGGAACGAACGTGTTTTTTCTTTTCGTAATTTTTCTGTGACAAAATGTATCTTTCGGTGCTCGGTGCATACCAGCGTCGAAGATTGAGAATTGTAACTGGAAAAGCGCTTCAACGACTGCGAAATAACACGTCGTACATTCGAATCGATTAAGCCTTTTATTGTAAAACTCGGTTGGAAAGTAACGCACGAAAGCGCAGCGAAATCAACTCGAACCGGCTTTGCAAACGCGGGGAGAATCAAACTCGGGAAATAATTAAGCACATTCAACATTCGCCGGGGATTTGTCGAAAACCCCCGTCGTTATTAAAAGTTTCGAAAGTTCCGATGGTTCGAATATCCGCGAAAATTATATTGTATTCCATCGTTAGAGGTCCAGCGCGAGATGTGGAAAATGTGGGAAATTTCGACGTTCTGTGAAAACATTTAAAAACCCGAACGAGAAAAATGGCAGATTTTCGGGCGGAAATACCTTCGGAAAAAGCGTGAAAAGAATTTTGAGAAATTCCATGGGACGGTATCCAAAAGATAGAACAGGATATCACACATAAAAAAAAAACACTGCGCTTTGAAAATTCACATCGACGGATAACACTCGAGAGTAAAACGAGTCGACGCACAGAAACTGTCACGAGAGATGGCCGTCTGTAGATCACGATCTACGCGGCGCGGATCGATGGTGCCGTGCGGAGCGCCATCGGCTGACTGACTGCGTATCTCCGAGAATTGTGTGCTGTGCGCTCTGCGCTCTGTATTATGGTCGCCGTATGGGGATGATTCAAGGACCGCTCTAATTTTATGGTAGGCTTATTCTCATTTTTCAGCTTGTTTATTACTCTCATTTTAAATATCATTTGAAGCAATTATTTTCTCGATTACCACGACTATTTTATTCTGTTTACGTTAAAAGCTATATGCTGAGGTCAATTTTATTTCGTGCCGGACCCGTGAGAATATCCTCCGGAATAATTTTTTATTCGACATGAAATAGCTAATAAAGTAAATAATGATCAATCGGAGCATCGAATTGTTTCAAGCTGTTTTATTTTTCTGTTCGAGGTAATATTGTGAAGCTGTTATGTTGAAACCCGGATGGATCGTTTCTAAAGTAATTTCTCATTCGAGTTACGACAAGATAATAATTAATAAAATCAAATTATATTGATTCGACATAGTAAATCCGACTATGTAGGTCATGTTACTTGTATTTGAGAAATTGTTCGCAAGAACTATTTTATTTGATGCAAGACTTTCATCTCTTAACTTCTTTCGTAATTATTTTTATTTAAGAAATCGTTTGTAGGATTTATCTTGTTTGATGTGGAACCTTCGATGATAATTTCTAAACCTAATTTCTCATTCGAGTTAGGACTAATAGAATTGAATACAATGATCTCGAATAATGAATTCTTTCACGCGGGTTGGTAGTTCTATTTTACAAATTGCATATTAATTCCAATTTCATTTTATATTATACCCATATTAGGTCTACCAGAAAAATGTGTCCGCTAATGTCATTTTGTTTGCGACATAATATTTTTCGTAAATGATATTCATAAATCGCCATCAAGCTGGTAACAGGGATAAGTTACGATTATATTAAATTATTATAACAATACAATAAATATAAGGTGCCGACAAAATTTATTGTTTTCTTTCTTTTTAATAACAGATAGAATTTTCCGGTAGACCTAATACTATTTCCATATTATATTTCACTCGGGCGAAGAGTAAAGCAGATAAAAACGTGATCGGGTCAGAAAAGACTAAAAAAAAAACCCATCGAGATTATATTATAGTCAGGCCTTAACTATATTTTATTGAAGTAATAATGCTTGCGACTGCCATATGCCAGGGAGAAGGGCCATTGGAGTGTCTCCGTCTCCCTTCCATTGCCGGCGTTGTTCTTTGTTAAATGGGAATGTATGTACAGCGAGGGAGGAGGGGCAAAGCACGGACCTAATCGGACGCAGCGGAGACGTCCGTCCACGAGTCTCCCTTTTGTCGTCGGAGCCGCGGTAGGTGTCTCGCCATGGGTTTTGAATAGCACGCCGGCTTTCAATACCGAATAAAAGTTCTGATATTTCGATTGTTTACCATTCGACCAGTTGCCGGTCTCTCGATCATGCTGCTCGACACGCTTAACGTTCTCTCACGATTCTCCCACTCTCTCGTTTCTACCCCCTCCTTCAGTATCCCCCCGCAGTCTAACGAGTCAGAAAATTTAGCTTTTCTCTGTTTCGTATCCAATGCTAAAATATAATACTATTTATTTTCAGAACATGTTTACCGAGATGACGCTGCTTTTCTAGGGATAGGTATAATAATGTCGCCTTTTGCGCGCACTAAAATATAATAATGCGTATAATGAAATAGTTTAGAGTATATAGATAGTTGAAATAACCTGGCTTCAGTAGAACAACCACTGTTTGAACTGGTATAATGCTAGATTAAGTATCTATCAAGCAAGACAATAAATAATAATTGATTTCCACAGGGTTGCATGTGAATCATTTTAACCCTTTGGGGACGGAGACACTCGATGGACGAGCGTCGCTGTGGACGACAGGTATTGGAGCACGCAGTGAAGAAAATATTCATGTCGCACGTTTGCGTTATAAAAACTAAAGCTTTATTCAAATAAGACTTCATTGCTAAAAGTCTAATTTCATTGAGAGGCAACTAGACTTCTTAGGTTAGTATCTCCATGCGTATCTTACCGTTTAGAATGACAGACGTACGCAGCAGCAGCACGAGAATTGGGCGGCTATATGCCGACACTCGTCCCCAAAGGGTTAAAACGTTTGAACAATAAAACAGTTACGTACAGATCTTTTCAAAACTGTGCAAGTTTGTCGTAAAACTTTAACCAGTTAAGTGTGTTTGATGACTATATCCGTCATGAAGATGTGATAAAATTTTGCGTCATGACGATCATATTCGTGATGCGTAAAATCTTGTTACAATTTAATATTTAAATTGTAATTTTGGCGAAAATTATATTATATACGTAAATTTTAATATGTTTAGAGGTTAAGACGAAATGAAAGACACAAACGATCGTCACAGTTAACTGGTTACAGAAGTTATGTCTCTTATCCGCTCTAATCCATTTCTGTAGGGTGACAACACTTCTTATGTATGTAGATAGGCGTTTCCTCATTCATCTGCATATAATAATTTTAAAACTGCAGCATGTACGAGAAATGGCTGGAATAAAATAATATAATAGTTTCTGTGCTTTTCATGATCTTATAGAAATGCCAACAAATTTTTGCTTCGGTAAGATTTGAGATTCGACGTCGTTCCAATCTTTTCAATATCAAGTTTCTGAATTTTAGCGAGCTTAGACATCGGTTAGAGCGCGACTCGGAAGCGAGCAAAAGATAAATGTGCCGGCTAAATTGAGTTCAAATTGACTCGACTGCGTTCGCGATCCTTCGCCGCGATCTCAAAAATTCTTTCGAACAAGATCGCGAGACAGCAATACCTAGAACAAAGAGAAACCGGGTCGACCTGCTAATTCAGAAAATCGCCGAGCGATTTCCAACGAGGCAAGAAGTTGTCCGCAAATTGGAATACTCATCGAACGATTTATACCATAACAGGTGGCCTGATTCCTGCGTGCTCAAGTAATTTCATAGTTTCTCTCCTAACGGAAGAAACTGCTGGTAAAAGCGGACACCGCCGTGCAGGAAATATAGATCGGAATCCCGAACCGTTGCTAGACGGCAATAATCGATCAGTTTCCCGGAGAAAACGTGTAAATATGATCCTCTATAAAGACGATTCTCCGCAAGTTATATCCGATCGAAGTCGGTCGTTGCTGGTCGACCGGAAGCGAATGCATTCTATAAAACATCTGAAACGTTTCCGGCTCATGCAATGCAGCTTTAAAACAATTACGCGATCAACTTTCGGACGTCGCCTCATTTTTGTTATTTCAATCCATCCAGCAAAGTGTGATTTATACATAGCTCCGTGTTTCCGTTGAAATGCTGGATATTTTGTTGTTTCAATCGATACAATTAATAAAGAGTCGAACGATTCGCAGAGTCAACCATCAGAGATTAAACAAATCGAAGTACGCCGAGACTGTTAATTATTTTTAAAAATCTGTCGGACCGTTTATTTTGAAAGTGGTGTAAGTACATTTTTTAAAAAAATGATATATCACGTAATTCATGCTTAATTTAATGTAAATTTTTTATGTATAACTAGTCCGTGTTTAATTTCTTAAAAAATTCCCATGTTATGTACAATTTAAAATTGGTCGGTAAATGAAATTGCATAATCATCGATTATGGAAGTGGTGTAAGTCCAATTGGCAGAGGTAGATGGCTTAGCAGATGGTTGCCGATCAGTAGTCTGTTATTTTACATTTGTTTTATATTGCGTAACATAATGTAGAAAGCATGATAAATTCATTTTACATAAAATGAAACCAGCGAATTTCGCAAATTTATATAACCAAATTACGTATTGATAAAACATTAGAATCATTGCCAGACTTCATATAATTTGCCTACATTTTTTAATAAACAGTTATGTTCACCTAGTTTTCTCGAAACAAGAGACAATGGACTTATACCACTTTCAAAACAAAGGGTCCATATAATGGTTCCAGACAGTCACATAATTGAATTAGCTAATAATATCCCTAGGATTTTGTACTTTACCGAATTCTATTTATCTAATCTCAATTTTTCTGGAGTAATTCTTATAACGCCAGCGTTAAACGCTTGCTTCTCTACCATTCGAATCTTGTCGAACAAAACGCTGTCGATCAGGACTACTGTCAAAGATTTTATTTATTTAGCATCAACATTTTATTTGTGACAATAAAATAATAATAACATTACATTCGCTATTAAAAAAGTATTAAGAACAGGAAAACTGAAACACAAACTTAAACATCATAGTTTCGGATAACATTATATGTAGAATTGACTGTTTTAAATTGATTAAAATCATCGTTGAAGAGGTCAAAGTGTTAGCCAAAGTAAGAATTATGTTCGAAGGACCAGTGCCCAGAAATGATACAAGAGGCACAAGAATTAAATTTTGAACAAACGCTGGAATATATCCGTTACCTTAAAAAACATTTAGACTTCTCGGCAGAACTCTTCGAAGTCGCGTAGTTCAAGTTCGCAGGCTGGAAATAGGAAAGGAAGATCAGGAGTCCGCGAACGACCTTAATTGGCACGGAATCAAATGGCAGGGCATATTTCCCGGTCCAAGGAACGGGATGAGAAGTTTGAAAGGAGATTCCGGGGAAGATAGTGGGAAAACCGAGAGGGGAAAGGGAGAGGGAACGAGAGAAAGAGTGAGAGACAGAGTAAGAGGGATGCGCGGTAACATCTGCAGGATTTATTTCCGGGCTAATAAAAAATTCAGCGCGTTTCGGACTTCCAGGTGTTCGTTCCCTCGTGATCCGGATAAATGTGGCCAGGTCGGATAAATACGAATCGGTTTTTCCGCGATATACTAGTCATTTATTTATTCGCGGAAACCCGGATTTATCGCGAGCTTGCTGCTCTCTCGCCGCGAGTAGAAAGGTCGCGCTGCCGGAGAGGGTGTCCCGAAATGAATGGGAAGCTTATGCGACCGTTGTCAACGCGTCGAAATCGCCCTGGAACATCGATTTATATGGCAACGAAAGAAAAGTGGTTTTACTGTTCGGTTGAATCGCGCTGTTCGATCGAATTGCATTCAGTAAACGATTCAAATAGATCACCGCCAAATTTCAATCTTGAAAACGTCTTGTGCTTTAAGAATTACATCAATACTGTTCCAACTTGCATGACAGTCTCCTGCCGCCAATCCTGAACAGGTTGATAGGGTTCAATGTTATGATGAAATCTAAATTACTGTAATTATATGTATACTGTATATGATCGATTCCCTCGAAATTTTGTTTTAATAACGCACTTTTATAAAATATATAATTTAGTTCCATCCCATTCTTCGAAGTCGAAATAAAACTCTGTTCTCTTGTCACCGCTACTTGAGAATGTAAAGAAATGAGTACGCACAATAAATACAAATTTTAATTATCCCGATGATAATGTCTGGACAAGTGGTTATCTGTGGTAATCTCTATCGATACAATCTTAGTTTAATCTTTTTTTACATTTTGTTTAACCTCTCCAGGATGAATTTTGATAGTAGAGAACAATCTACTTGATGTTTTCTTTTTTATTTATTATCCATTTCATTTGATGAGGGTTTTCTGGCATTGCTATGGGATTTTGTAGCGAATAGTATTTCAACTGATTCTCAGTTTCTTTACAATTACGATAATTATAATTTTAATACACGCGCATTCATGAAACATATAATTTAATAAAATTGTGAAGTGTATATCCTGTTTCACCTGTCACGAAGGAATAGTAACAATTTGTTTTATCACAAGTATACCCGTTAAAATCCGTTAATTACAATATATGACTCGTTATTGTAGTGAACAAACGTACTTGTCGTCGCGCATAAATTAGTTAATAGGAAGTGGCACCTCTTATTTTATTTAAACAATTGTTGAGAGTGAGTAGGTCTGTGTGATTAAGGATCGTTTCTTAGGGCTTGATCAACAAGTGACAAAGATTGAGAAGTTTGTCCGGTCAGATAGTAATTCGAAGAGACTGCAACATTCGAGCGACCTACACGCTAATCAAATATTCTGCACCGAGGCTCAGTGAAGCATCGAACGACCCTAATGCCCAACTCGCGGACGACTGAAATAATTCTCGACGGAGGCGGTCGTAGAATTGATCCGTGGAGAACTGACAGGCGATCTCGCCGATTGATGGATTAAAAAGCCCCGTCTGAGCCTCTCATCGATATTTCAAGCCTCGAAATTCAAGGCGGTCGCATCGACCCTCGATGTGGCCTGCCACGAGACTGAATTATACAAACTGGTTGCTGAGTGCGAATTTCACCCCGAAACTTGACAATAATCGGCGATCGTGCGAATCGTGTTCCTCGAAAACCGACACCGTCCGATGCAAATTGATCTATGAGACAAAATGCTACGTTGGTGCGTATGAAACGTCGAACATTTATTATACGATCATTATATTATATTGTTATTTACGATATAACTTCGTTTACTGTCTTATCGTATATTGCCGGCGTCATATTTTGCTGGGAATAATTTGTCGAAATTCTGTATTTTTGTTATTTATTTTAAGTCTTTTTGTTTAAGTATGAATTCTGCGGATGTTCGTGTAACTTTCTGTCTAAGCCGAGTTTATTCATTCGAAAGAACAGAACCCCTTTGGAAATGGGTAATTTAGTTAAAATTTACTATTTCTATAAACTGCGGAGTTTAAATAATTTATATAGTTTGAAAAAGTAGAACGAATAGAGACGCAGTTTTATCTGATTGATTAATTAACGGGGGGGCCATTAACGAGGAAAAGAAGCTGCAGAGGCAGACTCGAGAAGCAAACGAAGGATGTAACCGTAGATAGGAACCGGAAGTATCGATCAGGTGAAACTGTAAAATGTTTGGAAGGTCCACGGCTAGTCTAGATCCCCTTTACCCTCTTTAACGAGGGTCGGGTAGCAAATTCACCGAAGGACCCTAATTAACGAAGGCCGGCTATTAGCCTCAGGGACCCGTTCAGGTCTCTCGGCAAAGCCTGAAGATGGGTTTACGGCGTGTCAATCAGCTCTGAACAGGTGTGGTTAAACCCTGTGACGCTATCGTGTCGCCCGAATCCGCAAGCCCCATCCCAACGACTTTCCTTTCAATTTATTCGTGTAATTAATCACTTATTTCAAAGTTGGTGCACGTCGAGTGACAGCTACTGCAATACCGTCGTAAAAATATGTCATCGATTAATCTTTGGTCGACGAACTAATTTTAAAATTATACGATTAACAATACTTATTTAGACCTGTTATTTCACTGAATTGCCAAAAATTGAGTAAGAAGATGACGGTTAACTCCTTTGTCGTACTTTAACGAGTCAGATTCGTGATGGAGATTTCTAGTAATAAGCTGTTGTGTATAAATGTTCATCCGTTCCTTTAAGTAGGAGTCAAATTTTATTCTCTTGTTACTAATATTTAAACATTCGAGTAGATGTAAGCACACAATGAATATAAAATTCCTTTTCCTTTTAAGAAATTGGAGCGATCGAAAAAATTCTTATCATAGCAATTGTAAAGAGTTGTACGGCAAGGTGTTAATGTACTCTGCGTTAAAATGACACGGTTATTACAGTCCGAGGGTTGACACTACTCTTACCAAAGGGTACGAAAGGCTCTTCTAAGAATTTAACTTAATATTATTTTTTCTCTATTGAATTTCATACTTTTCGTATGACGATTATACAGATGAAAACGTCGACTATTTTATCGGTTCCCCAGTCATTTTTAAACGCCAATTGCACGCTATAAACATCAGTGCGATCATAGAATACGTATAATGTCCTGCTCCAATGTATAAACTAATACGTATATAAATGACTTACAGACTGTTCATCAATAAGTAATAATAATAGTAATAATAAAATCAATTTAACAAAAATAAATGTGTACAAAGATTTATGAAAAATAGCATCGATGATTTGGAATTTCGTATCAAATACACTTCTCTTTGCAGATTATTTGATATCTCCGAAAGCGGTGAAGTCAAAAGTAAAGTACCAGCAATGATTTGTACTTCTTAATTGAAACAGAGGAGTATATGGAGCACTATCTGCTCGAGTGGTCTACTTACAGTAATCAGGAATTAAAAGTCACTGCGGCTTTTGTCTGGAATTCTTCCAGCAGCGTAATTATGTTCGCGTAGGGGCTGGCAACATTAATTTCCTGCGGCCCCGTATCCCGGCGTTGCTCGCGGTCGCTTCCAGCCGCGTCGAAAAGAAGAAAGCGCGCGGTGCGCGACAACGTGCTCGTGTCGTCCATCGATTGTTGGTGCTGTTGAACCCAGCGACACAAAGTGCGACGTACAACGACCGTGTAACGCGCTTAGCGCGTTATGACCGACCGCGTTTACGGCGCGGCAACGCGGTCGCCATTTCTGTGGCCGCCGCGCGCCGTGCCGATCAAATGCCAGCCGCGTTGCATAGATACCGATTTCTAAAGGTCTACGAACAGCGAACGGCGTCGCTACCCGTTTACGATACCGTCGTAACTGCTCGTCCGCCGTAATCGGATTCCGGGTAATCGATACGCGAAACTAAATGGTGGCTCGCTTTGCTTTTAATAGAATCAATTTCGTATGCATAAAAGCGCACTTTGGTAAATAGAAATAAAAATACTGCGGGTCGGAACAATTGTTACGGATTTACACTTAAAATGGCAGATTGCAGAGGGTTAAACCGGCAAGTTTTAAAAATATTGCATTTTAGCGTAGATTGGAATCGTAGAAAAATGAATACTTTCAGCAAATGTCAATCGTACAGCTGATTCATTTTAAAATAGCGTCAAGTGTGGAAGATCTCGAAAAGGTTGTTGCAAGCTGGATGAGAACGCAGATCGTAAGAGGTTGGAAACTCTATTATGTTAAGACGGCGTTAGCGCCATGCGTGGGTGGTCGAGACGCAGCCACCGCTCTAGGATCCATCCGATCGTTTAGGCGAAAGGATCGGATTTAATCGAACTTATGCGGATTATCCGGACGCAGTCGGCCGTCGTACGGATTCTGGACTCACGCGTCCGTCTCCACTTTTTTCCGTTCTCTCCGGCGACCTTCTCCTCGGTCTCGAACTCGTTCTCGCGATCCCGGTCAACGGACCTCTCTCTCTCCCTCTCTCTCTCCCTCTCTCTCTGCGCCCCTTTCCTCGCCCCTCTGCCACCACCCATGATTGTCTTTTTCTCGCCTCCGCCGAACGAGAATGCAGCCACCGTCGCTACATCCACTTTGATCCAGGCGTTTCGGTGTCCAAGCGAAGGTGAACGCACTTATTAAGAGAGAGAGAGAGGAGCCTCTCTCCTCTCGAACGAGACCGTTATCCAAACTTCTTGCATGCGAGACCCTCCCGAGTTTGTTTTCGATCTGCTGAGTTTGAACGCGGTTCACCGGCTGTGCGTCCGTAATTAATTCAGCGGTAGCTAGATGATTCTGTTCGAAGTCATCCAGTGGAAGTAAATTTATAATTACTGCCGAAATTTCGACGGTAGTTACGGAACCAGCCAGTCGTCTATCGCAAAAATATTCAATGATTCAAAGCGGTCTATTCATACTGCTTGTTTTTCCGTTAAATATGTAGTTACAATATTCCGTTATTGGTTCAGCGGAGTTCATTCGAAAGATAAGTCAGAAACCGACGAACAATTGTAACTACACCGGCTGGTAAATCAATATTTGCTATTAAAACAGAGGTATTATATTAAACCTTCTAGGTTACGCGCAATACTATATAGTTTCTCAAATAACGAATAAACAGTAGACGGTAATGGGAATACAAATTGGTAACGATGCATAATTGTCGAGTAGAAAAATAGAATGTATTGAAACTTCAGAGTCAATCGCTGTCACATTCAGAAACTGTGTACTTACAATATAACAAGATCTGTTGATCTTGTCCTCTTTCTAGAACAACAATCACTTCGATACCGCTTAAAGCGTAAACTGTCGTCCCAGGATCTCCTGTGTAATTGTATACTATTATAAAATCTTGCTGTTAATAAACAGCAGCAATCGGCGCGATCCTTAACGAGCTATCTTAATTACTCACTGGATCAGCAGTCAGCCGGACGTCTTTCGCCGCGTATATCTGGAAAAATCTCTCGTGGGAGGTGTCCTAGGAGAACTGTAACTGTAACTCACGTCGGTTCCGTTCCTCAGCATTTATTTGACAGTTGTCGGCCGATCCGAGCGCGAAGTTTCCCGCCGATCGATACCTCGATCCGGATCCGCGCGTGACGCGAAAATCTAATCCGGAGCCCCGAAGTAGATAAAGCGTGGCCGTGGGCGGTGTATCGGGAGTCTCGCGGATAAATTCGGGCTTATCGCGGGGGAGTGGGGGGGTCCGGCTCGAAAATTATCGCGGTCTGTTCGGATTTTCGGGGCACCCGGGGAACCGTGAATCGTTCCCGTGAAATTTTACGGAGCCCGCTGATCCCCGGTAACGTCCCCGCAAATTCTCGCACCGGTCGGAACGTGATCGGCGTTTTGGATCGGCCGCGCGGGTTTGTACAAAGTATGAGAAACAATATTCTTACAAAAAGGAGAACGCTTTCTTGTACGCCTCCAGGCGCGCTTAGAAGTTAAACTGGATATCTGAGAGAAATATTGCTTACTGATTGCTTTATATATACACACAGACGCACACTCGGAGACCTTAACGTTACGTAGAAAAATGAATCCGCGAGAATGATAGTGGCAACACCGATCCCATATATGATTTAAATATTGCTCCTCTAATTTTCGCGTACACGACGTAGGCTTCTGGTTACCTTGTGTCTCTTTCCGACTTTCGATATTAGGTCGACCTACGAGAAAATCCACTTTTGGAAGACGAAGTACGGAGACACAATCGCATACCCTTAGAGAACTTTCTACTGGAGTTCCATGTATTCAACGCGATAGTAATATGTATATCCAAGTGTTTAGAGACTCGCACGTTCGATCGCACACGTTTCGAGCTAAAATTTTGTATAAAAATTGTTACACGACGTCTACGACTAATATCAAATTTTATATACAATTTGTACCATTGAATCATTGTGAACGAGTGCGCGAGTGGCTGTGTTCTCCAAAGTATCACCGTAATATCGAACAGTACGTTCCGCGTGGTGAAAACGAACAAAAATGATACAGAAAGGGATATTTCACCAAAAAATTGGCGAACTTTGCACGACTCTGGCAGTGACATAATTTCTCAACTGAGCAATAATACCTTGTACAGATTCAGCTTATATATAAATACATTTACAGTGAACATTCGATCACACTTTCGCATCACCTTCGACAACTTCTGCCACGTGGAACGTACCTTCGTAAAACGGCATACAATTTCAGTGGATTATCGATTGCGATCACGTTTCCATAAACGCATTCATCTTCCAAAAGCATAGATCGTTCTCGAGGAGACCTAATATTTCAGATAAAACGTGCTGTCCAGAAATCGGTAAAAGTACACCGGTCCGTAAATCTAGCGTTAACGAACAGCCGGGCGCGACGATCTACCGATCATGCGAGTATTATGATCCGGTATTCGCGACCAGGACACTGTCCTTCCGATAACAAGCTTGGTCTGCTCCCTTTCCCTGACAATAGGCCCTAACGAGGGCCACTCGTACACGTATCAGCACCAGCTCTCTCTCTCCCTCCCTCTCTCTCTCTCACACACACACTCTCTCTCTCTCTCTCTCTTCCCCACACGTAACACTCTCATCTGTCAGGCCGTGTTCCAACTCGCACTAATTAGGTCGGCGCTGTTCGAAGCTCCGGGTTTCGCTGTTCGAAGCGAGCGATTAAGAGTGCGCCGCAACGATCGCTCTCTTCGACGTGATCGCGATCGATGGAGTGGCAATAGAGCGAGACAGGGGCACAGAGATCATCGGAAAGAGAACCGCGGACGCGGTATGCAAAGTTGGAACGCGGTCTGCGTTGCATCCGGAATCTACGACTGCATTCTTCCGGAACGACGCACAGTATCCCGGACGGTACTAGCTGGACGAAATTCAAAAAATGGTGTTAACGGTGATTCTGATTGTTTTTGCAGGATTCGATACGGAGTAACTTGCGTGCAGTGAGTCACCGTCGATGTCGTACACCTTGTAAAAAAAAATTCTGTTTCACGCTCCCCGATCTTGTCACGTTTCTGTCGGAAGCACTGTGCCGTGACAAATTCCTAGGGACTGTCCAAATTCTTATTGATGGAGCGACTATTCTGGTCTACTTTTACGGTTCGTTAACGATTACTGCGGACTTTTATGCGTTCGTAACAAAAATGAGTCGATCGAATACGATACAATGAAGACGTTGAAAGAGTTTTAAAATACTGTTAGACGATTTCCGGCTCAATAAAATAAGTAAAGAACGAAATCAATGACTGTGTAGCTCCTGTATCTTGCAATCAGTGGAAACAGTGTTCGTTTTGCATAAATATCCGCAGTCCGACGATTACAGTCCGCCAGTGAATTTATAAAATCTTGTAACAAAAGCGAAAGGGCAAAACGACGTGAAAAGCTTGGAAAAGTTTGCACGCTGGTTCACGAGGATCGAAGATGCTCGGTGTAACAAGTACAATGTTAGCACACGTGGAAAACCGAAGACATTTTGTTACGGTTCCTCCAGCCAGTGCGTCGAGTGCAACGATGCAGTCGTAGCCACAGAAGTTGCACGTACACTTTACAAACGAAACTTCTCGAATATTCTGCGTTGCCACGACGAACCGTTCCGGCGTGGTCTTAATTTACATATTCATAAACCGTCGATACATTGTTCCCTTTCGTTACATACTCTTCATGACAAAGCAGTCAAATTACTATGGATTTCCAATCGATTTACATTCGAGATCGCGAAATCTAGACAAACATTATTGAACGCCGCAGCGAATTTCGGACGATGGAACGACAAGGGTTGAGCTCGTAGTCTTTAGAGGGAGAAATCAACTGAACTACAGCCGCTCGGACCGGTTGCCCGGCATTAGCATCGTCAACGAAAGGGTCGATCGAAGTTCATCCACGAACCTCCACGCAGCAATCGTCCAGATAATAGAACACAGAACAACACAGGCCGTCCGTAAACGAACCGCAGGTACATTTGGTAGTGCGAGCGAGTCCATCGATCGTGAGACTCGGAGCGTCATCCGTAGGATCTCAGCTGGGCATAGTGGACGTTTTGGAACACGGCCAGTCAGTCAGTTCCTGAACACACCACCGGTCTTGAGGAGCCACTCACCTGTAGCCCTGTTACAAGCCTGCTTGGTCTCGATCAGCTCCTGCCTCTTGATCGCCTCGGAGATGCCGGTGCTGTCGATCGCTGCGGCCTTCTCCGTGATCGTGCCAGTAGTCGGCAGGATGCTCCCGGCGATGGTGTCGCCGCCAGTCGTCGCGCGACCGCTGTTCCGTGGACCTAGAACGCCTCCATGTCGTTCTTGGGCCACCGGGGTGGCAGGCAACCCTCGCCCCGAGTCCGCCATCGAGCCGCGCTGCTGTTCCTGGAGCAAGCAGGCGCTCGACAACAGGTCCCACTGGCGTAGTTTCTCTCGGTCGAGCTCGAACGGCCCGGAGGCGGAGCCCGACGCTGGCCCCGCCCTCGAGTTCGGCCGGCCCGGGGGAAGGTTGCCCTCCTCTAAAAAATGATTCGCATCCTCGACGCTGGCTTTCCTGTAAGCCTCGTTCTCAGAGTCCCAGACGTAGCCGCCGGCGTGGATCCTATCCATGGACAGGCTCTCGTAGGTCAAGTCATCCACCGCGTCCTCCTTATTGGCCCTCCTCTTCACCCGGGGCCTGTCGCAGCTCTCCTCCGAGAGAATCTCTCGCCTGATCACGCTATCGTTTACGTACGTAGCTCCCCGGGTGACCTTGTTCCTGCCTTTAGAGTCAGTGGAGGATATGGTTGGCCTGGGCGGGCTGTCCAGGTTGTCCAAGGACCTGGCATTCCTCAGGCTCACGCGTCTCAGACTCTCTCGCCATAAAGAATCTTGTTCCCAAGGATCCTCTGCGCTGAAGTTGCTCCCAGAAGCTATATTGCTGACGCTCTGCTGTCTCTCCTCGATCTGCGTCGGCTGCACGGTTGCTACCCTGTTGCTCCTGTTCCTCTGCTCTACCAAGTTCTGCAGACCAACGTCGTCCAGCAGACCTTCCAACGATCTCGATCTTCTGTGCGAACTTTGTGTCAGTTCGTAAGTCTCTCTATTGTTCTGATCGCTCGATTTGTCTCTTAGTCCGTGGGGATACAGGTTCCTGGTGTTGATCTCCGGAGAGGATATATCAGGCAGAGGATCGGTCGACTTCACCCTCCTTAAGGTGTCCGCTTCGTAAAAGTTCTTCTTGTCCACCAGGTCCACCTTGTTCTCCGCCAGTAGTTGGCAGGTCGTCTTTCGAAGCTCAGCAGCTATGCGACGTGCTTCATCGATATCCTCCACCTGGATCTGCCTTGGTAGCTGCCTTGCAATAGGGTTGACGATGCGCCCGATGTCGTTGCGCTTGTTCAAGGCAGTAGCTGCATCATCGCGTTGATTATTGAGCTGAGGAAGACGAGAAGTATGGCCTATCGGTTTGGCAGCCTCTATGTCGGCGGCACTGGCACTGGCCTGAAGGTCGGAGTAGTAGTAAGGAGCTCCGGATTCGTTTTGGACACGCGTTTCGGTTGGAAGGTAGGACTGAGGGGCGGGGTTAGGCTTGGGCGTGGCTGCGGAAACTGGGTAATGGCTGGAGTCCTGGCTAGACGAGGACCTGTGATTCGAGATCATGGAATAACGAGCGGAGTCTTGACTGGCAGACCTGGAGTGGCTCTGGAAGCGATCCGAGAAAGGGCTGGCTGTTCGCAGGACGTTGGCCAGCAGGTTGGCTCCTGTGGGTGAGTGCATGCTAGAAGATTGAGCG
Source organism: Augochlora pura (assembly GCF_028453695.1). Taxonomy (NCBI): domain Eukaryota; kingdom Metazoa; phylum Arthropoda; class Insecta; order Hymenoptera; family Halictidae; genus Augochlora; species Augochlora pura. Next base: position 16,510,049 of record NC_135773.1, on the reverse strand, counting down.
CTGGCAGGTCGTTGGCAGGCCATGGAGGTGGAGATCGAAGCTACGCCCACGGAGTAACTGGAGTCTCTGCTGTGCGACGCCGACATGAGGTTGTTCTGAGAAGTTCTATGCAACCTGTCTCTAGGTTGTTCAATATCGGACCGAATAGCTGGAGAGCTCCTTAACGGAGAGAAACTGGTGACATTCTCGTAGTGGGCATCCCCTGTGAACGATTGTGAGTGTTGATGGGAAGGTGGGACGTCGCAGACTCTCATAGAAGGTAGGCTGCTGGCAGAGCCCATCTTGTTAGCATCGTAGCGCAACGATTGGTCGAGGCTACCTAGATTCGATTGTCTTGTAAGGTCTTGACATGTAGTCTTTTGAAGCTTGTCCACCACCATCATGTTCTCGTTGAAGCCATAGATGCTGTTGTAGCTGAGATCCTTCGCGTACAGATCCACGTTGAAGGCGTCACGGGCTTGGAGTTCCTCCAGATATTGGTCCAGGTCGATGCTGGCCCCATCGAATCGGCTGCCTAGTGATTCTAGTTCGTCCAAGCTGTCCAGGACTTCGCAGACTTCGCTGACAGGTCTGGTCTTTAGCTGCCTGTGTCTTGCTTCCTCTTCTGGAGTTCTCAAGTCGACGGAGTCGCTACCTGACGCGCTCTCCAAGGATATTCGACTGTCTCTAAACGTTGAACTAATTGTGGCGTCAGAAAACCTTGAAGGGCTCCTGTGTGTCTCCACCTGACCCATCGGCTTGTTCCATGATTTAGGAGAGTCTCTGTTCGAGCCACTATCCTTTTTCACTTGCGAAGATATTTTCTTTATTTCCATCGTCTCCTGCAGGTCCAGAGAATCTAAATCATCCAATGGAGGCGGGGAAGTGGGAATTGGAGGCGGAGACACCAGTTCGCTGTCGGAAGAATCGTGCAGCTCCGCAATCATTGTTCGACTTGCTCCCAGATAATATGAAGCAGGCCTGAAGGTATCGGACAAACTAAACCTAGGATGCCTAGGTGCATCGATGGAGTCCAAGTCTTTCGACGATTCGTCGTCAGCATCTGAGCTATCTGTCTTCAAAGTAGTTAGAATATCCGGCAGGTCTGATCTTGAGTGCATAGAGTCCTCGTGGGACGTTCTCTTCTTCAGTGACAAATTGCTACCTTCTTGCTCGTCCTTCTCCGATAACTGACTCACCTCCATGTAGACCGGCTCCATTTTGCTGTCGGACACGCAGACGAATTCGTAATGGGGCGTGTCCAAAGTAGAATAATCTCCAGAGTCCAGTTTCCTATTGTCATCATTCGGTGCTAACAGTGACCTAGCCATGCCATTTTGGGCCATTTCTACGTAAGAGCTCTCTTCGTGGCCTAAATTAGCAAAAAGACTCTCCATCATCTTCGGATTCGGTCGATCGTCGCAGTTGGGGTCCAGAATAGACTTCCTAGGTGACATAGGCAAATAATGCTCTTCGGGGCAGATGTCCTCCTGTTTCATTTCTGAACTGTCCTCGCCACTCTCTCCAGAAAATTGATCACCATGGGTGAGCAAGGATTCTGTGACGCTCAGTCTATTGCAACTGAAGTTTGGCTCCGTCTCTAAGTCATCGGGAGACCTGGCTCGTTCATCTTGTGACATTACGCTCTCCCTCGAAACGGGCCTCTTCTTTCTTCGAAACGAGGCGTCCCCCTTCTTCTTTGCACCATCGGAGTAAAACTTGTCTTCGTCTACAACCACAGGTACAACCTGATCCACCTCAAGCTCCGCCTCCTCAATGCGCACCTCCCCTTCCTCGCTCTTGTCTCGTTGATCAAGATCGCTGCCGGTGTCATACAGTAACGCCTCAGAATCGCTGAACACTCCTCGATGCTTCACTTCCTGCCGCCTATTATACTCCTGTCTCTGAACCTGCTGAGACTTTCTTTCGAAGTCGGCCAGCAGGTCCTTCACCGACTTATTGCTATCGGTAGACGCCTGTTTGGCGTGGCCATCTCTGACGCCACGCCCTTTCACCTCCAGAGACTCCGCCTCTCCCAGAGCAAAGTTTCTGATGTTCGACGGATTCTTCTTCCCAGAGTCTAGCCTGGAGACGAATGCTTCCGTGGTTTGCAGTGGAGACACTTTCAATGGCTCCTGCATGGCCAGCACCTCCTTCACTGGCGTTGAACTATCCATGCTTAATTCGAACGATCTGATTCTGCACTGTACCAGATTCCTCGGTTCCGATGGTTCCGTCTCCCGTGACTCCACCCACCTGCTTTCCGCCTCTCTCGACTCCGCCCCTTCTCTAGGCCTGATGTATTGATAGGAGAATTCCTTGATCACATTGCTCTCATCGATGTTCGAGTCCCAATCTTCCAATCCACTCTCTCTCTTCGTGATCCACTGGACGGTCTTTTGCGAGGGCCAAGAGTCGGTTGTGTATCCTGTGTTGGGCACCACGGTTTTCTTCGTGATCTCATCGGTACCGTAGGCAGTCGACGTCTTCAGGATTCCAGACGGCCTCTTTTTCGATCCTTCGTCGAATGTAGTTTCGAGTTCTTGATCTAAGTTCAGGCTTCCTGGATTTCTTGATCGCTCGATAGGGCAGGATCGCTCCGCCCTTTGAGTGGAGGGGAAACTGACCTCCTCGTAGCCAGCGTCGGGCGGAATCCCGCCTAGGTTTGGAAACTGGGAGGGGCTCGGTTTCCTGTCGACCGGGCCTCGAGGAGCGCTCATCGTCTGTCGGCCCGTCCCCGACACGCCCTCTTCGCCCGCGAGCACCGATGAACGACCGTCTCCCACCTGCCGGGGGCTCCTTCCTGCATGCGAGGGTCTGCGCGTGCGTTTCCTCTGGACATCGCCCAGCTCTGATTCGTCCGTTACAAAACAAACACACGAGGACGATCGTTACTCACGTGTCACGATTAAGTACAGTCCACCCAACCCTCTCGGCGCACTCCAAGCTTACGCCGAGCTTTACCAGGATCGTTGCGAGCATGATCGGATCGGCAATTTATCGCCATACGCGTTGGCACCAAAAATAAGTGTATGAGATTCGAACGATTGGAGATTTAACGTCATGTCACTACAGTTCAGATTGATTCGCAAATAAAGCAATTTGTCTTTTAAATCGATGAAATATCTTTGTTTAGTTTAGGCAATTTTCGGTTAGACGACTAACTCTTTCACAGCGATATCTATTACGATCAAATTAACTTTGCAATGGTACCTTGTTTCCTTCAAGTAAAACTAGCTTCATCAGCTTTCCAAAGATTCAGCAGCGATAAAGTTAAAACAATTTCTGATCGTTAGACCCATTTGACTATCTCTGATTGAAGGACCTAATTGCTTTTTTCCACCTATGAATTGCCTAATGTAAACGCAGCTTTAATAATAAGAAGATGCAAAAGTCATAAACAAATTCGCGAAAGTTTTTTATCGATCCCTCAACGATCCTTGATCCGCTCGGCAGCGTGCACGGTGAATGACGAGCATAAGGCGGCAATGTTAGTGAACATACTCCTGGGCATGCCATGCGGACCCAAAAATCGCATAAGTAGAACTATCCGAGAAACGACACGGGTGTTAGATCGTAACGGACGGTTTTCGTTCTCGACGGTTAAGTATCACGATTTTCGAGGGTGTTAATCCATTAATTCCCATCCACCAGTCACAGCACCAGACCCAACAGCAGCAAAGAGAAGGAGCCCCCAACAACGGAGAGAACATGTCATTCTTTCCCCGCTATCTCTCGTATACTCGCGTATGTACACATACCACGTATGCGATACAGATATATTATAACATTTCGATAGTCTATGTGTTCCTGCCACCTTCCGTGTCCACCGAAAATTGTATCTACATCGACTCGTTCACTGTCCCTCGACGAGAGAGCCGATTACTGCCGCGATAGAGAGTAGAAAGACAGGCAGGAAGAGCAGAGCAGTATATAGGAGCAGAAACGATTCGGAGGTCGCTGGATCTCGATCGAGAAAGAGAGAGACAGAGAGACAGCCGATCGCAGTTGATCTTTTTTTTCCTTTCTCGTCAGGTCGCGTAGATCGTGTTAGTCGACGAGCACGTTGTTATAGTTCAACAAATAACAATCGGATGCGAGGCGTTCACGGTGCACAAAAAGATCTCGAGCCTCCGGAAGGCGTTCGAGGACGCAACGATTGATTAGATTATTATTTTTGGTCGCAGGTTTTTACATGATTTATGATGTTCGGTGTCATGCGCAAGGTAACGGGTTGAGTTTTTTACGCGTTTCTCGAACTCGAACGAGGCAGTCTCGTGCAACGCAGAAAAGCATCTCGTTCTCTCGGCTCATTTCGTCTCATTCACGAGATACGTTGGTCAGGTTAGAGCGATGTTACATATGAATTAGTACAACTAGCTACTACGAGTCCCCTAACTCGCGGGTGCAGCGCGATCGTGGGACTCCATCGACGATCTCTAAATTATTTTCAATCGTCGCGTCCGGTTTCAGAGAAAATCGAGAGAAAATCTTGCAAACGAAAGATTTTTAGAAGTCTCGTGCTAAATAAAAAATTTCTTTGAACTCTAAACAGCTATTTTACTTGTGACCCGACAAGCGAATTTATTTTCGAACCAGAGTTGTGCTGATACTACTTTATTACAATTCAGTTGTATTATTCAAACCTTTCAATTAATTCCATTGTTATCTATTTGTATCGCGAATGCAATTCAAATGAAATGCAACTGAAACACGATTTAATCGAAGTACAATGTAATTGAAATGCAATGCGATTGAAATACAATTCATCAAATTACAGTCCAGAACTTTGAAGAAATCAGTTACATTATTACGTTTTCCTTTCCTTTTATTGATTTATTATTCTTTTCATGTCATTTTAATTCAATTACATCGTAATTCGAGATTTTTAAATAATTAAATTTCATAATTAATGAAATATAATTACTTAGTCCTTTGCAACTGTAGTCCAATGGCAATTGCATCGTAATTGAATTGAATGGAGATCCGAATTACGAATTACAATACGACTGAATTCTAATGTAATCGAATTACTTTGTGACCACAATTCCTTGATTAATTCTAATTCTGCGCAACTCTGTTTGAAAACGTCATTGAAAAGAAGAACCGAGCACCTGCACATGGTTAACCCGGTGCGCTCTTCTACCAACTGAGTTTACCTCTGCACGCGAAAAGCTAATCGACATCGTACGATTCCGAGCATGCTTGAAATTTCGAAAGTAAAAAGAAACAACGTGGCAAAAGTCAGCCTGCGTCTGGCACATGGTTCCGCTAGCCACGAGCGGCACGCGTGGCAGCCGAAGAACGTGCCCGAGTAACGCGTCTCGCGATCTCGAAGTGCTTGGCTTTGCCGAGCCGAGCAACTCGTTTGAAGCAACGGCGACGGCATCGAAAGCGGTCCTCGCGGATTCGAAAGTGCTAGATACAGGTCGTAGAAGAGCAGTTTTTGTTTCCGAGGAGGAGACCCACGAACGGCTGGGGCGAAGCGACAAAACTCAGATAAAAAGTTCAGGCGAGTCGTCCCTACCTTCGTCGTCGCTGGAGTAGCTGTTGTACCGAGAAACGTTCGCGACGGTGCGCCTTCCGTCGGTGCTCTTGCTGCGTACGTGAGGACGGTGACCGTCGTCCCGGCGCCTCGAGTGACGGCCCTCCGCGACCGACGCCTCGTGGGCGGCGAGCTCCAGCAGCGCCTGTTGCTTGTAGTAGCTCGACAACTCGTTCTGAGCCCTGCCTCTGGTCGCAGAGGCGGACGGTTTCCGGGTTAGGGGCGACTGCAGCATCCGCTGCTTCCACTCCAGCAGCCGCTTCATCGACTCTTCACGCTGCAACGTCACATTTTTACATTTGCCGTGCTCTCCAACAGAGTTCCGCAACCTTCGAATTGCTTCGAATATCTCTTTACAATTTTCCGAATGCATTCTCTTTAGTCGAATAACGATTATTTATGGCTCGTTATAAATTACTTTATCTACTCAGCCATATTATAATAACAAATTAATTGTAACAATACAAAATTAATCGAATAATTCTTTATTGTTCTTACGATTTAAGTAACTTATTCGAATTGGGATTGCATAATTACTCGAATAATAATGCGAGTAATTGATCTCTGCTCTTGAATGCGTTCGGAATCAGATAGATTTTAACTACTGTAATAGTCAACTTATATAAAGCTTGTCATTTTTATTAAAATCGATTACTTTTCATATGAATTGTTGCGCGAATAAGATCTCATTTAAATAAAATCTTATACGAACGTATCCTTGCCCGTGAAAGGAAAGGACTTCGTGCTACGATAATTTCTCTCAAGCAGTCGATTCATGAAATAATTGAGAGCAGTTGCATAATTGTCGCAGTTGCGTCATTCGATACGATTATTTGCTGCAATTAAATCTGTATCGTAACGTGCCCATTGTAAAATGATACACATTTAATGGCGCACTCTAATGTGCACACTCGAAAACGAAAATTTGCACATCGCCGGAACAAACGCTCATTAATATGTACCATGTTCCAATAATGCTCTCATTGCAATTTCATAAATTCTAATGTACTGTAAATATCTGAATCCGCTTGTTTAATTCTACGTAATAGGTCCGCCGGTCCTAATAAATGCGTAATAATTATCGGACTGCTGCAGTCTTATGCAAATACGCCATTATTGCAGAAGGATATCAATAATCGAACCTAGCGCAATTGCATATTCGATATCGCCAGTCGCGATGCAGATCTTCGACATTAAAATCGTTCCTAACCCAATTCTATCGAAGTGATAATTTAATCAACGAAACTAATATCCCGCGAAAATTTCTATTTGCAGAAACGCCTCAGCTTAATCTTGTCAAATGATTCCTGATAACAGTAATCCCTCTGCCGATCTCTTATCTGTCGAAAACAATTCCTAACGATAAAACCTAAACCGGTAAGCTAGCTCAGTCTCTAATGCGCGTTGTCCAGAGAAAATTGTCTATTCGGGGCGTTAAGATCCATAAAGGGTTGGATAGCTTGGCCGGGACGACGAGGATGATCGGACTAACCGCAGTGAAAGCGTTATTATGGAACGGCACGCGGTGGAGGCGACTTAGAATGCAGGTACAGGTACAGCGGACACAGGTTGCACGCGGTCGAGGATGAATCATCGGTTTTGGCTGCGAGGCCTACGAATTGTTCTGTCCGTCAGCGGTCGGACACGGTTCGAGATCACACGAGGAAAGCGAACGAACGACTCGTGACTCATCTCATCGTAACCTCGCCGATTGCTACGTGAACCGGTAACGCGATCTCGAGACATCCTGTTACCTTCGCCGCTGGGCGAATTCCGAAATCCGTGGTCCGAATATTTTATCGATGAGTTCACCCGTCGTCTTGGGATCGGCATGCTTGAACAACGATCCGTTATTCAGTGGTTACTTTTATAATTGCTCATGAAAGTTTATCATGGTAATAGTAATCGTTAATAAACAATAGAATAAATTAGTAGTCATTATATTACTATTCGATCCAGATGAATCGCGAAATACATGCAGATTGTCTAAGAATTATTCAGGATTATTATCAGCTATGTAATATAATATATTGTATATTTGCATCGATTACTTAAGGTATTCATAAGTTATTACTTAAGTTAGCGAATAGTTGACTAACTGAGTAGCCGTAATCATTAATAATGATTTCGGACGGTGATGAAAAAGGAAACAAATAAAAAGAGTGTAATTTTTCGTTTTGAGCCTTCGTTTCAGAAAAAAATCGACCGTGAACATGCACTACCAAGTACATTTAATTCGGAAATCAATGTTTGCGTCGCAAAATTGTCAATTATTGGATACGCCTTAGAAATTGAGCGCCCGGTGTAAACATTCACGTGGAACTAGATCAGGAATTCTTTCGGTGGGCGTTTCGTAACGAGGTCACTGTACCACCACCATCTCAGGAAGCAGGCTAATAAATCTATGTCGCCCGCTTATCTATCTACTAATTTCAATTAACCCGGCCGCTCCGGAGTTCGCCAGCTCGCGAGTCAATTCACTTAACCAGACAACTTTCTTAACTGAAAGGGACAACTCGATGACCTTGCGCGACAACATCCATCAGTCAAACCAGCGATTCCATCGCTGACAATCGAGCCCTATCACTATAATAATCGTTTCACACAACCCTGAAACTAGTTGTACTATTCCTGCGACGTCAAGCTGATTTAACGCTCTTCATGCTGATCAATTTTAGGAATATTGATTTGATGAAAATCTATTGCGTATTCCGAACGATTGAGAAAAACGTGTGCAAAATGTCGTTTAGTGTTCAGATTTTCTTGGAGAAAATCCCAGATAAGGCATATAAAGAGCGCCATTCTGTTGTAGTAAATTCTTCTCATAAACACTCTATTTGGATACTAATATTAGTATCCCAATATATTAGTATACTAATCTGTTATAGCATATACAGGGTGTTCCGGAATTTGTAATACAACCGGGCAGATGGTGATTCTGCATAAAAAAAAAGAAGAAAATATTTTGGTATAAAATTTTTTCATCCGGAGCTCCGTTTTCGTGATAATCGACTTGTATAGGATTTAATACAATTTGCTTGTCGTGTATTTCACTGCTCCGCTTGTCTCTGTCCGGGACAGTGCCTACAAACAGTGATAATTGTGCGAGGAAGTTATAAATTTTTTAAATAACAATTATTCCTGTTGGTTCGCCCGCAGCGGTAGGATACGTTTGCCACCAAGATCTCCGGACCTCAAGCTTTTAGATTTTCATTTATGGGGTCATATCAAAGAACAAGTTTATAGCATGAACGATATTTCAAATGTTACACATTTGAAACATAAGATTACTGACGCATTCGAAAAATTAAAAAGCGATGACAACTTCCAACAACGTCCGAATGTCATTAATTCATCGAGCAAACTTATGTATGGAGCAGCAAGGAGGACATTTTCAACAATTATTGTAGCATTGTAATGGTAAGTAGTAAAAAAGAATAAAAAATGAGTAATCAGTAGACACACTTTGCATTGTTTCAACCGCATAGTTATCACTGTTTGTAAACACTGTCCCGGAGAGAGACAAGCAGAGCAGTGAAGTACACGACAAGCAAATTGTATTAAATGGTTTACAAGTAGAACAAACTTTGAAGTCAATTATCACGAAAACGGAGCACCGGATGAAAAAATGTTATACCAAAATATTTTCTTCTTTTTTAATGTAGAATCCCCCCCTGTCCGGTTGTACTACAAATTCCGGGACACCCTGTATATCAGTATACTGATATATTAATTAGTGCGAGAAATTAGCCAATCGGGAAGTCCAATAAGAAAATCTACGTCAACCTCCTAGGACTCTATTAAAATACAGCGTAGTCAGCAACTGATGATATGACCGAAAGAAGACAATCTCTATGCAAGTATGAGTTGGAAGAAACAACAATATTTGTTCACTTAAAGCTGTATTTTCGAGGGAAACTAGATAGAAGATGCGCCAAGTTCTCGTTGCTTGTAGTGAGACAAGAAGTAAAATTGCCATGTCATGGCCAGACGCGACAATTTATTCTTATCGAATACTTTCGTTGATAAAAGAGATTTTAAGCAATATTATACTGCAAACTGGAATGAATTTCAGGTTTTACAGATTCTGAAATAATTGACTAAGGCGGCGAACTTAGCACTTTACCGACCAGATATTCGGCCTTTTCTTTTGCCTATAGAAATGTTAAATCAATTTTTGTGAAAGTACTTTCTATAGTATTCGCTTTCTTTTATTGTAACTAAATCTATTAACATTTTTATATTTTCATGACGTTAGCATTAAACAGTATCTATTTTATTTATTTCATATCTATTTTAAAAGCTGATTTAGGGATTGGTGAGGATCCTGATCGGTAAACGTTGGGGTAAAAAAGCCGATTTCTAGGTTACCGGTAGGTAAAGTGTTAAGGTGGCGATAATTTGGACATCTATTGCAGAAATAGGACGAAACAGAAGGAACCGGACTCACCTGCTGGATCTTGCGTTCACCGTCCCTCGAGTCCTGCTCGGAGGATCGCTCGGCGTAGTCGTCTTCGTCCTGGTCGAGGGCAGCAGGGTGCCGGGTCCTCGGAAGTCTCGCGGACGCGGACCTGCAGAACTGTTGCTGGTCGTTCCATCGGCGGGCAGCGGCGCGAGGCGCGTGACACGTCTGAGCCACGTGAGTCCCTTGACTCGTGTGACTCGTGTGACTCGTGTGACTCGCCGGCCTGCCCCACCCTTCGTACTCCCGTGGAATTCTTCGCGGCACCGTCCCGTCCTCGACGTGATTCACCATCTCCCGGCTACTCGGCTCGTAGCTCTTCTCGCGCAAGGACCTCCTCAGCTTCGCCTCGCTGCTGTTCACCCTACTCCCCGAAACAAACCTCTTGATACCACCAATCGATCGCTACCCTTTGAATCGGGAGCGCTATCTTATCTCGCGCCCTCTCAAAGCTCTACAATTATTTAACTAACCCTCGATGGGACATCTTATCGGGAACCTTGACGCGCGAGATCAACGACATTGGCCTCGGCAAGGACTGTTGCCGGTCTTTATGCAAAATAAAACCTTGTTAATTCAATTGTAAGAAACCGAAATGAAATAAAAATATACTTGTCCTAATATCTTTACGTTTTGATATTCTTTCTATTCATTTTTATCGTAAAATCATGTAATTCGCAGTCTGCTAATGATAATATATTGTACAAAAATCATAAAAGATGAATCGGTTTTCGTTCACTTGTTACTAATTCAATCGAACTTGGATCCCTTTATTATTGACGTGCGAAGTAAGAATGTCTCATTTATCACTTCTATTTCAATAATAATTCAGCAGAGGTTAGCGGTCTGTGAGACTCTTAGTAGTAATTACGTAAGTTTAGTAGGTGTGGTAGTTAAGGGACACTATTACATCGACCCTAACCTCGATATACAGGGTGTATCTAAAATTATAGTAGAAACGGGCGGACAGTGATTCTACCTGCAACCATAATTCGGAAAAAAGAGTACCATTTCTTCATTTAAAGCCCCGTTTTCAAGAATACTTAATTACAAAACGCTCTTGACTTGTACAGTGTAACAAGAAGTAGAATTATTATGTAATAGTATCATTTTATCAACCTAATTTTTTCGAAAACAGATTTTTAAACGAGAAAATCTTATTCTTTTTTTCAACTTATTTTTACATGTAGAATTGCCGCCTGGTTGATTGTTCCGCGATGTTATCTCTATGTTGTCAGAAACTTGATCCTAAGAAAATTTTGTTTATAAATAAACACTCGGATGGTGGGTCTCTAATTCTTTACTAACCGCCTCTTTAATGTCTAAGTTTGATGGATAGATTAACCTTGACCCCGAAGAAGTAGATCGGAAAGTATGCAAAAGAAAATTGATACGTATGAAATTGCACGTTCGAGATCCCAGCGAAGAGACCGCCGATAAACCGGTATTGCCATTAACAGGAAGGAGTTGATCGTAAAACGAAGAAGTTCCTGTCGGCAATAAGTCGTTCTGAAAGTTTCCGTCTCGGTGAACGCGAGGTGCAACGACCGAACGGCTCGTGGAGCTCGTGGGTCGCGGATTTCTGAATGAAAGCGAACGTGTCTTTGATAGTTGATTTTCAGTTAGGCGAGCATTCCACTTAACAAACCGCCGCATAGTTCACGAACACGACTCTCTGATACTTTTCTCGCGGCCCCGACGCGCCCTTGGAATTTTAATAAAGCCACGCCTAACCGAATACTGGCGCGGTTCCAAGCTGTACATACTTTATACGACTTGTGGCCATTCTGTCGACCATCGGCAACGAATGACCAATAAAACTTCAGCAATGACTCTGTTATTTCAATTTTCGGCTGGACTCTTCCAGTTAAATTATTTGGAAGTGGATCAAATCATGCGGGAGTAGATCAAATTATACGGAAGTAGATCAAATTCTACAAATTTTATAGAAGTGGATCAGAAGTAGATCAGACTATAGATAAGTAGATCAATCTATGCAGAAGTAGATCATTTTCAAGCGAATATTAATTCGCGAAAAAGTATAGTGAGTTTGAGGAAAACCGCGACTATGGCAGAATGTTGTTGCCGTCACCTGATACACGTCTGAAAACTATGTGAAATCGTATTAATTCATTTTTGTTATCCGAATGTGAAACTGCGTTTGTCGAGGGTCTGGGAACGAGCTGATAATCAGTAGTCAGCAGAGCTTAGCAGTTGCTTAGACGTTGTTCGAACGTTGGGAAAATATGAAAATTAGGGGTGGCAATTTAGATCGGCACCCTGCGATATCTTAACGATACTGTCAAAGGGGTACTCGAGGGGATGAAAACGAGGGCTGACGTATGGGTCGACTCACTCGGTGTGCCTCTGCAGCGACTGATGCGACATCACGTGCTGCTGATGGACGTGCTCGCGTTGTCCCCGTCTCAGCCCGGAGCATGAAGCCTCCGGCAACGTGGCTATCCTACTTTCGTCGGCCCTGTCGCGGACTCCCGTTAGCTTCGCCGGCATTGTCGCCCGTGAAAGCGATTGGTTCCTTTGTTGCTGGTGATGCTGCGGCGCCTGGTGTAGATAAACCGCCGACTGCCGCATCTGGGCCGCGTATCTGATCCCAACACACCGAAAATAATAGCGCGCCGTTGCAACCTCGGCCAATATCCGTTCGATAGTTCTCGAGACGCATCCTAACTAAGTTAGCGGAACAGGGGGCAGCCGTGGCTATATGTACTTACCGTTCTTCGGAGTAGAAATATCCGTCGCTGGCGGCATCGGATGGGGTAACTATGTCCAAACTCGACTTAGGCCTCTGCGGACGCCTCTGCTGATTCAACGAGTCATCGCAGTGGGTTGGCATTTGTTGCTGAGGTCTCCTCGTGGCTTCGTACTCCAGAAAATCGGCACTGTGAGGTCGCGGTGGTGGTTGAGCACGGGGTTGCCTCATAATGGGCACTATTTCACAGAAATGATCACGTTCAGCGATTAGCTTCCTATTCGTGGTACAGAGCGTTGGAATCATTCGCTCTATTCAACGCAAACATAAGGGAATCTAGTTCGAACAAGCTAATTAAAACTTTCCGTGATTAAGCCAGTAGTTGCTGTAAACATTCGCTCATATTGCTCATTCCATAAACATTTGAATTCACCCCGGAATTTTTCGAAGAAATTTCACTTCGAAACAAGTTAGTTCGGACGTTTTAAAATCATCACTGAAATTACTGCAAACACGACGTACTACGCACTGTAAGCAGGTTTCAACTTTCTACTAACATTCTGCGTATAACAAACAAAAATATTAAAACAAAAACACCCAAAAGACTTATTAGAATTATAACGTCTCTGATATGCATGTCACCGAGTTAATTGTATTACTTGCGCGTTTAAAGTAACGGAAATCAAACACTATTGACGATTGTATTAAACAGACACAAATAATAAAGGGATTATATACAGGGTATATCAAAATTATTGTAACTTGGTTCCGCCCCTTGGTCAGGGGGCGGAGCCTACTGTATAATAACCCCCGCTACTTGTGAATGGGGTCATATACAGGGTGCGTCATAACTATTGTAACTCCGGAAAATGAGGGGTTCCTGAAGTCATTCGGTGTAACTTTTACCTCAGCGAAAATGCAATCCGCGTATCATGTATCATGCACACCAAAAAATTAAAACAGCTGTCACGATGAAACTGTTTACTATTTCAGATCAGAAAAATTGGTAAATATTTTTCAGTTATTTAGAAATTGGGATAAACAACGTTCCTCTTAAAATTACCATTGTCACGTAGCAAAAATATTACTAAGTATTTACTTTTTTTTCTAAACAAAGGGAAAAGATACTTCAAACGACATCAGGAACCCCTCGTTTGCCGGAGTTATAATAATTTTGATATACACTTGTATATATAAACATTCTACGATCAAAATAAGCTCTTCAGATAGACGAATCCCGAAATATTAGCTAATCCAAATAAACTTAATAAATTGATTCCGTTCAAGATTGATCGTTTACTGACTATTAGCGGTGGCAGCCGGTGATAACATCTGCTGCTGGTGTTGCTGATACTGTTGATGCTGCTGAGCATAAAGAGGGATGGGAATAGGCGCCGGTGAAGCTCCCTTCGAGTATCCTACGGGTCCAGCCGGTCTCTGATAAAGCTGCGGAGCCCCATAAACTTCCTCGTAGTCACCGTTGCCCCTAGACGATCTAGGCTTCGCCGCGCTACGACCATAAGTATCCGGTGTGCGTCTTTCAGTCTGCACCTGAGTGTAGCCATACGTCAAACCCGACTTATCGGTCCTGAGGCTCTGCTGGCTCGGCTGACTCATTCTCGTTCCGTAGATCACGCTACTTCTATCGTAGTCGGACATCGGGCTTTTGCTGGTCACGGTAACGTCTGGCGACACTGGCGACTTCCGGTAGTCAGGATCCGGCGATGGTGTTGAATATTCGGTCGAACCGTCCGTTAATCGTCTTGGTTTTGGAGGAGCGTTCGCGTAGATAGGCTGACCGAACTTCCTTGGCATCGGTTGTACCGTTTGAACAGTCACTGGCGATTGGGTCTGCTGCTGCTGCTGTTGCTGCTGTTGCTGCTGCTGCTGTTGGAACTTCTGTTGATGAACCTGCTGATAGCGGAAAGCTCGGTTGTTGCAAATGTTATTACAAATATGGAGAAAATTAAATATTTTTTAAAGTGATTTTTCCCATAAGAGTAACATTTGTGCGAAAACTAGCACGAAATCTATCAATTTTGAAATAAAAAAAGTATACTGTTATGCAAGGAAAGTTCATTTATTATTGTACTCAAAGAACACAGATGATTCTCATCGCGTTCGCTATAAGAAATAGTGTAAATTTCGGCAAGAATCATCTGAGGAACCTATCGAAAATGGCACCTCTTATGGTGAAATAAAGAAGTTCTATTCTGGGTCCGTACTGAGTCAATTAGTAAATGGCAAATCGCTGGGACTGTAGCTCGAACAAATCTTTCCAATTTTATCACAGATGGCACCACTGTCTGGCTAGTAGTTCCAACGTTTTGTCGTTTACTAACTGGCGTTGCAGAGACCCAGAACGGTACATTTAGAATTTGCTACAAGAGGCGCTGTTGTGGTTTAATACTTGCTAAATTGTATATTGACACGTATCCAAATGAAAATTGTTTGTAATCAATTAAATCGATTAGAAATATGTAAGAAATTAGTACAGATTTGCAGCTAGCAATCTCTCTTATGTTTGCCACTGATAATGAACTGTCAGCTACACGTTTACGAAACACGAACAGCAATATTACGTGCCTGGGAGCGCTGATATTTTTGCTGTAATTTGTTACGCAATCGCTTGTTGAATATTTATGTTTTTAACTCTTGTAACAATTATGCGATACACTATAATATTATTGCCCTGTTACAAATAAATACGTATTCTTACTTGATGATGGGCCTGCACCGCATTCTGGTGGGATATATGTTGGTGCATTATGGCCTGGTGTGGATAGACCTGTTGCATCTGTTGTCCAGACTGCATCAGCGTGCCGTACTGTTGTTGTTGTTGGTGCTGAGACGTTCCAGGCTGCCCGTATTGCGACTGTTGCTGGATCCAACCGTTCACCAGAGGCTGAACACCCTCGTTGATATTATTATTCGCAGTATTCACCGTGACGCCACTGTTGTTGTTCACATTGTTGTTCCCGTTGTTGGTGTTCGAGTTGTTGCTACCGCTGAGGTTCGGGAACGAGGCGGTGTTCACGCTGTTCGGACTGGAGTTGTTGTTGGAAGCGTGGCTGGGCTCGTCACGAGATTGGAAGCCGTGGAAACCGGAGTCGCTGTCGTCCGCGCTCTGATTTAGGATCGAGGAGATCGAGGAGACGCTGGGACGTGCACTGCGTTCACCATCTTGCTGACCGGCGATCTCTATCACTACTGCTGCCTCGCCGGCGCCGCTGAAATAATTGGCATTCAGTTGTGTTAGGACATCTTTAGCCTTGTAGAGACGTTAGAATTGAATCGTCGATTTTCTTTCGTTTGTCAACGCGGATTCGTCGTATTCTGTTAAAATGCAGCGGATCTTTCTGTGACGCATTGTTTAATCCAATGTATTTCCATTGCATGAGATACAAGACCGTGGAGGTCGGACACGAGTGACGCTGATAGCGCAAGCGTTGAGTAGATCTGAATGCAGATTTTAGTCGTTTTAAGGAGATGATCGTCGTTTTAAAGAGGTGATGATCGTCGTAATTACGGCGATGATAATTTGCAACAATTTAAAATATACAGCAGAAAAAGAAAGGCAATTAACTTATCGTTGTAAGTACTGTAATGTAGTTCTGTGCACTGACTACTTCCATACTGCTGTACCAAAAAGTTAATGATCAGATCACTGTGTTTCATACGACGCTGCGATGCAAATGCGTAAAAAAGCAGGTCAAAAATATTTTATATTCGGATAGGTATTTTAAATTGCCTCCAAATAAAATCTGCGCAGGAAATATATGGCGAATATTCAGCGAATCCCCTTGGTTCGAAGTGATTAGACAATCAGCCGATTTTCCGAGCAATTAGCTGGGGTCGGGTAAGTCGGAGGAGCCGAGTTCGAGCAAACGGAACGCGAAATTCGCTTTGTTTCCCCTCGGGGTGGGGGTGGCGGCACTGGTTTAGCAGCGAATGCACCGATCCACGGTGCATCCTCCATCCAGCCGCGATGCGCCTAGGATGCAGGCTCTCGTTCCGCGCGTAATCGCGGCCCAACTAACCCAACTCGTTAGTTTGCTTCCTGGGAAGTTAACCGCGGATAAACCAGAGTTGCCGAGAGGCTGGGGATCCGGTTGTCGTTGCGCCGTTGTCCCGGCGAAAAACTGCGAGCGCTCGTTTCATTTGCCAGCGTCCGTGCTGCACGAATTTTCCATCTGTCCGGTCGAGTCCGTCAGCGGTTTCGAGTTTGCTCGTTCTCAAAGCTAATGACTAGACCAGAGGACCTTCTCCGCGTGCTCCTCTCCCGAAGAGAGCGATCCGTCTACCCTTATTTGTCGAATGGTTTTTCAAATTAACGGGGTGCGCGTTGCTAGTTTCGACACCGATGCGTCTTTCTGAAGCATGGCAATTTTGGGACCGCGAGCAAATAGGTTGGGAAGAGATCCGGCTGTGCTTCTGCATCATGCTTTTGATGTCTGACGTTGCCACTCGCGACATAGAATGACGCAAATACTAATAGACCCAAGTTACGTTTACATTTTTCGTGATATTTAAATAGAGAATATCATATGTTAGAAATAATAGAAGATAGATATAAACAAATAAACTTTGTTCTTCATTTTTGATTCAATATCAGTACAAATATAACTTTGACTCCGTAATTGTGAACACCACTGTACTCTTCAGATCTCGTACATTAGTGAATCGGGAATCGCGTAAAAGTAAGCGCATTAAATATTCTGCGAATATTGTTTAAATATTTAAATGTTTCAAGGGAAATATCATGGTGTGTTGAGAGAGTCTGAAGTATCGCTTTGTGAACGAAACAGTTATGTAGCTTCAAGAGTTGGAATACAAACACTCCTTAAAGTTGTACTCATCAAACGCTGTTCGAACAAGTTTAAGCACTTGCAATGATATTAAAATATATCCCATTACATTCAGAATAGTCCAGGGAGTCGTCTGCTGCTAGAAGCATTCGCGTAGCTTCTACGATTGAAGCAATTAACCCTTTGCCCTCAAAGCTACTTTGATACTAAATCCAATATAGCTTCCCTGATCTCCTATACTTGCTGTTAAGGATTCTATAAGGATTGGGTTTATGATGCGTACGTGACTTCCTGGCTATTTTTGAGCTGCAGAGCCTTTTTGGCAATTTACGTATTTTAAGCATCTGGCACCATAAACCAGGAGAAAGACGCCAAGCCCGAGACGACACATCGGACGCTTGGACTTTCTCCTGGTGCTCAATAGCCATTTAACGTATCACAAACCCCGTGCACCGTGGAAATTAACGTACGCCAAGCCACCCTGTGCAGCCAGCGAATTTGGGGGAATTTGGAGGAACCTTCGCAAACAACATTTCGAAGGGCGGTACTTGGTCTTTTGCAACTAATTTCGTATTGGCTGATAGGTGTTCGCCTCGTACGAAAAAGTAGAGACAGGAGTCTTCGTGGAACACGAACAGCCACGAAGACGAGAGAGTCAAATCAAGAGTCAAATCGACAGTTAACAAGGACACCCGAAAGATACCAAAGAGCTACCCGTCGACGCTCAGAAACGAAGAGTAGCAGGGACTCGTCAGACTCTCAAAACCTTTGTACGGCCATTGTGACGGCCTTTGATTAATAACTTCATCGAACCAGCGACAAATCAACCTTCGCCCTAAACAGTGATCCTCCGAGCCGGATCACGCACGCTACAACCACTTGCAATATTTGATTAATTGCATTTTATGCGTATGAGATCATGACCCATGCAACGTTTACACTTCTAATAATTTGAAAATGTAAAAATTATTTCTAAGCGGGATGTAACAATTTTTTGCGCCTTAAAGTCGGCTTTAGAGTTCAAAGGATTAATCTCTTTCTTCACAGGAAATTGAAGAGAATGATCAGAAACGAAGAAAGGATAGACGAAAGAATCGAAAGAAGACAATTTGTTGTAGAATATTATCACAGTCTATCAGACCTTCCCTGAAACATTTCAACGCAGGTGAAATTGCCCGCTGGAAGATGATTGGTTCGTAGAAGCGCGTTTCAGGTTCGCAAGCATCGTGAGAACGGAACGGTGTCCCGAGCCGAAAGCCTCGAATCTCTGAGAGTGGCTCGTTCTCTGGCGAGGGTAGAAGCGTGTGGGAAGATAATATCGGCAGTGGAAAATTAACACGAAACCACTCACGGATTGGGGTCCTGGAGGAGCGTTGCCAGAGTCAACGCGTTCACCCACTGGTTCATGCTATCGCGGCTGTCCGCCGCGAAGTGGTAGGTCCTCATGTTCGCGTGCTCGGCTTTGAACGCGAACTTTCTGTTAACCTTGTCCTCGGGCTTGCAGACGGTGACCCGGTACGACGGCAGCAGTATCGAGCCGAGCAGCTTCTCCTCTTCCGGTCCTACGAGCACATTGGAAAACAAAATCTTCATTATCTCGTCAAACACGTACGTGAAATATATCGCTCGTGATATGTTAATTCCAAATTTTGCAGACAAACATTTACCAACGCTTAATGTACACTGATTTGTTCTATGCAATGATTGTAACTCTGTTAAGAGATATAATCATTTAGCTTTGCAAAAATGTGTTTATGGGTAGGTGCATCTTGCAGGTTAAGACATGCTTTCAACGAAACTGACAGGAACATTAGTTTCAAATTTTGTAGACATCTTTATCAACGTTTAGAAAGTGCAAGCAATTATTTTCATAATAAAATGCCGACTCCACTGGAAGCTATAATCGTCTAGGTAATGAATTTTACCGAAGTCTTCTCTGTTAAAAATACAAAGGCAACAGTGCATTTACTTTGCTTCTGTATGATTGTTGTTTAAAATATACAGCATGATAAACATTTCGTTAGACCTATTTTTTGAAAACCATTGCAGCTTTTAGATTTGTTCAATAGTAAACTGAAACGAATGAGCGCTTCCCGTTTACGAATAGAATAAAAATTATTCTCAGCAGATTTCCATACAGGCGTCTCTATAGTCTGAATAATATAAAACACGGAGACGATTTCAGAGAACAGAGCCAGAAAAAAAAATGCCCGATGCTGTTACAAGCATAAATTCCGCATACCGAGGCATCAAAGGATGAAACAGGGATCGGCAGGGTTCGCCGGGACAAGACGGAGTTCTCGAGAGGGTTTCAACGGCATTCCGTGTACTCGCGCGAGCACTCGCGGCGCTCTTTCGGCTCGGAATCCCTTTCACGCGCGGATTTCACCGTGACGCGCTCGCGCCGCCAAGTCGGATGAATATTTCTCATTAATGAGCGAGTACGTCGACCCTCTTGCCTCGTTTTTTTCGAGCTCCCCGGGATGAAGCGCGGGCTGCATGCCGGCCGCGTGGCTGGCTGCCTCGACGGAATGGATCCGCAGAGAGCCAGACAAAACGATCTTCCCGGAATCGTTTGACGCGGGAGTGCCTTCAATGGACGTACACTGCGCACGCTGCTCCATGGTAGGCTGATTGCTGCGAGAGGCACGAGCATTGTCGACCGCGGAATAAGCAGAGTATCGTTTTAAGACTCGGGACGAGACGGTGAACGAACCTGTCGACGACCACGAGAAAACGAGAGTCGAATCGAGAACACGCGTCGAGAGAACTTTCCTCGTCGAGAGGCAATTCCGACGATGGGGCCGCGAACTATCTTCTCCGCGGTCGCTGGCTCTTTTCAGATGATTCTGTTAGTGGCAGAGCCGGAGACAATGCGATCTATTACAGTTTCTTCGGGTGGAATCAGTAGAGACATTGATCTTGGGGGACTAAAGCTTGGCATCGACCAGGGTCTCTGCACAAATTTTAAAGTTTGGTGTTTTGAAGCATCTTTTCGACCCGGGATGAGTAGAATAGACGTGCCTTTGGTCGGACGTCGCGAACAGTGATGCTATTGTCTTATTATTAGACGGTGGATTATACGACATATGCACGGCTAAAAAGCTAATCATTGTGAATGCATTAATCTTAACATTGAGATAAATAAGGATTTTGCAAATCACACGATTTTCATTATGAGATTAAATAGAAATGGACCTAACCGACGAGAGAAATATGTCAATGTTTTTTTAGAGAAAGCAAATTGATTTTATTCATACATTTAGGGTTACCTCTTAGGGCTCTAACTACTCCCAGCCGAAACGGTCCGTAGGGACGGCGCGCGGCAAGTGCTTACGGTCTTTATGACTTAAGTGTACAAGTAAACGCATGTCTGCGTCCTTCGGCCACAACGGCGACTTTCGTCAAACGCATATATGCGTCCATAGAGCCCTAAGGGTTAATATACGTGCTGCTATCTATCGTTTATTTGCAAAGAAATGAATCGAAAAATCCTTGAGAAAAATATGTTTGTCCTGCGTAACTCATTTTGAAAGAAAAGGGGGCTTACTGAACCGACTATATAATGTGACTAGATTTTTGGTAGCGATAAATGAAATACGTTTGAAAAATTGAATAACCTAAGAGCAACAAACATGATAATCTACATAACCACTTGGAATGAAGATTCCGGACGTGATCTACTAAATATGTACATTATTCATTTCTTCTACATTAAAACAAGATTAAAACATCATATTAAAACATCTCGTTCTATCAAGGAAATGATTAAGGTCCATAGCTGCAACGATCATAGACCACTGTTTAACATTAACAACTAGACTCCAGATTTTAAGTACTTATGGAAAAAATGTGTTGATGAGATTCAAAGCAGCGGATAGATTAAAAGTATCCATGAATGTCAATGCACTAGTTTTAGCTGATCAAACTCGTTAAAGGAGAAGATCAATTCCTATTTGGCGTTTGTTTGTTGCAATAGATGCGAATAATTTTCGTTTTATATAAAAATCCGCAGTCTACTAACAACAGCAATACTATTTATTTACGACAGCTATACTGATTTCCATCGCAAGAAAACCGCAAATAATAAGAAGCATAGGACTGAATAAATACACGACCATTTCCAGGGTTCTTCTCTCCGTATAGAACTGCTTCCTAACAGCGTCAATCGAGCAGTTATGGTTGCTTGTGTAATCTAAAAATGTCCAGGCCGCTAAGGGTTAAAAACCTGCCGCGTCATCCTCCAGCACTCGGCGAAGAGGGACACGGCAAAAGAAGGAAATCACAGCGATGATGAGAGTTATTCTTCGCGTGACAGTTCACACGCGCGCGGAGACCAGCGGAATCACCCAGAGGAATATACTTTCGAGCGTTGAAAGGTTTCTATTCGAGGCGGTAACGTCATTATCATACGACGAGGGGCTTCCAGCGAATGGCTCCAGGACCGGGTCGCGATCGATCGGTCGGGATCGAGAGCCGACTCGGATCGCAGGAACGGGGTCGGACACAGGCGAGGAAATGATTCCGCGGATGCGACAGAAGCCTGACAAATCGAAACGTTCGATTCGACGGCTCCGACAGGCTCGAACGCCATTGACACGCGTTAGATATCGAGCAGCGGCCGGCTCGTCGTCGGAGGGCAGGAGGGCGGCTGAGCATAAATCACCAACGGAGAACCGTGGACAGAGCAGCGCGAACGGGAGGAAAAACTGCCATAAATTTCGCCGTGGACGTCGCACGAACCGGGCCACGGTCCGTTTTAATCGCGGACCTCGATCCTCGTGTCAACTTCTTCCCTACTTTCTTCGGAAAATGTCGACAACTGAATTCGAACAGTGAATGACAAATATTGACCCTTCGAGCGCACCGTTTCGACGTTTACCATCGCTGAAATTGTTTCGGACGTTGCAGGCTAACGCGGAAACTGAGACGACAATGGGAAAGTGGTAATGGAGGTAGGAATTTTTGGAGAACGTTTCGAACAACATGGAAGCCTTAACTCTTTCGGCACAAATGCTCTGAACACTCTCGCTATACAAAGCGCCGAAAATTCACACATGGTCAATCCTCTTTTATATGAAGATTTTCCTAAGCGTGAAATAAAACTGTGCTTAATAAGGTAACGTTTTTAACAAAAGGCGTTGCTTGTAGCTTTAATATTAAAACATACTTATATAAAATTCCGTTATTTATATCGGCCATCACATGGACACCGGATATATTCGGCACTTGTTCATGTGATTGTTTGATATATCCGCCACTCGTACGGAGAGGGTTAAGGCGTCATTGCACCGTACCAAGAGAAATTTAAACAATCTTTTTCTGGATGATAATTCCGAACGAAATTATCAGATTTTCTTACTGGACATGACTTGTTGACATACGGCTCAAATAATTGGTCCTGTTGAACAGTTTCTTGAGAAGATCGCAACTTTAAATTGTAGAGTTTTATAAATTATGAAATGATCGCCGGCATACAATATATTAAGACATTAAAGGCGGGGTATCTTGACGAAAGTATGCCTCGTTTTTCGCCCCTCCTCGTTTTTCCTCCTAGAGTGGGCGATATTTTGTTTAATCATAAAAAATTTAGACTTAAAAAAGTTTATTTAAAATCATAAAACTATAAGAAATATTAAAAAAGAACTAAACACTAGATAAATCGTATTACTACGACTCCCGCCTTTAAGCTACAGTCGAGATAAATCGTAGTACTACGACTCCCGCCTTTAATGTGTTAAGAAAGCTATGTTAGTTTGCTATTTAAAGTTATCGAGCTATTTAAAATGTCCAAGGCGATCGTCAACTTTTATATTAAACTGAAGATTTTCTGCATCTTTTATAGAGGTGAGGAAACGAATTTTAAAGTAATAAATAAGCGAAGAGAATTCAAGAATATCGTCATCGTATTTTCAATATTTTAACTCTTTACCATGCGGTCATGCGGTCGTAAATCTATTAATATTTCTATATTTTTATAACGTTATCAAAAAAATTTATTTTATCTGTTTTATTTATTCTATTCTTATTTGATTTATTTTATTCATCGCGAAAGGTATCTAATATTTAAATAATTATATAATAATATTGGTACTTATAGTAACTGAATGTTAAATTTTACTTTCTATTCATGTTTTATTTATTTTATTAACCGCGAAAGATAGATGATATTTACATAATTAAACAATAATATTGGTTGCCATGACAAGTGTTCAAATTATTGATGAACGGGACTGATTATCGTTTACTTCTCATAAATTAATGCAGAAAAATTTTATTCTGCAGCATCGTATTACGTATAACACAATTATTAATTGTATTACAATATCGATGCAAATATTAACCTCTTCACGCCCTTGGCCACGCATGTGTACGTTTAGTTCTCTTAAAATTATGATTATACCAAGTGTAAAGAAAATGAGAATCAGTTGAAAAACTATTCGTTACAGAATCCCTCAGCAATACTAACAAACCCTCATCGAATGAAATGAGACGAATGATAAATAAAAAAGAAAAAATTAAATAGACTGTTCCCTGCTATAAAAATTCATCCTGGAAGAGGTTAAACATCGAAGAGACCACTCGAATTTCAGATTCGTCTTAGATTTGTTCAACACGTGTTTGAAAAACTCAATTGCTTGACGCGTGATAGGATTATGAGCTTATCAAAGCGTAAACGCAAGTAAAATCGCTCGCGGTGAAAAGCGTCGGAGGTTGAACAAATCTCGAACGCGTTCACCAGGGAATGGGCCGATTTGCGTCTCGTTGTTCTGTTCTTTTGACGAGAACAACCGAGCGAGCCGTTTACGCGCACGCGAATCGCGTTAATTAACGCGATATTATATGACGAGGACTCACAATAGGAACAACGCGTGTCTGGGTTATTATACCGCCGGTGTAAATTAATTTACCGACGCGTTCTACTCCATCCTGGCGTCAACCCGTTTAATGCGCATTTTAATATTCGCAGCAATAAACGGGCGAACGGCGGATGGGATCCGTAAATACACGACCGTATAGCTATTTGTTCAATTAGATCTCTCGCGTTTTAATAAACTTTCAGGCCGATGAGAAATGGGCGTTAGTTGCTCAGCTCTCCGCTTCTATTGTGGTAAGTACAGCTATCCTTTTCGAAAGAATTTAATCCGATTTGAGAGCGCTCGGAATTCTTCAGCGATTATCGCGATTATTTTCATTTTCTTGTTAATCCTATTCAACCTTTGACATCCAGTTCTCAAAATCTAATTTACACAATCGGGTAAAATGGACGGAAAAAACAACCGACGTGAAAGTTTAATGAGTTCGAAAGATCTAAACGGAGCTGTTTTTTGGAAATCTAACATTGTTGCAAGACGGGACGATGTAAAATTGAATTAAGATCTTTCGCAAGTGATAAACAAGATTGACCCTTTTGTCATCCGCATATCCAATTAACCCTTTCCACTTGTGTGGCGCTATGAAAACTGATAATGCCACGTATGCGACCTACAAAATTTCAAAGAATGACAGTCTTTTATTTAGACAAATTAAACTTGCGAAATTAAATCGTGTGACGTCAACAAGTTTTATAACATCCGTGCGGATTCTGTTCAAGTTAGGATGAAATACTAGGTTAACGTACAAATTAATTTTTCTGTCACTCACATGGGAATAATGCAACAGTCAAAGTGTTCAAAATTGTGTTCTATATTACTATTATATTATTGCCTGAATAATTTTGACAATTGTATTTAAAAACCCGTTAAATGCACAAGTACTGTAGCACTTATAAGTTGCAGTAAATCATGTCAAATAGAAATACTGTACTTGAGAATACGTGTTCTGGATGTTAGATTAAAATAGCTTATACCGTAAAGAGTTAATATCAGGTATCAACGCGAAAATGAGTCAAAATAAAATGCATCTTTATTGAAGTATATATTAATAGAAATGCATTTATTCATGTATATATAACAAAAATGCATTTATTCAAGTATATGTTATAACAGAAATTGTACATAAAATAAAACCAATCTTGCCATTATTATGAAATGATATACGTTAGTCGTGTCAAGGGTTCTGTAATTCTAGTCTTAAACTGCATAATTGTCAACATCCAGATAATGGAATCGGAAAATTAACTATAAATAGAAATGGACGAACAGAACACGGCAAATAAGACTGCTCTTCGAAACAAGTGGAGCATGATTATGCGCATTGCGTTTGGTTAGCCACCCGGTATATACTAGCTATGCGGTATACAATTCCGTCTATTGCATGTTAATTTCTCTATTGTCAGATAGCAATTTGGTGATAACACGGTGACAGGGAACAAACGCAGTGGTGGCAGTAGCGGCAGTGGCGCGTCGTTAATTGGCAACCGCCACCGTCCGACCAATTACTGTCCGATACTACTTGCGCCGGCAGTCTCTAGCTGCGAGCGACGGCAAACCGTCCGGGAAAAAAGCAACGCGATAGTAAGAGAAGCAGCATTTTGTCCGGTGATCACACCTAGAAAAACTCTGCCCCGAATTCGCTACGCTATTTTAATTTCTAATCCTTTCTCGAACGAACCCCGCCCTGGGGTGTCTGCGAACAGGTGCAGATCGCAAATTCTTTCCAGCGCAATTACCTTACGAGAAATTTCAACCTTATCGGGATCGATTAATGCGGCTTTCACCTGCGAAATTTCTCTGAAGCCAAGTGTTGCAAAATGGCGGAGCTGTACGAAAAAATTATGCTGGTTTCGTCACCTTATTTCTTACAATATCGATTGCTAAGCGTCATTGTTGCAGAAGGCTGAGACTTCAGTATTTAACAATTCCTACCGATATGCGGATAAAAATTTGCGGTTTGGTAAACGGCACAAGGATTCTCGAAAATATTAGTTACTATAGAAATAATAACAATTTATCGTGGGAGGCATTCTTATTATCAAAAAAGGTCGTCGAATTTCACATTTAATTGCAAAGTTACGTTCTTAAAAATTCCAAATTCCAAAAATGTATTCAAGTCCTGTACAATATTGTAAATATGTGCAATATGTATAATAAAAAATAAATAAACATGTACAATTTTCTGGAAATATTCTAGAATTCCGGTAAAATTGATTAAAAAAACAAATTCTATTTTTTGCAGCCGCCGGAAGTGTCTACCCCCTCGACAACATTTTTAACCGGGTTTAGACACCTGTTTCCGGAGCGGTGTTAAATAAATTTAGTCGTAAGGGGCATAATTCACGAGGCGGAAAAAATTGAAGAAAATCAACGCTCTCGGGAAAGATAAGTGAGAGAGATAGAGAGAAAGAGAGAAAGAGAGAGAGAGAGAGATAGAGATAGAGAGAGAGATAGAGAGAGAGAGACAGAGAGAGTGACCAGATGACGCGCTGCACGTAAGTACGCAATCGGAGGAGCTCGCACAATTAGTGTTCCTTGGAAACGATCTGCCGGAAAAGATTTAAGGACGTGCCGTTGCAGAAGGGAGGGGATAAGGCAGTAGGAGGCTGGAGCGGAAATTGGTCGGGCGTAAAACGGTGGAAAGCAACGGCTGTGCAGCGAGATGAGGCTTGAAGCCGTGCCAAAAGTCTTTCTGTACCCGCGAGACCGGCTCCTTCAGAATGAAAAATTGTTAATTCCATCGCGATCCTCTTATCGGAATACGCATTCCGCTGATGGTTACCATGGGCGATTAAGAGATCCGCCATATTTCTTCGGTACTGTTCTCAGCGGTTTACCTTCTCTCGCCGCGCGTACTATGGAAATTGGAAACTGCTACTTACGGACTGCGGAATTTACGAGAAAAATGAGTAGAGGAAAATAAACACTGACAATATTACAAACATTTACTGATTTGATTACATTATTTTCAACTCATAAACAAAACGAAGATCAATGTTTATGCAGCTCCTGTTTCTTGCAGCAGCTGCATTCAATTTTTATTTTGCATAAACATACTCAGTCTATTTATCAGCATCTAGATTGTTACTAACTCTGCGCAGACTGTCCCCTCACGATTGTTACGATGAATCAAATAAAGATAACTAAGTATATGGACTGTTGATTGTTTCTGGTCGGATCCGTACAAATAAAATAAATTGCTATGTTGTATCTCGATGAGTATCGCATATAAATACTTGCAACACTGGCGGTATCATTCTATCGTGAAAGAATTGTGACGTTTATTCGATAACGAATACATAACGAGTTGCTTTTAATTTAACGTGGAGTGACTGAATGTTTTGCTACGTTAATTTGATATCGAATTATATGTTAATTTAATATTGCGCTCGATTTTTAAAAACTATTTTCCGGTAAAGTTACAAAGTGGCTTACATAAAAGTGTTCTAGCATCTAGTTTCTGTTATTGCATTTTACAAGGTTCTTAATTCAGCCTTCAATATTCACGAATTGACTTCATTGATAGTTAAATTCGTTGGATGTCTATTAATCGAAAGCAATTTTGAAACGTCCCACCGAAAAAGGAGACCGACGTTCTCTGTATATCGGACGAACAGCCGTCGGAATTACGAGTCAGGAGTGTCGGGGTGTTGTGCCAAGAATGCGCGAAAGGAAAAACGAGAACGAGACGAAACCGGAGATAGGAGTGCATTTTCTTTTCTTTGTCACTCCTCGTTCCGCTTTTGTCGCGGGGAACAGGCGAGGCGGCGCAGAGGGAGAGGAAGGTGCAGAGGGAGGCGACATGTAATTCCGTCGGAATAAGGAAAACGAGAGAAAAAAAAAAGAGAAAAGAAAGTAAGTCTGACCTTTGTAATAAAAGAGGCAGTACTCGGAGAGGACGAACCACCGCTTCTTCCAGAGCATGAGACCCTCGGAGCCCTGTTTGTGTAGCCAGCCCTGAAGGGCGACCGGGGCTGAGAGTGGCCTCTTCGCGGCCGGCGATCGCAAACCCTGCGAGCCGCTTCGTCTGCGAACACCCGACACCGACGCCGCCACCACCCCCGAGCCATCGTTCTTGCTGCGCACCTGCACAGGCACGGGAAGTGGCGCCGCCTGGACAACCTGCAATCACCGTTTACATTCCATTAGCAAATTGCTGCCTGACGTCGCGCAGTTCGAGCTCATTCTACTATCCGAAGTGCCTGTCCGAGGCATATCCTGCGAGACGTCGTGCGAGCTAAAGCATCATTTCGGGGGGGGGGGGGGGGGGGGGGGGGGGG